>NC_138780.1:3231500-3356079 GCF_965119305.1 Pelophylax lessonae
TCTCTCTCTTGCAGGCATCTGGCTCCATTGTTCCACAACCCAAAACTGGATAAAGAGTTACGATCGATGCTCAGAGAGAAGTTCCCGGAGTTCTGCAACCTCCCATCTCCAGCCTCAGAAAGTAAGGGGCTGCCCGTGAGTATGTGGTGATGCCGCTACCGTTTATTATTTGTCTCCAAGGATTTTCTCTCATTTCACATCATCCCCCCCCCCCCCTCCCTCTCCTCCCCCCCCCCTCTCCTCCCCCCCCCTCCCCCCCCTCCCTCTCCCCCCCCCCCCTCCCCCCCCCCCTCCCTCCCCCCTCCCCTCCCCCCCCCCTCCCCCCTCCCCCCCTCTCCCCCCCCCTCCCCCCCTCCCCCCTCCCCCCCCCCCCTTCCCTCTCCTCCCCCCCTTCCCTCTCCTCACTCCCCTTCCCTCTCCCCCCCTCCCCCCCCCTTCCCTCTCCCCCCTCCCCTCTCCTCCCCCTCCCCTCTCCTCCCCCCTTCCCTCTCCTCCCCCCTTCCCTCTCCTCCCCCCCTTCTTCCCTCTCCTCCCCCCCTTCTTCCCTCTCCTCCCCCCCTTCTTCCCTCTCCTCCCCCCCTTCTTCCCTCTCCTCCCCCCCTTCTTCCCTCTCCTCCCCCCCTTCTTCCCTCTCCTCCCCCCTTCTTCCCTCTCTCTCCCCCTTCTTCCCTCTCTCCCCCCCTTCTTCCCTCTCTCCCCCCCTTCTTCCCTCTCCCCCCCTTCTTCCCTCTCCCCCCCTTCTTCCCTCTCCCCCCCTTCTTCCCTCTCCCCCCCTTCTTCCCTCTCCCCCCCTTCTTCCCTCTCCCCCCCTTCTTCCCTCCCCCCCTTCTTCCCTTCCCCCCCCTTCTTCCCTTCCCCCCCCCTTCTTCCCTCTCCCCCTACCCCCATCCCTTCCCCTCTCTCTTTCCCCCCCTCCCTTCTTCCCTCTCTCTTTCCCCCCCTCCCTTCTTCCCTCTCTCTTTCCCCCCCTCCCTTCTTCCCTCTCTCTCTCCCCCCTCCCTTCTTCCCTCTCTCTCTCCCCCCCTCCCTTCTTCCCTCTCTCTCTCCCCCACTCCCTTCTTCCCTCTCTCTCCCCCCCCCTCCCTTCTTCCCTCTCTCTCCCCCCCCCCTCCCTTCTTCCCTCTCTCTCCTCTCCCCCTCCCTTCTTCCCTCTCTCTCTCTCTCTCTCCCTCCCTTCTTCCCTCTCTCTCTCTCTCCCCCCTCCCTTCTTCCCTCTCTCTCTCTGCCCCCCCATCCATCTACCCTCCCCCTTCTGCCCCCCCTCCGTTTGCCCTCCATCTCCCCTCCCCTCTTCTACCCCCCTCTGCCCCCTCCCTCCATCTCCCCTCCCCTCTTCTGCCCCCCTTCTTTCCATTTCACCTCCCCCCCTTCCATCTCCCCTCCACGCCCCCTCCCCTCCATCTCCCCTTCACTTTTGTTCCTTGCTCTTTCTCCTTCTCTTTTTCATACTTTCCCTTATCCTCTTTCTTTTTTTATCCACCCCACCTCATCTTTCTCTCCTCTCTCTTCTCTTCCTCACTTGTTGCTCCTCTCTCACGTTTCCCTCCTCCATGGTGTCCCCGTGTCTCTGGTTTTTCCCCGGCCTATGAAATGAGGAATTAATCTGTCCCTATTCTTCAGGGGGTGATTCTCTGCAGTCATCAGAAACTCATTATCCTTCAATTGTGGGAATTAATAATTTTCCAGAACTTGCCAGAAACATTTAAAATGATTGCGGGTGAAGAGCCAGAATCCATTCTAGATTGTCAGCTCTGTGTGTAGGTGGGAGCTGGTATCCATCGCAACCAGTCACAAGTGTGTAACGTGTGGTTGCTATGGGTGACACCACCTCCTTCCACCCAGTCATTGGATAGGATTGATGTGATATTGAAATCATGGAGCTGAACCCTCCCATATTCCACATAAAGGCCTTGAGAACCTTCCCTGTGTACAAGGAGGCTATTTGCATGCAGACCATCCTGGGTTACACCCCATGTGAGGCTGAGCCTCCGTGATTGACAGAACTGAAATCCAATAAGTGAAAGGGGCGGGGCCATGGACAGTCTGGGAAGGAAAGGACTAGAATAAAAGGGGCGGGGCCATGGACAGGCTGGGAAGGAAAGGACTAGAATTAATGGGTGCTCAACCTGTGGCCCTCCAGCTGTTGCGGAACTATCATGCCTCTGCCTTTGGTAGTCATGCCTGTAACAATCTGGCTTGCAGTGTATCATGGGAGTTGTAGTTCTGCAACAGCTTGAGGGCCACAGGTTGAGCATCTAAGGGCTAGATGATGCTCCTGCCAGGAGATGTGGGTTTTATATGACTTGCTGACGTTTCTAATGCACATTGTGAGAAGCTCGCAGTGTGCAGAGAAATCAGAGCATCCAACTTCAGTACAGGAGAGGAGCCGCTACACCTGGAGGATGGAGGTCAGATTTAAGTCCATATTTGGAGCTTTCCTGGGATTTCCACGGCCTCTCCATGACTTTAAGCCATGTAGGATATCATTAAATCCTGTTCCCGTTCTTCCAAGAAACGGCTCTTGGAGAGGTTCCTGTTGTCTTCTCCAGTTCCTTGATTGTTTTCACACCTTGACACTGCAGCCAGTGCCAAATAATGATGGAAAGCTCATTTGTTTCTGAGCTGACCAGCGGCCTATAACTTCTCCAGGATCTCTGCCAGACTTGCGAATCTTCTTTTGTATGAAGAATCTATTGTAGGAAAGAGGACTCCATAAATATTCATTATTGACTCCGCTGTAAAAGATGTTTAACAAATGCACCGTGGTGCCAGAAAATACGGGACGAAGGCTTCCAGGTGGGGGAGGTGTTCATGTGTAGTGTATATAATAGATGCCCCACTTTCTGTACTTGTATAGTGCTGAGATATTATCTAGCACTCTGCACCACACATAAAGACTTCGTATCAGTCTCTGCCTCTGAAGGAGCTTACTAATTCCACATATTAAATATGACCAAATGTTTGTGGACACCTAACCATCACAACGATTCCAAAACCATGACTATTATAAGTCTCAGCAAGAATCAAAGCTTCAAAAAATAAACTGTGCTTCTTTAGGTCTCCTCCCTTGTATGAAGCCCGATTTGTGGATTTTCCTTTATGGAAGTTCCAGCAAAGCCCGGTAGCTTCTGCCTCCTCTGCTGTTCCCTCCCGTGGTCTTTCCTATCCCATGGCCAATCTTGTTCTCAAACTCTTTTCTCTTGGTATCTGTCTACAATCTCTTCCTCTCCTGCAGTCATTGCTGTCACTCACCACCTGCTGGAAATCTTGTTCTCCTCCTCCTGAATGACAACAGTACGGCATAGCATAGGAAGGGGGGGGGGGGGGGGAACTACTGGGCTTTGCTAGAACTTCCATAAAGGAACACCCCCACTTGTCTTGGGCATGTGCCTGCTGCTGGAAACATGTGCTGTCATTCAGAACAAATGAAATATTCATCATCTTGTGAGCAGCATTGTCACAGCAGTGGGGGGTGGGGCTCAGGATCCAGACCACCTAGGAGGAAGAAAGAGACCTGGCCCACTCATTGGTCCTCATGTTGGGCGCCAAAAAAAAAAAAGCGACCTGGCCCACTCATCAGGCCTCACGTTGGGCACCAAAAAAGAGAGACCTGGCCCACTCATCAGGCCTCACGTTGGGCACCAAAAAAAAAAAGAGACCTGTCCCACTCATCAGGCTTCACGTTGGGCACCAAAAAAAAGACCTGGACCACTAATCGGCCCTCGCGTTTGGTACCAAGAAAAAGAGACCTGGCCCACTCATCGGGCCTCATGTTGGGCACCAAAAAAGAGAGACCTGGCTCACTCATCGGGCCTCACGTTGTGCACCAAAAAGGAGACCCGGCACACTCATTGGGCCTCACGTTGTGCACCAAAAAGGAGACCCGGCACACTCATTGGGCCTCACGTTGGGCACCAAAAAGGAGACCCGGCACACTCATTGGGCCTCATGTTGGGCACCAAAAAAAAACTACCTGGCCCACTCATTGAGTCTCACCAAAAAAGACCCCGCCCCCAACGTCTGGTCTCACGTTGGACACCAAAAAAGAGAGACCTGGCTTGCAATGGGTGTTTCAATTCACTCCAGGGGTGTTCAGCAGGGTTGAGGTCAGGGCTCTGTGCAGGGCAGTTGAGTTCCTCAACACCAAGCTGGTCAAACCAATGTCCTTATAGATCTGGCTTTGTACACAGGGGGGGCACAGTCATGGTGGAACATTAAAGGGTCTTTACCAATTTGTTACCACAAGGTTGGAAGAACACAATTGTCTACGTCTTTGTATGATGGAGTATTAACAGTACTCTTCTCTGGAGACACCTAAATTCCATTTAGAGGGGGTTCACATACATTTGGTCGGTTAGGTAGGTGTTTTGGTCAAGCCTTTGGCCTTATAGTGTACTGTAGGGCCAGTTAAGCTAGCAGTATGGTTTTGGATTTATGGAGAGAATCAAAACACTTAGAGAACATCTACACCAATATGGGATAGTTACTTTTCTTGGGATCCAACCCCAGACACCAATGGGCAATGTGAAAGGAGGTTTCCCAATTGCCGCACACCTCAACTGGCGGTGTAATAGATAAAGTCCTTAAAGACCACACCCAGGGCAGCCATCAGGGGGGGACAGCCCATACCCTTGTAGGGGGCCCAGGCATTCCAAAGGGCCCAGGCCCCAACCAACAAGGCCGATTTGTTGCTGCTGTAGTAACTAGCAGTTGCTAAAGCAGGGCAGCTGCAGAGTAAGCTGATGCAGCTGAAGGGATGTCTCTTTCCTGGATTGCGCTGTCTTTGCTGAAAAATATGAGGCCATCTCTTTACTGGATTGGGATGTCTCTTTGCTGAATATATGAGGCTGTCTCTTTACTAGATTGGGATGTGTCTTTGCTGAATATATGAGGCTGTCTCTTTACTGGATTGAGATGTCTCTTTGCTGAATATATGGGGATGTCTCTTTACTGGATTGGGATGTCTCTTTGCTGAATATATGAGGCTGTCTCTTTACTGGATTGAGATGTCTCTTTGCTGAATATATGAGGCTGTCTCTTTACTGGATTGGGATGTGTCTTTGCTGAATATATGAGGCTGTCTCTTTACTGAATTGGGATGTCTCTTTGCTGAATATATGAGGCTGTCTCTTTACTGGATTGAGATGTCTCTTTGCTGAATATATGGGGATGTCTCTTTACTGTATTGGGATGTCTCTTTTATGAATATATGGGGATGTCTCTTTACTGGATTGAGATGTCTCTTTGCTGAATATATGGGGATATCTCTTTGCTGGATTGGGATGTCTCTTTGCTGAATATATGAGGCTGTCTCTTTACTGGATTGGGATGTGTCTTTGCTGAATATATGAGGCTGTCTCTTTACTGGATTGGGATGTCTCTTTGCTGAATATATGGGGATGTCTCTTTACTGGCTTGGGATGTCTCTTTGCTGAATATATGGGAATGTCTCTTTACTGGCTTGGATTTATTTGCATTTATTAAATTGTAAGAGTGTTAAAATAGAAGTGGGTGCACTGAAGGACTCGGTTGGATGGCCAGTGCGTGGATTCTGTGGGACGGCCAGAGGGCGGGCCCTGGGAATGTTGGTGGTCAGACCCGGAGGGGCCCAGGCCTAAAGCTGTGTAAGGGGCCCCAAAATTTCTGATGGCTGCCCTGACCACACCTCCAACGTGTTTTTGCCATGCTCAGGGGCGAAACATGTTGGGGGCGTGGCCTTGATGGACTCAGCTGAGGATGCTTTTATCTATTACACAGCCGAATGAGGTGTGCTGCAGTCGGGGAATGTACTTTCACTTTGCCTGTATGCTCTGGGTCCACAGCTTGCACCCTTACTGTACCATTGTCATCCATCCTACAGGACCCCAACAGCCTGAGTGGGGATCCCCAAGCATTAACCTAGGGTCCCAGACACCAATGTTACAAGGCAGCAGTGCTACCCATTTAGCCACCATGTTCCCACAACCCCATCAGGGGCCATCTATGTGTACCACTCAGCGGCCATCTGTGTACTGCTCAGTGGCCATCTATGTGTACCACTCAGCGGCCATCTGTGTGTAGTGCTCCGCTCCCCCTCCCCTGCATGGTGAAGATGTTTTGTCCCATACACATTACTGTGATGGTTCTTCCTTCCCAGTAAAGGTAGAGGAACCCGTATCCATGGAGATGGACAACAGCCTAGCTGAAAAAGAGGAGAGCTGCTACGACAACGCAGAGGCAGCGTTCAGCGATGACGACGAAGAACTGAACAACAAAACCACTGACAATGGTATGGGCTCCTATTCTTACTTTTCTTTTTTTATATATATATATAATACGCAGCATTAAAGCATATCTGAACTCTAAATCAAAAATGTACAGAAATGAAAGGAAAGATGGCCTCTGCTCATCTTTATGGTCTAGGAGGACCAGAGAAACATGACATCACTTCCGGTTCCTGTCCCATGTAAACAAGGCGTTTTATTTTTTTTATAAAGCAAAAGGTAACAATTGTTTGGGTTTTTAAGGGTAGAAGAGAGATTCGGGGTCCTTTAGACCCCAAATCTCTCCATAAAGAGGACCTGTGGTGCTGTATTATTATTATAAGCAATATTAACATTCTTTGTTATAGAAATAAAAAAAAAATGTAAGGGTCAGTTTAAAAATAAAAAGTAATAAATTCTTAGATGGAGCCTGTTGGGCCGGGTTGCCCGAATTTTGGAATTTACAGGCGATACAGAAAACGTCAGCTGATCATTTTGTAACTGGTGGAGAAAAAGAGCAATGCATTGCAAATGATGATGACAAAAATTTCCCTGGATGTAATCCAGATGGCCGGTCCAGAGACTCTGACGGTGCCTCACATTCAGATTAATAACACGGGACCCTTCCATCTACAACTATACGTGACTCCACACTGCCACATCCTGGTGCTTCTGTAAAGTGCAGGCCCACCCTGATCTGTGTGAGCACCCGCAGTGTGCAAAACCAAGGACACCTTAGTTGCACATAGAACTTTAGCTGTGGACGTAGCGCCTTCCTCAAAGTTACAGCGCCTTATCTGTGGACGTGGCGCCTTAGCTGCGGATGTAGCATCTTTCTCAAAAATACAGTGCCTTAGCTGTGGACGTAGTGCCTCAGTTGTGGACATAGCACCTTCCTCATAGTTACAGCGCCTTAGCTGTGGACGTAGCGCCTTAGCTGTGGACGTAGCACCTTCCTCATAGTTACAGTGCCTTAGCTGTGGACGTAGCACCCTAGCTGTGGACGTATGCCTTCCTCAAAGTTACAGCGCCTTAGCTGTGGATGTAGCGCCTTAGCTCTGGACGTAGCACCTTCCTCATAGTTACAGCGCCTTGGCTGTGGACGTAGCGCCTTAGCTGTGGACGTAGCGCCTTAGCTGTGGACGTAGCGCCTTAGCTGTGGACGTAGCGCCTTAGCTGTGGACGTAGTGCCTCAGCTGTGGACGTAGCATCTTAGCTCTGGACGTAGCACCTTCCTCATAGTTACAGCGCCTTGGCTGTGGACGTAGCGCCTTAGCTGTGGACGTAGCACCTTCCTCATAGTTACAGCGCCTTAGCTGTGGACGTAGCGCCTTAGCTGTGGACGTAGCGCCTTAGCAGTGGACGTAGCACCCTAGCTGTGGAAGTATGCCTTCCTCAAAGTTACAGCGCCTTAGCTGTGGACGTAGCGCCTTAGCTGTGGACGTAGCACCTTCCTCATAGTTACAGCGCCTTAGCTGTGGACGTAGCGCCTTAGCTGTGGACGTAGCGCCTTAGCTGTGGACGTAGCACCCTAGCTGTGGAAGTATGCCTTCCTCAAAGTTACAGCGCCTTAGCTGTGGACGTAGCGCCTTAGCTGTGGACGTAGCGCCTTAGCTGTGGATGTAGCACCTTCCTCATAGTTACAGCGCCTTAGCTGTGGACGTAGCGCCTTAGCTGTGGACGTAGCGCCTTAGCTGTGGACGTAGCGCCTTAGCTGTGGACGTAGCGCCTTAGCTGTGGACGTAGCGCCTTAGCTGTGGACGTAGCGCCTTAGCTGTGGACGTAGCTCCTTAGCTGTGGACGTAGCTCCTTAGCTGTGGACGTAGCTCCTTAGCTGTGGACGTAGCTCCTTAGCTGTGGACGTAGCGCCTTAGCTGTGGACGTAGCGCCTTAGCTGTGGACGTAGCTCCTTAGCTGTGGACGTAGCTCCTTAGCTGTGGACGTAGCTCCTTAGCTGTGGACGTAGCTCCTTAGCTGTGGACGTAGCTCCTTAGCTGTGGACGTAGCTCCTTAGCTGTGGACGTAGCTCCTTAGCTGTGGACGTAGCTCCTTAGCTGTGGACGTAGCGCCTTAGCTGTGGACGTAGCGCCTTAGCTGTGGACGTAGCTCCTTAGCTGTGGACGTAGCGCCTTAGCTGTGGACGTAGCGCCTTAGCTGTGGACGTAGCGCCTTAGCTGTGGACGTAGCGCCTTAGCTGTGGACGTAGCTCCTTAGCTGTGGACGTAGCTCCTTAGCTGTGGACGTAGCTCCTTAGCTGTGGACGTAGCTCCTTAGCTGTGGACGTAGCTCCTTAGCTGTGGACGTAGCTCCTTAGCTGTGGACGTAGCGCCTTAGCTGTGGACGTAGCTCCTTAGCTGTGGACGTAGCGCCTTAGCTGTGGACGTAGCGCCTTAGCTGTGGACGTAGCGCCTTAGCTGTGGACGTAGCTCCTTAGCTGTGGACGTAGCGCCTTAGCTGTGGACGTAGCGCCTTAGCTGTGGACGTAGCACCTTAGCTGTGGACGTAGCGCCTTCCTTAAAGTTACAGCACCTTAATTCTTTAGTTATAGCACCTTCATTCTTTAGGTTAAAGGGCCTTAGCTTTGGACGTAGCACCTTCCTCAAAGTTTTATATCATCTTAGCTGTGGATGTGCCGCCTTAGCTGTTGATGTAGCACCTTCCTCAAAGTTACAGTGACACACAAGCCCAGGCAGGCCAACAATAGCCAAAGCATAGTGACTACACATGGTGACAAGTACAGCATGGTGACCACACCAGGCAATGACTAACATTGAAGGCTGAACCCTCCCTTATGTTTTCTCGCATCCCCAGGGAAGAAGCGGGACTTCAGGTTTCACCCCATCAAAGAGACGATCATTGAGGAGCCGGCAGACATCACCCCGTATCTGGAGCAGCTGGAAGAGCCGCTGAGAGAGAAAGTTGTTTCTTTGCAGAAGGAAAGGTGAGTAGTCCTCTGCCTTTCCCTTCTCCTGCCTGTCCATAAAAGGTTTTTATGCATTTGTATTCACCCCCTTTACTCTGATACCCCTAACTAAAATGTACAGGAACCAATTGCCTTCAGAAGTCACCTAATTAGTAAATAGAGTCCATCTGTGTGTCATTTATTCTCAGTATAAATACAGCTGTTCTGTGAAGCCCTCAGAGGTTTGTTAGAGAACCTTAGTGAACAACCAGCATCATGAAGGCCAAGGAACACAGCAGACAGGTCAGGGATAAAGTTGTGGAGAAGTGTAAAGCAGGGTTAGGTTATAAAAAAATCTCCCAAGCTTTGACCATCTCACGGAGCGCTGTTCAATCCATCATGGGAAAATGAAGAGTATGGCACAACTGCAACCCTACCAAGACATGGCCGTCCACCTAAACTGACCAGCCGGGCCCCTACCAAGACATGGCCGTCCACCTAAACTGACCAGCCGGGCAACCCTACCAAGACATGGCCATCCACCTAAACTGACCAGCCGGGCAACCCTACCAAGACATGGCCATCCACCTAAACTGACCAGCCGGACAACCCTACCAAGAAATGGTCGTCCACCTTAGCTGACCGGCTGGGCCCCTACCAAGACATGGCCGTCCACCTAAACTGACCGGCTGGGCCCCTACCAAGACATGGCCATGCACCTAAACTGACCGGCGGGGTCCCTACCAAGACATGGCCATCCACCTAAACTGACCGGCCAGGCCCCTACCAAGACATGGCCATCCACCTAAACTGACCGGCTTGGCCCCTACCAAGACATGGCCATCCACCTAAACTGACCGGCCAGGCCCCTACCAAGACATGGCCATCCACCTAAACTGACCGGCTTGGCCCCTACCAAGACATGGCCATCCACCTAAACTGACCGGCTTGGCCCCTACCAAGACATGGCCATCCACCTAAACTGACCGGCCGGACCCCTACCAAGACATGGCTGTCAACCTAAACTGACCGGCTGGGCCTCTACTAAGACATGGCCGTCCACCCAAACTGACCGGCTGGGCAACCCTACCAAGACATGGCCGTCCACCTAAACTGACCGGCCGGGCAAGGAGAGCATTCATCCGAGAAGCAGCCAAGAGGCTCATGGGAACTCTGGAGGAGCTGCAGAGATCCACAGCTCAGGTGGGAGAATCTGTCCACAGGACAACTATTAGTCGTGCGCTCCACAAATCTGCCCTTTATGGAAGAGTGAGAAGAAGAAAGCCATTGGTGGAAGAAAGCCATAAGAAGTCCTGTTTGCAGTTTGGGAGAAGCCATGTGGGGGAGGAGCAAACGTGGGGGGAGGAGCTCTGCTCAGAGGAGACCAAAATTCAACCAAAATGCTATGTGTGGGTGAAAACTAACACTGCCCATCCCCCTGAACACACCATCCCCACTGTGAAACATGGTGGTGGCAGCATCATGGTGTGGGGATGCTTTTATTCAGCAGGGACAGGGAAGCTGGTCAGAGTTGATGGGAAGATGGATGGAGCCAATTACAGGACAATCTTAGAAGAAAAGACTTGAGACTGGGGCGGAGCTTCACCTTCCAGCAGGACAACGACCCGAAACATCCAGCCAGATCTACAATGGAATGGTTTCATGTGTTAGAATGGCCCAGTCACAGTCCAGACCTAAATCACATTGAGAATCTGTGTCACAGACGCTCTCCATCCAATCTGACAGAGATGAGATATTCTGCAGAGAAGAATGGGCAGAAATGTCCTCTCTAGATGGGCAAAGCTGGTAGAGACATCCCCAAAAAGACTCCCAGCTGTAATTGCAGGGAAAGGCGGTTCTAAAAAGTATTGACTCCGGGGGGTGAATACAAATGCAGCCACACTTTTCACAGATTTATTTGTATCATTTATCATTTTCCTTCCACTTCACAATTATGGCCACTTTGTGTCGGTCTATCACATAAAATCCCAATAAAATACATTTACGTTTTTGGGTGTAACATGAGAAAATGTGGGAAATTTCAGGGGGTGTGAATACTTTTTCAAGGCTCTGTACGCTGCACAGCATAGAGCAGGGAGCTGAGTGTAATCTGAGACCTGAGTAGAGGTAATGGACCTACACAGACTCATAGGGCAACATGCGCAGCTGAGGCTCTCAATCACCTGCTGTGTGCAGGATGGGTGGTGTGGCCGTCTCCAGGGATTCTGTGGTGTCGGCATAGAGCAGGGGTGTCGAACTCAAATTCTTTGTGGGCCGCATTAGCATTATGGGCCATTTATATCTGTAAGATTAGATGTCCAGAGCACCCCACGCCCCCTTACACCCTTACATGAGATGTCAAGAGCCCCCCCATCATCCGAAGTCAAGAGTCACCCACCCTTCCTTACATCACAATGCACCCCCTTACCTTGTACTGCTGCCAGGAAGAAGATGTGGGTGGATCTGGGAAGTGCAGGGTCCGGAGTAGAACCAAAGGAGGGCTGGAGTCAGCTTCCAGAATGCTGAGACCAGGGGAGACGGAGGCAAGGTGGTGTACAGAGAGGTGCAGGATCTGTAGGAGGAGTTCTGCCCTCCTGCGGAATGCTGAGAGGGGGGGGGTGCGAAGACCAGCCTTTCTGCAGCTGTACAGAGGAGTGCAGGATCTGGCAAAGGAGTTCTGTCCTCTGCTGCCGACTACTGAAACAAGGCGGGGGCAGAGACATGGGGGTTGCCACAGCTGTAGAAGAGGTGCGAGGGTTTCATAAAAAGGTCTGGGGGGCCGTATTTGGCCTGCGGGCCTTGTGTTTGACACTTGTGGCATAGACTGTCAGAAGTAACGGATAGCAGAGGAATGACAGAGCATACACAAATCGCACTCGATGCTTTGGATCGTGGCAAGTACAAACTATAGAAGGGTATGCTTTGTTACAAAATTAGCCAAGAAAGGGGGATAGACCGTCGGGAGTGAGAATGCCAGTTTCTGACAGCACTTTATAAGTCCTTCGATGTTAGGCGGTCATGTTGCCTTCTTTATATCTTACAGTGATATGGAGTCGCAGTGCGAGCTGATGCAAGATATAGTGGAGCAGATCCTGGAGGTAAGTGCTTGTGAATCATCTACTTTAGACTGATGTTCCAGATTAAACCACTTGCCAACGGCCAACAGTACTGGATCCCCCAGGCTCAGCGACGTACCCGAATGTTGCGCCAAACTTACGGGTTTACCGGCGCGCACGTGCGCCTCGTGCTGTGGTTTGACACGGCTTGAGTTCATCAGCAGGCTTGCAGCCAATAATTTTGGCTGTGAGCCTGCTGATTGCTGTGGTCAATCACAGCACAGATCTGCATATTTTAGTAAACGCATGTAACGGAACCGCTGACCCACAGTGTGTTTGTGGTCTTCTGTCAGTATACGGCTTCCTTGCATTTATGAACATATCAGATTTTCCCAGCTGCCCTCATACAAAACTAGCCAACAACTTAGCTTGTACTGGAATCTTCTTTATTGAACAGTCACACAGAATTTATATACAGCATGGACCTCCCCCTTCCTGATCATATTACCACACACAGGTCAGCGGTTGCCTGATTACATTATCATATGCAGATGAAATTGTATACAGGAACATAATTAACCTGAACTAATTATCTAGCCATCTGGACAGAACAATGTGGGCTCATTAACATTTAACAATGGGACAGGCAGACTTAACACAATCCACATTCTACCTCAATAGATAGACAATAGGACAAGACTGCCAATGACAGTCTCTCCGTCTCCTACATTGAAGTACATGGAATACACACCTACGTATTGCTGATAAATATTACTCTCCCACTTGAAGAAATCCAGACCATTAAGTATCAGTCTTTCACTCCCAGTGACGGTGAGTGCCATCACAACGCACAACACAGATCTGGCTGTTTTTTTTTCTTTTTTCTTTTCTAATTTTACTTACCGTTCAGAACTTAAATCAGGAAGAAAAGCCAGCCAAGTCTGGTATCGGCACACGTACACTTTTTAGGCGCACAGTTAACCCTTTGATTGCCCTCCTGATCACCCTGGTGGCCCAGCCAGTGTCAGGGCACAGTATTATCACTGTGTTCATGTCACTAGCAATGTCAGAAAGCGTTTTAGCTTCCCTCCCAGCCAGTGTTAGTGCCAGTCAGAAGCATAACTAGAACCTTCATGGCCCCGTGCAAGAAACCATGGATCACCAGTGCTGGTCGCAAGTGCGACCTTTGTGACCCTGGTAGTTCCGCCACTGGTGTCGGTAGATTTTTTTTTTTTTATTATTTTACAACTTTATTTTTTTAGAATAATATTTTTTTTATTATTTTTACAATTTTTTAGAAGCCCCGTTTGGGGGGGGCTTTGGTTAAAGCTAAGTTCCGGCCTCAAAATCGATTTTGGGCCATCCGTTTGCTGAGTGCCACCTGAAAAAGAAATGGATGCTCCTGATTTTTTTTTTGGTCACTTACCTTGTAATTGAAGAAAATATACTCACCTTCCTTTCACTTCCTCCCTCTGTGGCCGCGGCCCGCGCCGTCTCTTCCGGCTTGCGATGACTCCTGGAATGTCATCGCTCCCAGGAGTCAATGCGCCTGCACCGGACACGCTCGTCACTTCCGGTGTAGGCGTGACATTCCCTGCATAACAGCTTCTGGGCATGCCCAGAAGCTGTGCAGGGATGCCGCGCCTGCACCGGAAGTGTCGAGTGGGGCCGGTGCAGGGCATTGTGGGACTCCAGCGTCACCGAAGAGGACGCGCTGGCTTCAGCTGCCCACACCTGAGGTGGCAGAGCTGGAGAAGACATTTTCAAGGTAAGTATTTCTTCTAAAAGGTAAGTGCGACCCGGGACAGTTCAGAGGCTATCCATTATGAAATGCACTAGCCCTGACTGTCCCGGGGGGATTTTTATCTAATTTTGACCCCCGAGGCCGGAACTCCGCTTTAAATATCAGGAGTCAGACCTCTGCTTATCCCCCCCCCCCCTTTTATTGATTAAACTAGATGGACTTGTCTTTTTTCAACCAGACTAACTATGTATTCAGCAGAGAGCATTGAGGGGATCCAGAAGATACGTGTCCTTATTTTTTTTTTTCTTGCATTGGCCAGGAATCGAACCCGGGGCGCCCCAAGAGGTAGCCAAGTTAGCTACCACAGCACCAGCGTACCAATGCTCGTGTCCTTATTTTTAGGTTCAAACAAAGCATAAAGCCACACTTCGCTTCCTTTAGAGGCATTGAGTTTTCTGTGTCTAAGCCCTAGCAGGTTCCAAAGTGCCTCAGAGGAGGACTTTGATGGAGTGCCTGTGTTTGCTGGTTCTATGGGGAGGAGACGTGGCTTTTTGTTTTAAGGGGGGGTGATGGAGCCAAGAGTTTGGCTGGAGTCGGCACTGGACCTGAAGTGGTGCTTGAAACTTGTAACTGTCATTATGCAGAAGGCGGATTTTTTGTGTTTAAATTTCTGTGTCGTTAAAGCTTGCCCCATTCAGTGTTGGCTGGTTAGGTGCCAGAGGTGAAGTTCTGAAGAAGGCACCCCACCCCCTCTCTTGTTGGTTTTATCAGTGTAGCTCCATAACAGCCTTGTAGCATCATATCCCAGCTTCATATGACTCCCATGGTACTGGGTATGCTGAGTGGAGTATTGCATGCCAAGTATAGCATTGTTTTGTTGGTCCAGGAGCCAATTGCCAGGTAGGATCTTTCCTGTAGGGTTCCAGTGTGCAGTGACTCCTGACGTGCCGATCCCGCCATCTGAGGATCTATGAAGGTGTTACATTTGGCACTTACCAAGTAGACTAAGGCTTTTATCACTGGTAGGGCCAATGCAATGACCCCTAAAATTCTCCTTCCAAGCCGGAGTATGGCGGAGTGACAGGTACCCTTCAAACTGGAGGCCAAGAGGTGAACTTTCTCTTCTCTTCTTCACAGGAGGAATTTGATTCGGAGCAGTTGTCCATTTTGGCTTCCTGTCTCCATGAGTTGTTCAAGCACCATTTCCGGGGAGAGGTCTTACCAGAGGAGATCACAGATGAGTAAGTGCCCTCTGACCCTTGTGGCCAGATATTTTGTTCTTCTCCATAATGGAAGAAGGCGTCTTGATCCAAATCTCTTGAAGAGGTCCCTCATGTCAGTTTGTTGGGTTACAACTGAACTGAAGACAATACCAGATTCTTAGGGTAGTTTAGTCACACAAAGCAGAATGCAAGGGGCAATTAAGGTGATGAAGCCGATAAATGTGGAGCTTTAGCAGTTTCCTGTGCTGCCAGCAGTATACTGGCCACCTTCTGAAGGATCACGTACAACATGGTGAGGTAAGATGAACAACATGGTGAGGTAAGATGTACACAGGGCCGGTGCTTTCACTAGGCAAACTAGGCAGCCGCCTAGGGCGCATTGCCACCTAGGGGCGCAGCCATGAGAAAGGGAAGGGAGCCCACTGGAGTGCTGCCTGCATGATGATCCTCTTTGTCTGGAGCTGAGTGGCATAAACCCTGGGCAGGATGTAACTCTCTACACTGAGCTGATGGGCAGCCATTCATTTCCCTGGGTCAGTATTAAGCAGGGAGCGGAGGAGAGCGGAACCTGAGCCGGAGCTCGGCACTGGAGGGCAGCACCTTTATTGGAGCAGAAGCGACGAGGCAACGGAATGGTCTGAGGAGGTTGGTGATGAAGGAGGTGCGGCGCTCTCTGACTGCTGCTTCTCCCTCCACCAGGAGACGGTTGGAGCTGTGGTGAGTACTGTGGTCCAGGAGAGGAGCATCCTGGGAGAAGGAATCAGCAGGATCATGGTGAAGGAGGGCAGAGTACAGGCCATTCTCTTCATACTGCCCAGTGAGTGTCCCCAGAACAGGGAATCAGGGTCCCTGGGTGTGACATGGAGGATCCCTGGTGTGAAAGAGAATTGCGGTCACCAGGTGTGACATGGGGGATAGGGGTCATGAGTGTAACAGGAGTTTGAGGTCACCAGGTGTGCAATGAGGAATTAGGGATCCCTGGGTGTGCCATGGGGGATTGAGGTCCCCAGGTGTGACATGGAAGAACATCAGGTTCTCCAGGTATGACATGGAGGAACATCAGGGACTCCTGGTGTGACATAGAGGAACATTGGGGTCAGTGAGTAGGACAGCATGACATGGAGGAACACAGAGGGGTCCCTGGGTGTGACATGGTGGAACATCGGGGTCATTGGGTATGACAGCATGACATGGAGGAATATTGGGGTCCCAGGATGTGACATGGAAAAACATCAGGGTCCCTGGTTGTGATATAGGGGGACATCAGGGTCCCCAGGTGTGACATGGAAGAATATGGGGGTCCCTGGGTATGACAGCATTACATGGAGGAACCATCAGATCAGGGTCACTGGATATGACATAGAGGAGTTTTTAACCCCTTCCCTTTTTATTTTTTTTTGGTGGGGGGGCGCAAGTAGCTGGTCTTGCCTAGGGTGTAAAATAGTGTAGCACCGTCCCTGGATGTACAACATGGTGAGGTAAGATGTGTGAGACAATGGAGACAATGGCCTGTGGCGGGCATATAAGTGCAATATGGAGGACTGAATGGTGACTGGGACGGTAGTACAGGCATTTAGCCAATGGATGGACAATTGAAGTGATTTGTAGAAGAGGATGATTGATTTACATCGGTGGACTTATTGGATACATTGCTGGACTCTGTGGGATGCTGGGCCTTTGGTGGCGGGAGGGGGGTTGGATGGTACCAAATGGAGACACTGTGTTTGGCCTCATAGAAATGGCGGTGGATTATTAAGACTGATAGGAATAGATGAACACTATGTTGGATCTCTACATTGGTTTGGCCTACCTTTTACCCTTTGACAATGTTTGATTGTATTTATCAGGTCTCTGGAGGAGACTGTCGGGAAACCCCTCTACCTGATATTTAGGTAAGTCTCCATGATATCCTCTTTCTACAGCCCAGGCTCACCAAGACTTTATCATCTTCACTTTCCGTTCTCTTCTCTGTCTCCAGAAACCTGATCCAGATGCAAGAAGATAGCAATGGCTTCTCCCTTCTTCTAGACTTGTTGTCTGAACTCTATCAGAAACAGCCCAAGATTGGCTATCATCTGCTGTACTACCTAAAGGCCAGGTAAGGTGATATGATATGATTGGCGAGCAAAGACTGGCATAGGATGGGCTGGGAAGTGGAAACAAGTATAGGATATGCTGGGGAATAAAGACCAGTATATGATAAGCTGGGAAACTGAGACCGGTATATGATAGGTTGGGGACCAGAGACTGGTATATGATAGGT
Source organism: Pelophylax lessonae (assembly GCF_965119305.1). Classification (NCBI taxonomy): domain Eukaryota; kingdom Metazoa; phylum Chordata; class Amphibia; order Anura; family Ranidae; genus Pelophylax; species Pelophylax lessonae. The sequence goes on from NC_138780.1 coordinate 3,248,931, forward strand.
TGGGGACCAGAGACCGGTATATGATAGGTTGGGGACCAGAGACTGGTATATGATAGGTTGGGGATCAGAGACTGGTATATGGCAGGCTGGGGACAGAGACCGGTATATGATAGGTTGGGGACCAGAGACTGGTATATGATAGGTTGGGGACCAGAGACTGGTATATGATAGGTTGGGGACCAGAGACTGGTATATGATAGGTTGGGGACCAGAGACCGGTATATGATAGGTTGGGGACCAGAGACTGGTATATGATAGGTTGGGGATCAGAGACTGGTATATGGCAGGCTGGGGACCAGAGACTGGTATATGATAGGTTGGGGACCAGAGACTGGTATATGATAGGTTGGGGACCAGAGACTGGTATATGGCAGGCTGGGGACCAGAGACTGGTATATGATAGTTTTGGTAACGGAGACGTGAATATGATGGGCGGGGATAGAAGACTAATACATGATTGGTTGGGGTCAGTGCCATGTCTGGCATCGGCTGTGAGATCTCTTCCCCTCCCCCGCAGGGTCTGTATTAGCTCAGGGATTTAATCCTTCTCATTATTTTCTTCTTCTACTTAATAACATCCAATGTTTGTTCTCTGTGTCCGGATTGTTTATTAGAACTAATTAAAAGCCAGAACAAATGTCCCTCTTAATCAGGGAACAAGGCTTCCTGAATTATGAAATGTTTTCTCTGTTCTGAGACATGGCAGGCCATGCCCGCTGGCCAGACATCCGCCGCGCCCGCTGGCCAGACATTTGTCGGGAGGTAGAGGTAGAGGTGTGAGGGGATGGTGTATAGGGAGTTAAGATGTCAATGTAGGGGGATGGTGTCGGGAGGTAGAGGTGTCGGTGTGGGGGGATGGTGTCGGGAGGTAGAGGTGTTGGTGTGAGGGGATGGTGTCGGGAGGTAGAGGTGTCGGTGTGAGGGGATGGTGTCGGGAGGTAGAGGTGTCGGTGTAGGGGGATGGTGTCGGGAGGTAGAGGTGTCGGTGTGGGGGGATGGTGTCGGGGGTAGAGGTGTCGGTGTGAGGGGATGGTGTCGGGAGGTAAAGGTGTCGGTGTGAGGGGATGGTGTCGGGGAGACAGAAGTGTCGGTGTGAGGGGATGGTGTCGGGGAGGCCGAGGTGGCGGTGTGAGGGGATGGTGTCGGGAGGTAGAGGTGTCAATGTGAGGGGATGGTGTCGGGGAGGCAGAGGTGTCGGTGTGAGGAGATGGTGTCGGGAGGTAGAGGTGTCGGTGTGAGGGGATGGTGTCGGGGAGGCAGAGGTGTCGGGAGGTAGAGGTGTCGGTGTGAGAGGATGGTGTCGGGGGGTAGAGGTGTTGGTGTTGAGGGTATGATGTCGGGGTGTAGAAGTGTCGGTGTGAGGGGATGGTGTCGGGGGGTAGAGGTGTCGGTGTGAGGGTATGATGTCGGGAGGTAGAGGTGTCGGTGTGAGGGGATGGTGTCGGGAGGTAGAAGTGTCGGTGTGAGGGGATGGTGTCGGGTGTAGGTGTGAGGGTATGATGTCGGGAGGTAGAGGTGTCGGTGTGAGGGGATGATGTCGGGGTGTAGAGGTGTCGGTGTGAGGGGATGGTGTCGGGGTGTAGAGGTGTCGGTGTGAGGGGATGGTGTCGGGGTGTAGAGGTGTCGGTGTGAGGGGATGGTGTCGGGGTGTAGAGGTGTCAGTGTGAGGGGATGGTGTCGGGGTGTAGAGGTGTCGGGGTGTAGAGGTGTCGGGGTGTAGAGGTGTCGGGGTGTAGAGGTGTCGGGGTGTAGAGGTGTCGGGGTGTAGAGGTGTCGGGGTGTAGAGGTGTCGGGGTGTAGAGATGTCGGGGTGTAGAGATGTCGGGGTGTAGAGATGTCGGGGTGTAGAGATGTCGGGGTGTAGAGATGTCGGTGTGAGGGGATGGTGTTGGGGGTAGAGATGTCGGTGTGAGGGGATGGTGTCGGGGAGGTAGAGGTGTCTGTGTGAGGGGATGGTGTCGGGGAGGTAGAGGTGTCGGTGTGAGGGGATGGTGTCGGGGGGGGGGGTAGAGGTGTCGGTGTGAGGGGATGGTGTCGGGGGGGTAGAGGTGTCGATGTGAGGGGATGGTGTCGGGGGGGTAGAGGTGTCGATGTGAGGGGATGGTGTCGGGGGGAAGAGGTGTCGATGTGAGGGGATGGTGTCGGGGGGTAGAGGTGTCGATGTGAGGGGATGGTGTCGGGGGGTAGAGGTGTCGATGTGAGGGGATGGTGTCGGGGGGTAGAGGTGTCGATGTGAGGGGATGCTGTTGGGGTGTTTGAGCCTGACAGCCTGATGATGTCACGCTGTGGGAGTGTTGGTGGGCGTGGCTACGCATTTCAAGCAGTTTGAGGCTTGACAAAAGGGGCACCCCATGAAACGGCCCCTTTAAGGCTTGACAAAGGTTGGTGTTCCACGAAACGCGTAGCCACACACCAACAGCGCGGGCCAAGCCCACTTCTATGTGCGTTTGCGCGCCTATCCACCATTGTGTCTCCTCCCCGTTTCCAGGGACGACACAGATGTACCGATGGATGGAGATGGCTGCCAAGGTCCGATCAGGAATTGGTGGGATGGATAGAGAATTCTCACCTTCTCCATTGTAAATCTGAAAACCAAAACTATTATTGTGTTCTCTTAGCAGACTCTAGGATTTAATTTGGTCAAAAGGAAGATTGTGATTGGCTGGTGGGCGGGGCTTGTTTCTGGGCATACTGTGTGGGTCTCTAATATCCCCCATCACGCCGTGACCCCATTTTGGTCTCTAATTCTCCCCATGGCTTCCTTTTTGTAGCAAAGCCGCGGCCGGGAAGATGAACTTATACGAGTCGTTTGCTCAGGCCACGCAACTCGGTGATCTGCACACCTGCCTGATGATGGACATGAAGGCCTGCCAGGAGGACGACGTGCGTCTCCTGTGTTACCTCACCCCATCCATATACAGCGAGGTACAGCCCACTCTATGAAGGTGGAGGAAAGAGTAGGGTGATCTGAAGGGTGCAGGAATTGGGGTGATCTGAAGGGTGCAGGAATTGGGGTGATCTGAGGGGTGCCGGAATTGGAGTGATCTGAGGGATGAAGGTGCAGATATTGGGGGATCATCTTGAGGGGTGAAGTTGCAGGAATTGTGGTGATACGAGGGATGAAGTTGCAGGGATTGGGGGATGATCTGAGGGATTAAGGTGCAGGAATTTGGGGGTGATCTAAGGGGTGAAGGTACAAGAATTGGGCTGATCTGAGGGGTGAAGGTGCAGGTATTGGGGGATTCTCCTGAGGGGTGAAGTTGGAGGAATTGGGGTGATCTGAGGCGTGAAAGTGCAAGAATTTGGGGATTATTTCAGGGGTGAAGGTGCAGGAACTTGGGAGTGATCTAAGGGATGAAGGTACAAGAATTGGGCTGATCTGAGGGGTGAAGGTGCAGGAATTGTGGTGATACGAGGGTTGAAGTTGCAGGGATTGGGGGATGATCTGAGGGATTAAGGTGCAGGAATTTTGGGGTGATCTAAGGGATGAAGGTACAAGAATTGGGCTGATCTGAGGGGTGAGGGTGCAGGAATTTGGGGGTGATCTAAGGGATGAAGTTACAAGAATTCAGGTGATTTGAGGGGTGCAGGTATTGGGGGATTCTCCTGAGGGGTGAAGTTGGAGGAATTGGGGTGATCTGAGGTGTGAAGGTGCAGGAATTTGGGGATCATTTGAGGGGTGAAGGTGCAGGAACTTGGGTTGATCTGAGGGGTGAAGTTGGAGGAATTTGGGGATGATCTGAGGGGTGAATGCACAGTACAATTGAGGGCGGATTGGTTAATTCACTAACTTAGCTGCTTGCGGTTGTGGTGGCGGCCATCTTGGTTTTGGTTTAACTGATATTTCGGCTACACAGCAGGAGGATCTCACTCTCTTCTATCCCTCCAGTTTCCAGACGAAACGCTGCGAAGCGGGGAGCTCCTGAACATGATTGTGGCCGTCATTGACTCCGCCCAGGTAGGGGGTTGGGCTTGTAATGTGTGATAGTGCTGAGCTGTGTAGGATGAACCGAGGTCCAGTAACATCCGGTGTGTCTGTTGTGTGTCTCAGCTGCAGGAACTGGTGTGTCACGTCATGATGGGTAACCTGGTGATGTTTCGGAAGGACTCCGTACTCAACATTCTAAGTAAGCGCCCTAGGTTGGGGATTGAGTGCCTGGGGTTTGGGTGGGGTTCTCTGTTATTTCATTATTTTTTACAGGTATTTATATAGTGCCGACGATTTACACAACACTTTACATGTTGTACGTTCGTATCAGTCCCAACCCCCCTCCCCCTGAGGAGCTTACAATCTAAGGTCCCTATTTCAAATACAAAAGGCCCGAGAGATGGCCGTCTACTGGTGGCCAGCCCCCATTTACAACACATAGCTCAGTTTTTTGGGTAGGGCTTACAAGTTAGGACTTTTCTTCTCAACCCTATCTAATGTCACTATATTGGTACTGAGGTGATCACATGATCCTGAGTGGGCGGGGCAGTAAGATCTGTCTCTCTTCCAGTTCAGAGTTTGGAATGGGAGACCTTCGAGCAGTACTGTACGTGGCAGCTCTTCCTGGCCCACAATGTCCCATTGGAGACCATCATCCCCATCTTGCAGCATCTTAAGTACAAAGGTGAGTCGGTCTCTCAACCCAGACACGCATCTTCTCCTCTCATACTCCACCCACTGTCCTGCCTCTTCCCTGACATTCCTTCACCCGCCTCCTCCTCGCATACTGATCCACCCACCGTCCTGCCTCTTCCCTGACATTCCTTCACCCGCCTCCTCCTCCTCTCATACTGATCCACCCGCCGTCCTGCCTCTTCCCTGAAATTCCTTAGCCCGCCGCCTCCTCCTCCTCTCATACTGATCCACCGCCGTCCTGCCTCTTCCCTGACATTCCTTCACCCACCTCCTCCTCTCATACTGATCCACCCACTGTCCTGCCTCTTCCCTGACATTCCTTCACCCGCCGCCTCCTCTCATACTGATCCACCCACCGTCCTGCCTCTTCCCTGACATTCCTTCACCCGCCTCCTCCTCCTCTCATACTGATCCACCCGCCGTCCTGCCTCTTCCCTGACATTCCTTCACTCGCCTCCTCCTCCTCTCATACTGATCCACCCGCCGTCCTGCCTCTTCCCTGACATTCCTTCACTCGCCTCCTCCTCCTCTCATACTGATCCACCCACCGTCCTGCCTCTTCCCTGACATTCCTTAGCCCGCCGCCTCCTCCTCCTCTCATACTGATCCACCGCCGTCCTGCCTCTTCCCTGACATTCCTTCACCCGCCTCCTCCTCCTCTCATACTGATCCACCTGCCGTCCTGCCTCTTCCCTGACATTCCTTCACCCGCCTCCTCCTCCTCTCATACTGATCCACCCGCCGTCCTGCCTCTTCCCTGACATTCCTTAGCCCGCCGCCTCCTCCTCTCATACTGATCCACCACCGTCCTGCCTCTTCCCTGACATTCCTTCACCCGCCTCCTCCTCCTCTCATACTGATCCACCCGCCGTCCTGCCTCTTCCCTGACATTCCTTCACCCGCCTCCTCCTCTCATACTGATCCACCCGCCGTCCTGCCTCTTCCCTGACATTCCTTCACCCGCCTCCTCCTCTCATACTGATCCAGCCCCCGTCCTGCCTCTTCCTTGACATTCCTTCACCCACCTCCTCCTCCTCCTCTCATACCGATCCACCCACCGTCCTGCCTCTTCAGGGAAGAGGCAGGACAGCGGGTGGTGTCCTGCCTCTTCCCTGACATTCCTTCACCCGCCTCCTCCTCCTCTCATACTGATCCACCCCCGTCCTGCCTCTTCCCTGACATTCCTTCACCCACCTCCTCCTCCTCTCCTACTGATCCACCCGCTGTCCTGCCTCTTCCCTGACATTCCTTCACCCACCTCCTCCTCCTCTTATACTGATCCACCCGCCGTCCTGCTTCTTCCCTGACATTCCTTCACCCGCCGCCGCCTCCTCTCATACTGATCCAGCCCCCGTCCTGCCTCTTCCTTGACATTCCTTCACCCACCTCCTCCTCCTCTCATACTGATCCACCAACGTCCTGCCTCTTCCCTGACATTCCTTTACCCGCCTCCTCCTCCTCCCATACTGATCCACCCCCAGTCCTGCCTCTTCCCTGACATTCCTCCACCCACCTCCTCCTCCTCTCATACTGATCCACCCACTGTCCTGCCTCTTCCCTGACATTCCTTCACCCGCCTCCTCCTCCTCATACTTATCCACCCCCCGTCCTGCCTCTTCCCTGACATTCCTTCACCCGCCTCCTCCTCCTCCTCTCATACTGATCCACCCCCCGTCCTGCCTCTTCCCTGACATTCCTTCACCCACCTCCTGCTCCTTTCATACTGATCCACCCGCCGTCCTGCCTCTTCCCTGACATTCCTTCACCCACCTCCTCCTCCTCTCATACTGATCCACCCCCCGTCCTGCCTCTTCCCTGACATTCCTTCACCCGCCGCCTCCTCCTCATACTGATCCAACCACCGTCCTGCCTCTTCCCTGACATTCCTTCACCCACCTCCTCCTCCTACTGATCCACCCACCGTCCTGCCTCTTCCCTGAAATTCCTTCACCCGCCTCCTCCTCCTCTCATACTGATCCACCCGCCGTCCTGCCTCTTCCCTGACATTTCTTCACCCTCCTCTCATACTGATCCATCCGCCGTCCTGCCTCTTCCCTGACATTCCTTCACCCGCCTCCTCCTCTCATACTGATCCACCGTCCTGCCTCTTCCCTGACATTCCTTCACCCGCCTCCTCCTCTCATACTGATCCACCCGCCGTCCTGCCTCTTCCCTGACATTCCTTCACCCACCTCCTCCTCCTCTCATACTGATCCACCCACCGTCCTGCCTCTTCCCTGACATTCCTTCACCCGCCTCCTCCTCCTCTCATACTGATCCACCCACCGTCCTGCCTCTTCCCTGACATTCCTTCACCCACCTCCTCCTCTCATACTGATCCACCCGCCGTCCTGCCTCTTCCCTGACATTCCTTCACCCACCACCTCCTCCTCCTCTCATACTGATCAACCCACCGTCCTGCCTCTTCCCTGACATTCCTTCACCCACCTCCTCCTCCTCTCATACTGATCCACCCACCGTTCTGCCTCTTCCCTGACATTCCTTCACCCACCTCCTCCTCCTCCTCTCATACTGATCCACCCACTGTCCTGCCTCTTCCCTGACATTTCTTCACCCTCCTCCTCCTCCTCTCATACTGATCCACCCACCGTCCTGCCTCTTCCCTGACATTCCTTCACTCACCTCCTCCTCCTCTCATACTGATCGACCCACCGTCCTGCCTCTTCCCTGACATTCCTTCACCCACCTCCTCCTCCTCTCATACCGATCCACCCACCGTCCTGCCTCTTCCCTGACATTCCTTCACCCGCCTCCTCTCATACTGATCCACCCACCGTCCTGCCTCTTCCCTGACATTCCTTCACCCGCCTCCTCATACTGATCCACCTACCGTCCTGCCTCTTCCCTGACATTCCTTCACCCACCTCCTCCTCCTGATCCATCCACCGTCCTGCCTCTTCTTTGTGTTTCCTTCACCCACCGGCTGCTATTCATCTCATCTGACCATGTGGGATCCCCCTAATTGAACGTCTTCGCCATTTTCGGTGACTTTTATGATTGTTTTCCTTTTGCAGAACACCCGGAAGCTCTGTCCTGCCTCCTCCTGCAGCTCCGCAGGGAAAAGTAAGTGGCACTTTGTTGTTATGATTTAAGAACCAATTTCCGGTAATTTGCACCACCTTAGTCTGGACATGGACGCTGGATACGGACTTCTCCTCCAGCTTCTTGTCTGACATAGGTGCGCCCCACTTAGGCCGCACTTTAACCCCTTGGAGCTGGCGGTTTAGGTTGCTGAGAGGGGGGGGGGGCGAGGTTTGTGATCTTGTGACCCCCCCCCCCATAATTGGCTGTCATGGCGGTCACATCACAAGCAGGGCACGCTGTATTCCACAAATTTGTTGCCAGGGCCCACACACCGAGAGGCCAGCGCCAAGGGGTTAACGATATGCTGAAAAACCGGGTAGAACAGGGCAGCGTGAAAAGCGTTTATTAGTCTGACCTTTATAAGAGCGCCACTTACCATAATTGCCGGTTGTACTGCACTTTCCCCGCCGGCGAGGGTGAATAGCAGAGCTGGCGCGTCGTTGTGTATTCAGGTCCGATGGTATCACACTCTGCAATATCCTGTACAGCGAGATCCCTTATCAGACCGATAATTTATTACCGCCGTGTGCTGGGAGTGCGGGGGATTGTGGGTAACGGGGGCCGCAGGAGTCATCGCTCAGCCTGATGTCACCAGATCAATTTATTTGCATCGTTTGTCCCCGCTCGACTTTGTGTTTGCTGTAATGACCCATGCACGGGGTTACATTGTTGCACAGAAAGTCATTTGATAAGTAGACCGGCTCTGTCTGACTTACTGCAGCTTCTGGGGCACCTTGTGAGGAGCTCGCAGTGTGCAGGGAAATCAGAGGAAGCCGTGTCAGTCCAGGAGAGGAGCCGCTACACCTGTGCAAGGCTGAAAGGGGGTCAGAGGGATGATGGGGGGAGGATATAAGTCTGAAGGGGGGCCGGAGGGAGGATATAAGACTGAAGGGGGGCCAGAGGGAGGATATAAGACTGAAGGGGGGCCGGAGGGAGGATATAAGACTGAAGGGGGGCCGGAGGGAGGATATAAGACTGAAGGGGGGGTGGGGGGAGGATATAAGACTGAAGGGGGGCCGGAGGGAGGATATAAGACTGAAGGGGGGCCGGAGGGAGGATATAAGACTAAAGGGGGGCCGGAGGGAGGATATAAGACTGAAGGGGGGCCGGAGGGAGGATATAAGACTGAAGGGGATGGGGGGAGGATATAAGACTGAAGGGGGGCCGGAGGGAGGATATAAGACTGAAGGGGATGGGGGGAGGATATAAGACTGAAGGGGGGCCGGAGGGAGGATATAAGACTGAAGGGGGGCCGGAGGGAGGATATAAGACTGAAGGGGGGCCGGAGGGAGGATATAAGACTGAAGGGGGGCCGGAGGGAGGATATAAGACTGAAGGGGGGCTGGAGGGAGGATATAAGACTGAAGGGGATGGGGGGAGGATATAAGACTGAAGGGGGGGTGGGGGGAGGATATAAGACTGAAGGGGGGCCGGAGGGAGGATAGAAGACTGAAGGGGTGGATGGAGGTTAAATATAAAACTGAGGAGGAGGATGGGGGGAGGATATAAGACTGAAGAGGATGGGGGGAGGATATAAGACTGAAGGGGGGGGTGGGGGGAGGATATAAGACTGAAGGGGATGGGGGGAGGATATAAGACTGAAGGGGGGGGTGGGGGGAGGATATAAGACTGAAGGGGGGCCGGAGGGAGGATAGAAGACTGAAGGGGATGGGGGGAGGATATAAGACTGAAGGGGTGGATGGAGGTTAAATATAAAACTGAGGAGGAGGATGGGGGGAGGATATAAGACTGAAGAGGGGGGATAGGGGGAGGATATAAGACTGAAGAGGGGGGATAGGGGGAGGATATAAGACTGAGGAGGAGGGATAGGGGGAGGATATAAGACTGAAGAGGGGGGATAGGGGGAGGATCTAAGACTGAAGGGGGGGATGGAGGGAGGATATAAGACTGAAGGGGGGGGTGGGGGGAGGATATAAGACTGAAGGGGGGGATAGGGGGAGGATATAAGACTTAAGGGGGGGTGGGGGGAGGATATAAGGCTGAAGGAGGAGGATATGAGACTGAAAGGGGGGGGGGAGGATAGGAGACTGAAGGGGTGGGGATGGGGGGAGGATAGAAGACTGAAGGAGGGGCAGTGGGAGGGAGGATATAAGACAGAAGGGGGAGGATATAAGACTGAAGGGGGGATGGGGGGAGGATAATAGACTGATTGGGGGGGATTTAATCCAGGCAGTGGAATTACCGGAGTTGAACATCCTATAGTCCATGTACAGCAGAGCTCAGACTGCAGAGGGAAAAGCAGCACGGGGACACAATCAGCATGCTGATAGTAGGAGGGAGCAGAATCATGAGGAAATAGGCTCCGCAGTTTGCTGTAGTTCCTGTAGAGGCACTCCGATTCTGCCATCTACAGATTTGGGGACACAGGCATGCAATGCTATCCTTTTTTCTTTTTCCTCTTCCTGCAGGCCGACAGAGGAGATGGTGAAGATGGTTCTCAGCCGCCCGTGTCACCCCGATGACCAGTTCACCACCAGCATCCTGCGCCACTGGTGCCTGAAACACGACGACCCCCTGGCGGAGCACATCAAATCTTTACTCATCAAGAACAACAGCCTGCCCCGCAAACGGCAGAGGTAAGGGGGGGTGAATGGAACTAGGAGTGCGCCGATACCGAAACCGATACTTTGCTGTGCGATTTGCGACAACACAGAATGAATGGGCGCAAATCACACTGCCAAGAATCGCATGCGATTTGCAGAGGAATGCGGTGCAATTTCCCCCGCCGCCCGTCTGTGTGTAAAAAGGGAAGCGCCACCTAGTGGGCAGTGTATTAAATATATTATGAAATGACCGTCTGGTTGGGTCAGATGAAGGTAAATCTCTCCAATGGGCACAGATGGCACAAACAAAACCTAGCTGGTTTCATCTGTTCCCTACTCGGTACAAAAGGTTTTGGCCCTATACTTGGCTATAGACAGTCCCCCATCCCCCTCCTCCCCTCTACTCACTCGCCTGTCAGCCTGCGACTCTTCTACTAATTACTTTGCCGAGACGTGAAGAGCCCTTACCGGTGAGCGCCGTCTGCCATACAGCTGATTCCCTTCTCCCGGCCCCCTCCGCCACCGCGACAGACGAGTATTTATCTGTCACAGAGATTGGCGCAGCGCTGGAGATCTCTCCAGTCCCGAGCACTCGAGGCCTCAGCACGTTGTCATTCAGCACTCGAGGCCTCAGCACGTTGTCATTCAGTACTCGAGGCCTCAGCACGTTGTCATTCAGCACTCGAGGCCTCAGCACGTTGTCATTCAGCACTCGAGGCCTCAGCGTGTTGTCATTCAGCACTCGAGGCCTCAGCACGTTGTCATTCATCTCTGAAGAGCCTTCCAGAGCTCAGCGGGGCGATTATCGCAAACCCCAGAGGACGGCTAGAGAGCCGCCGAGGAAGGAGAGACCGACGGCGCATAATTGGAAAGATGGCGAACGGAGCGCAATGCCTGGGAGCAGACAGCTCTACCGGTGTAAAGGACAGCCAATCAGAATTCAGCTTTCATCAGCTGCTACTGTCATAGCAGGGAAAGGTGATTGCTGATTGGTCGCTGTGGGTATCTGAATTTTCACACCGTGTTCTCCCTTATTAAAAGGAAACATTAATGGTTTCGGGTGCAGTTATTTTTCTCTTCCTTTCGTTGATGGACACAGCTGATGGAGATCAGAGCGGATGGCAGGAGGTGCCGCATTTTGGGGGGCGGTTCCCGCTCAAACTTTTTTGTTTTTCACTATGAGTCCCCTGGTCCTGGAGGGTCCCTCCCAGAATGTGGGACAGACGGTGCCCGTGTCCTCGGGGCACCTTTTTTACTTTGCCAAGCCTTGATGGTCATGGAGGTTGTCCCATATGGTGAAGGCCTTATTGATGGAAGCCCTTGATTGAACGCCCGCCTGCATCTGCATCCGCAGCCCTGGATGATGGCCTTTCTTATCCCCCAGGTCCAGGGACCCACATGGAGGTTGTAGTCCCCTCACCACCTTGTCAGCTGGGATGAGATTATTGTGACTTAGTTGGCATGTCAGTACGTGCCGTTTCAGCTCTTATCTGTTCGGATTGGGGGGGGCTTGCAGGTTGGCCTCCATCGTTTGGGTTAACTGTTTTACCTTTCTCAGGGAACCATTGGTTCAGACAGCGGAAGGTACCACTGATTTCATTGTCCTTAGTTTCCTTCCCTTGTCCGGTCTGAGTATCTACCTGGGTGCCACACCCTCCATGACCATCAAGATATGGCAAAGTCAAAAGTGGGCCTCAAGGACACTGACACCCTTGGTCCAGGTCCTTCATTTCCAGGGCTTCCCTTGTGTGGGCTGACCATCTACCTGGGTTCCACACCCTCTATGACCATCAAGACCTGGCAAAGTCAAAGTGGGCCTCAAGAACACTGACACCCCTTGGTCCACATCCTTCATTTCCAGGGCCTTCCCTTGTGTGGTCTGACCATCTACCTGGGTGCCACACCCTCCATGACCATCAAGATATGGCAGGGCTTTCCCTTTTCTGGTCTGAGCATCTACCTGGGTGCCACACGCTCTAGATATGGCAAAGTCAAAAGGGGGCCTCAAGGAAACTGACACACCTTAGCATACGTCCTTAGTTTCCAGGGTCTTCCCTTTTCGGGTCCAAGCATCTACCTGGGTGCCACACCCTCCATGACTCTCAAGGCATGGCAATGTCAAAAAGGGGTCTCAAGGACAGCGACACCCCTTTGCCTATTTCCTTAGTGTCCAGGTCTTTCCCTTGTCCGGTGTGAGCACCTACCTGGCTGCCACACCTTCCATGAGTGTCAAGACATGGAAATGTCAAAAGGGGGCCCTGAGGACACCGACACCCCCTGGTCCATGTCCTTGGTTTCCAGGGCCTTCCGTTGTCTTCCTTGACCGGGGTGCCACACTGTCCGTGACCATCGGGACATGACCAAATCCAAAGAGAGCCTCAAGGACACCGGCATCCCCTGGGCCACGTCCTTCGTTTCCAAGGTCTTCTCTTGTCAGATCTCAGCATCTACCTGGCTGCCACACCTTCCATGACCATTAAGGCATGGCAAAGTCAAAAGGGGGGCCTCAAGGACACCGACACCCCTTGGCCTACGTCCTTAGTTTCTAGGGCCTTCCCTTGTCCGGTCTGAGCATCTACCTGGGTGCCACACACTCCATGACCATCAAGGCATGGCAAAGTCAAAAGGGGACTCCAAGGACACCAACATCCTCTGGCCCATGTACTGGGCGGGAACCGAGGCGTTCGTGAACAGAGGACTTGTATTGGGAAGCAGAGAAGTTTGGGTGGGAAGTGGCCACAAAAATGTCTAGTCATGGAGGGTGTGGCACCCAGGTAGATGCTTGGACCAGATAAGGGAAACTAAGGACAAGGAAGGAACCAATGGGCCCCCAAGAGAGGGAAATCAGTTAACCCAAAGGACAGAGGCCCCCCCCCCCCCAACAGCCTTATAGCTAAAACCGAACATACAGGCCAACTGACTCACCGGGGGGAAAAGTAAGGCCATCGTCCAAAGCTGCGGACGCAGATGCCTGCAGGCAGTCAATTGTGGGCTCCCAGCAATAAAGCCTTTACCATGTGGAACACCCCCCATGACCATTAAGACATTGCAAAGTCAAAAGGGGGCCAGAGGCCCCCGACACCCTCTGGCCCGGGTTATAGGCTGGAACAGATGCCTTCAGGACCAGGGGACCTGGATTGGAAAGCAGCCCCAGGAATGTCACATCAGACACAGGGAGGGAGAGGATCTTCCCGCCATCCGTTACGATCGAAAGATCCAGCCGTGTCCTTCAAGGAATAATACATAACAAAGGATTTCCAGAGCACCGTGGGGGAGCAGTAGTCGTCTCCTTTCAGACGCTCGGTCTCTGACTAGAACTGCAGACGGGAGGGATTGGGTTGGAGTCGCTAAAACATTTCTGGGGGTGGGGCTTGGGGTTGCTTATGGAGATCATGTGATGGGCGCTGGTTCTTTTTCTTCTGCTTGAAGTCCAATTGGCTCAGTTAGATTGGAGGTGGCTGCAGGTTTGTTCCAGCACAGACCGCCATCTCTCTGATTGGATTCCCATCATAATATCTGCCTGTCTGTGGTCAGAAATCGGGGTCTGGGAGGGTGTGAAAACTTTATCATCCTATCGGAGTATGACCGGCGCCGTCTCTCTTCTCTTGGCAGCCTGCGGAGTTCCAGCAGTAAGTTGGCCCAGTTGACGTTGGAGCAAATCCTGGAGCATCTGGATAACCTGAGACTGAACCTGTCCAATACCAAACAGAACTGTGAGTACCCCATCCCCCACCCCACCTTCCTACTGACCTACACCAGATGCAGCATACCGCCCTCCCGGATCCTCCTACATCTCCTGATCTCTCCGCCCTCTCTGTAGCAAACACAGTCCAGTTCCCGGCTCCACCTCCAGACCCCTCCCTGTGATGTCACCCTATGGCACCTTCCAGCTCTGCCCTCCGCTTCCCCTGAACTCCCCGTCCTTCCCAGTGGGTGGTCAGGACAGCAGTAGCCAATGAAGTGCTCGTTTGTTAGGCCCCGCCCCTCCCGCCAGCCTCGTTCTTTATTTATTACTCTTCCAATAAAAAGAATTGGATGTCTGAGTGTCGTCATGTGACTTCCAGAGACTGCGTGGTGCGTGTCTGCAGAGAGTCATGTGACTTCCTGACAGCACGGCTGCCATTATATTTCATCACACAAACCAGCATTATATTAGGTGCCACCTGCCAGCATGGGTCGGGGGATGGGTGGACTGGGTGCCTACAGAGCAGCTCAGAAACATCTGCCGGTGCCACCTCTTACCCCCCCTTAATCTCCCGAACCTTCTCCTATGGCAGTGCCACCCCAACCCATCTCCCTTCACCAATCTCCCCCACCTCCTATGTCAATACCCCCCTCCCCCACCTCCTATGCCAATACCCCCCTCCCCCACCTCCTATGCCAATACCCCCCTCCCCCACCTCCTATGCCAATACCCCTCTCCCTTCACCAATCTCCCCCTCCTCCTATGCCAATACCCCCCTCCCCCACCTCCTATGCCAATACCCCCCTCCCCCACCTCCTATGCCAATACCTCTCTCCCTTCACCAATCTCCCCCTCCTCCTATGCCAATACCCCCCTCCCCCACCTTCTATGCCAATACCTCCCCCCTCCCCCACCAATCTCCCTCTCCTCCTATGTCAATACCCCCCTCCCCCACCTTCTATGCCAATACCCCCCCTCCCCCACCAATCTCCCTCTCCTCCTATGCCAATACCCCCCTCCCCCACCAATCTCCCTCTCCTCCTATGCCAATACCCCCCTCCCCCACCAATCTCCCTCTCCTCCTATGCCAATACCCCCTCCCCCACCTTCTATGCCAATACCCCCCCTCCCCCACCAATCTCCCTCTCCTCCTATGCCAATACCCCCCTCCCCCACCAATCTCCCTCTCCTCCTATGCCAATACCCCCCTCCCCCACCTTCTATGCCAATACCCCCCCTCCCCCACCAATCTCCCTCTCCTCCTATGCCAATACCCCCTCCCCCACCTTCTATGCCAATACCCCCCCTCCCCCACCAATCTCCCTCTCCTCCTATGCCAATACCCCCCTCCCCCACCTTCTATGCCAATACCACCCCTCCCCCACCAATCTCCCTCTCCTCCTATGCCAATACCCCCCCCCCCCTCCCCCACCAATCTCCCTCTATTCCTCCTATATCAGTCTCCTCATCCCGCTGGACCCACAATTCATCCTCTGATCTATCTATAGCTCTGTAATTCTGTTACTGCAGCCAGACAGAACCGTTATCACATCCAATCATCTTCTCCCTGCCTGGCATAGAGCTCCGCCTCCCCCTACTGACCAGACTGAGTCACTGCAGACACCTCAATACTTTTCCATGGAGCTTTATTTATATCCGACACTTCTGTCAATGCTGAGCCGAGTGACTTCCGGCAGTCCAGACTTTCCTTTCCTCTCCTTCCCCCCATGCATGTCTGCAATATACCCCCCCTTCCCCCCCATGCAGTACAGACTTTCCTTTCCTCCCCCCATGCATGTCTGCAATATACCCCCCCCCCCAATACATCCCAGACTCTCCTCCCCTTCCCCCCCCATGCATGTCTGCAATATCTCCCCCCCCCCCCCCCTCCCAATACATTCCAGACTCTTCCCCCCCCCCCCATGCATGTCTGCAATATACCCCTCCATCCACCCATGCAGTCCAGACTCTCCTCCCCCCCCCCCCCCCATACATGTCTGCAATATACACCCCCCTCCCCCATGCAGTCCAGACTCCCTTTTGTCTCTGATGTGCATACAGGGGGGTCAGAATTGTATAAATGATGAGGAGTTGTGGATTATTAATGAATCTCTGTCTTCAGTTTTCAGCCAGACGCCGATCCTGCAGGCTCTCCAGCATGTCCAGGCCAGCTGTGATGAGGCTCATAAGATGAAGTAAGGATGGGAACATCCCAACCCCCTCCCAAACTGTGCACCCGCCCCTCCCCCCATTACCCATTGCATCCTGGGAACTCACACATCGGCTCACTTTATAACATGAAGTTGATTAGTAATGTCTGGATAAATGAGTGATAGAGCGCAGAACGTAAGGGGCTGAACACAGAATTGGGTGTAAGTAATACACACCTCCTGAATGCTGAAATCAGGCTTGCAGTGGGATGACAGAGGAGAGCTCAGGTGGGGGGGGGGTGTACTACAGTAGTATGGTGGGGCTATGATTGTACAGTACTGCAGACTTTGAATGGTGGTGTCACCCTCCGGGGGGCGATTACAAGAGGCCGGGCAATTAATGGCTAATCATTGGACAGGGGAAATAGTTCCATGGATGTTTCACTTTTCTATAGAGCTATAGTAAGTGTAGTAACTCATCTCTCCCAGGAGGTAGCGCTCTGTGCCCCCATCTGTCCACCCACTGTAATGGCCTCCTCCTGAGGAGTGTAGTACCTTTTATTTTGCCAGGAGGCGGCACTGTGTTCCTCATCAGTCCACCCACTGTAATGGCCACCTGTGAGGTGCAGTACCCCTTTTATTTTTCCAGGGGGTGACACAGTGTCCCTCATTTGTCATCATCACCTCTGAGGGTGTAGTACCTTTTATTTTGCCAGGAGGTGGCGCTGTTACTGATCTGTCCACTCACTCTCTGAGGGTGTAGTACCTCTTTCCTTTTGCCAGGGGGTGGCGCTGTGTTCATCTGTCCACTCACTGTAATGGCCACCTCTGAGGGTGTAGTACCTCTCATTTGCCAGGAGGTGGCTCTGTGTTCATCTGTCCACTCACTGTAATGGCCACCACTGAGGGTGTAGTACCTCTTTTTTTTTTTTTTTGCCAGGAGGTGGCGCTGTTACTGATCTGTCCACTCACTCTCTGAGGGTGTAGTACCTCTTTCTTTTTGCCAGGGGGTGGCGCTGTGTTACTCATCTGTCCACTCACTGTAATGGCCACTTCTGAGGGTGTAGTACCTCTAGTTTTGCCAGGAGGTGGCGCTGTGTCCCTTATTTGTCCACTCATTGTAATGGCCACCTCTGAGGGTGTAGTACCTCCTTTTTTTTTCTTTTTTTTGCCAGGAGGTGGCGCTGTTACTGATCTGTCCACTCACTGTAATGGCCACCTCTGCAGTACCTCTTTTTCTTTTTTTGCCAGGAGGTGGCGCTGTGTCCCCCATTCACATTGCTGTGTTCCATCCGTCAGGTTCAGCGACCTTTTCTCGCTGGCGGAGGAGTACGAGGATTCCACAAAGACGCCAAAGAGTCGGCGGAAAGGTCCAATGACCAGCCCCCGCAGCAGGAAGACCACAGCGCAGCCAACCAACACGGAGGAGGACTCTGCGTCCAGCAGCGCCTCGGTGAGAGTCGGGGGGGTCACCTGTGTTCTGGTGGGCGGGGCATAATAAGGGATGTAAAGCTTTATTGTTTTGGGTTATTTTGTATTTGTAGCGGTGGGCGGGGCAGAGGCGGGGTCTGGATATTCGCCGTCTCTGGGAATAACGAGCGTTTTTTATTGCAGGAAGAGGAAGACGCGAAGCCAAAGCCCAGCAAGCGGAAGAGGAAGGGCTCTGCGGCGGTGGGATCGGACAGCGATTGATAGCCCCGCCCCCCACTCTGCCCTAGCCAATGCGGACACGACCTACGGGTCAGCCGATGGAACTGTTCACAGCTGCGATTGGCCGGTCAATGCTTCCCCTGATGACATCGAATGCCTGTCGGCCATTTTTCCTCTCCCCCGCAGACAGGACGACGCCCCTTCTGTGCGCAGGAGGCCGGCCATTTATAGAAATCTTATTTTCTTACTGGACTGTATATAAACTGCGCGTGGCGAATCTCCGCCTCCTCTGTGTACATTTTTCTTTTTTTTTTTTTTTTTTTTTTTTTAAGAAAGTGAAAATATTTTAAAACACAATAAATGGTTTGTGATACCCGAAGGGTTTCCCCGCCCCCTTCCTTCGCCCCGCCCGCAGCTGCCACAGATCATAGCCCGCCCTTGATTCGCCGCTGGTTCTTTTGGGGGGGGGGGAGGCAGGAGTAGATGTGATTGGTGTAGAAAGACGGGTGGGTGTGGTCACTGATGGGCCCTTTCCCCGATTGCCCCCCCCCTCCCCAGTAGGGGTGTGAAATGTAATGGAATATTTTTGCCTTTGGTCGGCAGGGTGGGGGATGTGATCTTTTCTTATGTTGGCCCACAGAGTCTGGGGGACCTCTTGGTCTGCCGACCAGAACAATAGGGGCCCCTTCCTCCACTCCCTGTACAGTTAGGGGTGTGGCCTCTGGGGGGCTTCTTCCTCCACAGCCAGTACAGTTAGGGGTGTGGCCTCTGAGGGCCCCTTCCTCCACACTCTGTACAGTTAGGGGTCCCCCAGAGGCCACACCCCTTTCTCCACTCCCTGTACAGTTAAGGGTGTGGCCTCTGGGGGACCCCTTCCTCCACTCCCTGTACAGTTTGGGGTGTGGACTCTGGGGGGGGCCCTTCCTCTACTGCCTGTACAGTTAGGAGTGTGGCCTCTGGGGGACCCCTTCCTCCACTCTCTGTACAGTTAGGGGTGTGGCCTCTGAGGGCCCCTTCCTCCACTCTCTGTACAGTTAGGGGTGTGGCCTCTGAGGGGCCCTTCCTCCACTCTCTGTACAGTTAGGGGTGTGGCCTCTGAGGGGCCCCTTCCTCCACTCTCTGTACAGTTAGGGGTGTGGCCTCTGAGGGGCCCCTTCCTCCACTCTCTGTACAGTTAGGGGTGTGGCCTCTGAGGGGCCCCTTCCTCCACTCTCTGTACAGTTAGGGGTGTGGCCTCTGAGGGACCCCTTCCTCCACTACTATCACAGTTAGGGGTGTAAATCCTGGGAGACCCATTTCTCCACTGAATGCACAATTATGGGTGTGGCTTCTTAGGGGGCCCCTCCTCCACTACCAGCACACTTAGGGGTGTGGCCTCTTGGGGACCTCTTCCTCCACCAGCACAGTTAGCAGTTAGGGGTGTAAATTATGAGGGCACCCCTTCCTGCGCTACCACCACAGTTATGGGTGTAAATCCTGGGGGGCCCCTTCCTCTACTACCAGGACAGTTATGGGTGTGACCACATGCTTACGTCCTGCAGCTCTGCAATCTTAGGTTGTTACTAAAGCACAGAGGGAAAGGGGAGGAGTTGTAATTGTGCTGCGGCTGTCCAGAGAGTGACAAGGTGGCCAGCCAATCGGGTGAGAGGAGGGGAGGTAGACCTGTGCCCAGGATACATGCCTCCTAAAGTGTTGACCTGAGCAGTGCTTAAGATGATTGGATATTCCTACCCAGGAACCCAAATCTTGTACCGCCACCATATAAAGAGCCATGTATGAGGATTTACTGCTGCTGAGGTAACTGAAGGTCAGTGATGCCACCTGGTGCATAGAAGGTGGTACTGCTTCCTACATAGAAGCTCTTCTCTGTGTTCTGCACCTGGTGTATTAGCAGTAGGTAGCAGTAAAGAGCTTTGGGCACAGGCCATGACGGGGTAGAGTAGACATTTCCAACCTCACAAGGTATGTATAGACTTCCAGGGGTTAATTTAGGGTCAAAATGTTGGGGATCAGAGTGGGCCGTGTCATCAGATATATTTTTAAGTGCAACGCCCATGTATAAGGAGCATGGCCTTCAAAGGACATCTCTTTGGATCCACTTTTGAAACTATTATCAAGGATGCTACCAGTGGCAAGAGCACTCCTCATCTTCAGAGGAAGAAGCCCAAAGAACTGCAAAGCCTTCACCCCTCCTCTGACTGTTAAGAAAGTGACCTTTCGTTTCTTCACGCCCTCGACCTCCTCATTGAGACCCCCAATCTTCACTCTCATTCCATGCCCTTGTAAAAGGAGCATGGCCTTCAAAGGATGTCTCCAGATCAGCTTTTGATACTGGGGGATAGAGCACCCATCATCCTCGGAGGAAGAGACCCAAGGAACTGACTGCAAAGCCTTCACACCTCCAAAAAAGGTTCCTTTTGTTTTATTGGGACCCCCAAGCTGAGCATGACCTTCGAAGGACAACGTCTCTTTAGATCAACTTTGGATACTTTTATCAAGGATGCTGCTAGTGGCAAGAGCATCCATCATCCTCGGAAGAAGAAAAAAACCCAAGGAACTGACTGCAAAGCCTTCGCCATTCCTCTGACTGTTAAGAAAAGTTATTTTCTTCACTCCCTCAACCTCCTCATTGAGACCCCCAAGCTTGGCTCCTAGTCCATGCCCCCCTCCCTGTATGATGGGCGCTCTTGCCACCAGTAGCATCCTTGATAATAGTATCAAAAGTTATTCCGAACCGACTGTCCTGTGAAGGACATGCTCAGCTTGGGGGTCTTAATGAGGAGGTTGAGGGCTTGAAGAAATGAAAGGAACCTTTCTTAACACTCACCGGAGGGGTGAAGGCTATGTAGTCAGTTCTTTGGGTTTCTTCCTCGAAGGACGATGGGTGTTTATGCCACCGGTATCAAAAGCTGATCCGAAGAGACATCCTTTGAAGACCACGCTCCTTCTACAAGGGTGACGGTTCCTTGGGTTTCGTCCTCCAAGGATGATGGGTGTTTATGCCACCAGTATCAAAAGCTGATCCGAAGGGACATCCTTTGAAGACCATGCTCCTTCTACAAGGGTGACGGTTCCTTGGGTTTCGTCCTCCAAGGATGATGGGTGTTTATGCCACCAGTATCAAAAGCTGATCCGAAGGGACATCCTTTGAAGACCACGCTCCTTCTACAAGGGTGAAACCCCAATGGTTCCCCGGTGCTTCAGTTTTTTTCTATGTTTTGTGGGACCCCTGTGCTACCAGTTCGTAGCCTTGTCCTTCAGCCTCTCTTGGCTGTTCACCAAGGTGCTCCAGTATTACCCCTTCTGCACTCTCCTGGTCATCCCTGTTGTGGGATACTTGGAGGACCTTCTGTTGAGGGAACAGTCAGCACAGGCTCTGTTGAACATTGTGGCTTTGACTTTCCAGATGTTACAAAAATTTGTGTGGATCCTTCATAATACATTGTTGGAACCTACTCAATAATTTGAGTATCTAGGTAAAGTCCTTTAACTCAGTCCAGGCCTTCATCAGGAGGAACGGCACACACTCCGATCTCAGATTCAAACTCTCCAGTCCAGAAGTCATCTGTTGTCTTTTGCATGTATGTTATGAGTCTAAAGGAAGACCAATTCCACTCCATACCTCTATAATGCAACATTCTCTCATCATGGGACTAGGTCCCTGGACGGATGCTTTTTTTTTTTGGCAAATAAAAAGGCCAGGTTATCCATAGCTTGTTGGCTCGGGAATCCAACTCTGGAACTGAAGAAGTCTTTCCTTCCTGTCTTTTGGAAGATCTGCACAATGGATTCCATCCTGTTGGACTGGAAGGAGTGCTGTGCACCCTGTTCCTGCGGGAGATTTTATTGTTTGGGTAGTCTCGTCCCCCGATCCACATTCTGGAACTTTCTGCAATATGGCTGTTTGTGCAGCATTAGACCACTCTGCTGGAAGGTCATCTGAACAGGATTTAGTCGAACAACGCCATGTCATTGGCATACATCAACCATTAGGGAGGAACTAGGAATCTTGCTGAATCAAGAGGTAGATTGGAGCCTGTCCATGGCAGAATCAAGAGGTAGACTGGAGCCTGTCCATGGCAGAATCAAGAGGTAGATTGGAGCCTGTCCATGGTAGAATCAAGAGGTAGATTGGAGCCTGTCCATGGCAGAATCAAGAGGTAGATTGGAGCCTGTCCATGGCAGAATCAAAAGGTAGACTGGAGCCTGTCCATGGCAGAATCAAGAGGTAGATTGGAGCCTGTCCTTGACAGAATCAAGAGGTAGATTGGAGCCTGTCCTTGACAGAATCAAGAGGTAGATTGGAGCCTGTCCTTGGCAGAATCAAGAGGTAGATTGGAGCCTGTTCTTGGCAGAATCAAGAGGTAGATTGGAGCCTGTCCATGGCAGAATCAAGAGGTAGATTGGAGCCTGTCCATGGCAGAATCAAGAGGTAGATTGGAGCCTGTCCATGGTAGAATCAAGAGGTAGATTGGAGCCTGTCCATGGTAGAATCAAGAGGTAGATTGGAGCCTGTCCTTGGCAGAATCAAGAGGTAGATTGGAGCCTGTCTATGGTAGAATCAAGAGGTAGATTGGAGCCTGTCCTTGGCAGAATCAAGAGGTAGTTGGATCCTGTCCTTGGCAGAATCAAGAGGTAGATTGGAGCCTGTCCTTGGCAGAACTTCACATTCCAGCCTTCCTCACATTGCACATCCCAGGCATAGGCGATTGGCAGGCAGACTTTCTCAGCTGGCAGTGCCTGGACATGGGAAAGGTGTTTAAGGAAATGTATTGCTGGTGGGGGGTGCTGGAAGTGGATCTTCTGGTCTCCAGGCTCAACAAAAATTCATAGAACGAGGAGAGCGGAGTCAACTAGAAAAGAGGGCTGCATCCTGCAAGGATCTATCAATCTATGGTGGTGGACATTGCCGGACTCCCAGAAATGGTGCTAGTTCCAGGGCAGATGGGTTTCTGTCTGATGCTGCAATTGTCTTCATTAAAGGCATCCTGCAGTTCAGCAGCAACAACTAACAGATGACTTGACCGGTCCTCTTTAAAAGCCACGATCTCCTGTGTGACTGTGGCGCGTCTCTGACTTGTGGGGCTGTACTTTGGTTCCTTTAAAAATTCAGCTGAGCGGGAGATCGAAGACAGATTGTGTTAATTCTGGGAAATTTTTGAGGAGGAGGGTGGAGGGGGTAACATCTGTTCCAGAAAGTTCTAGAGCCGCGTTCTCCATCTGGCGCTCGAGAAGGGAACGTGGCGCAGGCCTCGACCTCTGGAGTTAATTATTTCCTTCACCTGGCCCTGTTCCTCGTTTTTTTCTGCGGCTCACAATGTGCGTCCTTGTATGACCCCGCGGAGGGTGGCTGATCGGTGATTGTGTCCCTCTCCAAGTCATACAGCAGATTGGAAGGGCAACTTCCTTAACCCTTTGCGCTGTTGGATTTGGATGCACTGACGTTTCTGGGGTTAGCGAGGGTTGAAGAAAACCTTGTATGTTCTGACAGGCGCAGCAAACTTCTGATATCAACACATTCTTCACTCAGTTGATGGAGCCATAAAAATGTCGGGACAAGGTTCTTCAGCACCCAAAGTGAAAAGTTCCCACATGAGCTGGGAACTACTTTAGTAGAAAAGGTTGCAGGTCCTGCCTTTTTGCACCCCTGTACAACTTAAGTGCACAAGGCGGCGTCCTTTTCTGCATACCCCTCAGCCTGGCCCTGGTTCTGCACCAACTTTAGGGGGAAAGTATGACAGATTTTGGTCAATGTATTTGTAAATGAAAGTTTTTAAAAAATATATACAGTATCTGTTATAAATGTAACACATTTTTGTGCCTGAAAGGAAAGAACTGGGGGGTCCCTCAGGTGATTTATTTAGCTGTCTGTCTAATCTGATCAAATGTCTCATGAGCAAAAATGTTGTTTTACCAGAATGGTGACCCTCAAAATGGTGAAAAACTCTATATTAATGCCCATGGTTCTGGAACAGGATGTCCAACATGCCCATATAGGTGTGATGGTTAGGGGCTCTAAAGGTGTGCTGGTCAGAGGTCTACAGATACTTTGCTATATAGGGTTCATGGTCAGGAATCCACAGACGCTTGGCCTTAAAGGTGTGATGGTCAGGGGACCACAGACTCTTGGCCATATAAATGTGATGGTCAGGTGTCCATTGACTCTTGGCTATATAGATGTGATGGTCAGGGGACCACAGACGCTGGGCCTTATAGGTGTAATGGTCAGGTGTCCATTGACTCTTGGCCTTATAGGTGTGATGGTCAGGTGTCCACAGACTCTTGGCCATATAGGTGTAATGGTCAGGTGTCCATTGACTCTTGGCCATATAGGTGTAATGGTTAGGTGTCCATTGACTCTTGGCCATATAGGGGTGATGGTCAGGTGTCCACAGACTCTTGGCCATATAGGTGTAATGGTCAGGTGTCCATTGACTCTTGGCCATATAGGGGTGATGGTCAGGGGACCACAGACGCTGGGTCTTTTATAGGTGTGATAGTCGGGTGTCCGTAGACTCTTGGCCATATAGAGTGGATAAAAGTCTACACACCCCAGGTAAAATGTCAGGTTTCTTTGATGTAAAAAAAATGAGACAGATAAATTATTTCAGAACTTTTTCCACCTTTAATGTGACCTATAAACAGTACACCTCAATTGAAAAACAAACTACTACTGCCCGGAGCTTCAACAAAGTATTAGTTTAAGGATGTGCACATGTATGCAAAATTTATTTTAGTTTTTCATTTTTACTTCCCTCCACCTAAAAGATTTTAGTTTGTTGTACAGTTTATAGGTCCCATTTTTTTACATCACAGAAATCTGATATTTTAACAGGGGTATGTAGACATTTTATATCCACTAGGTGTAATGCCCAAAGGGCCACCGACTCCTAGTCAAATCGATGAGAAGGGGTCCACAGAGTCTTGGCCATATAGGTGTGACGGTTAGGGGTCCACAGACTTCTTGGCCATAGAGGTGTGATGGTCAGGGGTCCACAACCTCTTGGCCATATAGGTGTGATGGTCAGGGGTTCACAACCTCTTGGCCATATAGGTGTGATGGTCAGGGGTCCACAACCTCTTGGTCATATAGATGTGACGGTCAGGGGTCCACAGACTTCTTGGCCATATAGGTGTGATGGTCAGGGGTCCACAACCTCTTGGCCATATAGGTGTGATGGTCAGGGGTCCACAACCTCTTGGTCATATAGGTGTGATGGTCAGGGGTCCACAACCTCTTGGTCATATAGGTGTGATGGTCAGAGGTCCACGGACTCTTGGCCATATAGGTGTGATGGTCAGGGGTCCACAACCTCTTGGTCATATAGGTGTGATGGTCAGAGGTCCACAACCTCTTGGCCATATAGGTGTGATGGTCAGGGGTTCACAACCTCTTGGTCATATAGGTGTGATGGTCAGGGGTCCACGGACTCTTGGTCATATAGGTGTGATGGTCAGGGGGTCCACGGACTCTTGGTCATATAGGTGTGACGGTCAGGGGGGCCACGGACTCTTGGCCATATAGGTGTGATGGTCAGGGGTCCACAACCTCTTGGTCATATAGGTGTGATGGTCAGGGGTCCACAACCTCTTGGTCATATAGGTGTGATGGTCAGGGGTCCACGGACTCTTGGCCATATAGGTGTGATGGTCAGGGGTCCACAACCTCTTGGTCATATAGGTGTGATGGTCAGGGGTCCACGGACTCTTGGCCATATAGGTGTGATGGTCAGGGGTCCACAACCTCTTGGTCATATAGGTGTGTGACGGTCAGGTGACCACAGACTGTTGGCCGTAGAGGTGTGATGGTCAGGGGTCCACGGACTCTTGGCCATATAGGTGTGATGGTCAGGGGTCCACAACCTCTTGGTCATATAGGTGTGATGGTCAGGGGTCCACGGACTCTTGGCCATATAGGTGTGATGGTCAGGGGTCCATGGACTCTTGGCCATATAGATGTGATGGTCAGGGGTCCACAACCTCTTGGTCATATAGATGTGATGGTCAGGGGTCCACGGACTCTTGGCCATATAGGTGTGATGGTCAGGGGTCCACAACCTCTTGGTCATATAGATGTGATGGTCAGGGGTCCACGGACTCTTGGCCATATAGGTGTGATGGTCAGGGGTCCACAACCTCTTGGTCATATAGGTGTGATGGTCAGGGGTCCACGGACTCTTGGCCATATAGGTGTGATGGTCAGGGGTCCACGGACTCTTGGCCATATAGATGTGATGGTCAGGGGTCCACAACCTCTTGGTCATATAGATGTGATGGTCAGGGGTCCACAACCTCTTGGTCATATAGATGTGATGGTCAGGGGTCCACAACCTCTTGGTCATATAGATGTGATGGTCAGGGGTCCACGGACTCTTGGCCATATAGGTGTGATGGTCAGGGGTCCACAACCTCTTGGTCATATAGGTGTGTGACGGTCAGGTGACCACAGACTGTTGGCCGTAGGGGTGTGACAGTCAGGGGGCCACAGCCTTCTTGGTCATATCGTGTATTTCAAGCGAAGTTTCCGTAGTGGGGGGCAGATGATATCCTCCACCTGGCTGACTTCCTATTTGGGGATCTCACAGTCCTCAATGCACAGGTTTTCTTTAATCTTCCCATTGAGAGTGCGATTTGCCACAGACTTATATTCAAAACCCATCCATGGAACTGCTGAATAATAATTGGAGCAATGGTGGAGTTCAATAACCAGAAGTGGAATTTTTCAGCTGTTTTTTCTTGCTCCATCTTGTCTGGTGTCCATGTCGCTGTATTCAGCTGGTTCCTCACAACGCACACAGTTCCTGCACCCCATCTCTGCTTCCCCAGAACCAAAGTAAAGCAGAGACGGGTGAAAACCTCTGTAAGGTTTTTATTACTATCGTGTCTCTGATGTGGAAACTTCTTCTCAGGACAGGAAGGGTGGGAAATCTCATGGGTGGGGACACATGGGCTCTGCTGGAAGCCCATCGTCTCTTCCCAAAGCCACGCTCCAACTTGTTGAACTGGTTTCCTAGACAGAGCCGCAGGCACAGCGACTCTCCTTGTCGGTACGCGCAGCGGGCAGGTCTTCACCACGTCTACACCTGAACTCACCACCTAAAATCCCATCAGCACCCTACAGGGAGAAACAACTGAGACGCTCCTATGGGCAACTATTAGGGGTGCAAACTGAAAGAGTATCTATATCAAACCTAATAGGGACAACTGTGAAACGAGGGATTGGGGTACATTTAAGGGACAGAGGGGAATTGGAGTATAATAGAAGGACAGAGGGAGGATTGGGGTATAATAGGACAGAGGGGGGATTGGGGTATAATAGAAGGACAGAGGGGGGATTGGGGTATAATAGAAGGACAGAGGGAGGATTGGGGTATAATAGAGGGACAGAGGGAGGATTGGGGAATAATAGAAGGACAGAGGGAGGATTGGGGTATAATAGAAGGACAGAGGGGGGATTGGGGTATAATAGAAGGACAGAGGGAGGATCGGGGTATAATAGAAGGACAGAGGGGGGATTGGGGTATAATAGAAGGACAGAGGGGGGATTGGGGTATAATAGAAGGACAGAGGGAGGATTGGGGTATAATAGAAGGACAGAGGGGGGATTGGGGTATAATAGAGGGACAGAGGGAGGATCGGGGTATAATAGAAGGACAGAGGGGGGATTGGGGTATAATAGAAGGACAGAGGGGGGATTGGGGTATAATAGAAGGACAGAGGGAGGATTGGGGTATAATAGAGGGACAGAGGGAGGATTGGGGAATAATAGAAGGACAGAGGGAGGATTGGGGTATAATAGAAGGACAGAGGGGGGATTGGGGTATAATAGAGGGACAGAGGGGGGATTGGGGTATAATAGAGGGACAGAGGGGGGATTGGGGTATAATAGAGGGACAGAGGGGGGATTGGGGTATAATAGAAGGACAGAGGGGGGATTGGGGTATAATAGAAGGACAGAGGGAGGATTGGGGTATAATAGAGGGACAGAGGGGGGATTGGGGTATAATAGGACAGAGGGAGGATTGGGGTATAATAGAGGGACAGAGGGGGGATTGGGGTATAATAGAGGGACAGAGGGGGGATTGGGGTATAATAGAAGGACAGAGGGGGGATTGGGGTATAATAGAAGGACAGAGGGGGGATTGGGGTATAATAGAGGGACAGAGGGAGGATTGGGGTATAATAGAGAGACAGAGGGAGGGATTGGGGTATAAGAGGAAAGAGGGGGGCTGGGGTATAATAGAGGGACAGAGGAGGGATTGGGGTATAATAGAAGGACAGAGGGGGGATTGGGGTATAATAGAAGGACAGAGGGAGGATTGGGGTATAATAGAGGGACAGAGGGAGGATTGAGGTATAATAGATGGACAGAGGGGGGATTGGGGTATAATAGATGGACAGAGGGAGGATTGGGGTATAATAGATGGACAGAGGGAGGATTGGGGTATAATAGAGGGACAGAGGGGGGATTGGGGTATAATAAAAGGACAGAGGGAGGATTGGGGTATAATAGAGGGACAGAGGGGGGATTGGGGTATAATAAAAGGACAGAGGGAGGATTGGGGTATAATAGAGGGACAGAGGGAGGATTGGGGTATAATAGAGGGACAGAGGGGGGATTGGGGTATAATAGAGAATCAGAGGGAGGATTGGGGTAGAATAGAGGGACAGAGGGGGGATTGGGGTAGAATAGAGGGACAGAGGGGGGGGTTGGGGTAGAATAGAGGGACAGATGGGGGGATTGGGGTAAAATAGAGGGAGGATTGGGATATAATAGAGGGACAGAGAGAGGATTGGGGTATAATAGAGGGACAGAGGGGAGATTGGGGTATAATAGAGGGACAGAGGTGGGATTGGGGTATAATAGAGGGACAGAGGGGGGGTTGGGGTATAATAGAAGGACAGAGGGGGGATTGGGGTATAATAGAGGGACAGAGGGAGGATTGGGGTATAATAGAAGGACAGAGGGAGGATTGGGGTATAATAGAGGGAGGATTGGGGTATAATAGAAGAACAGAGGGAGGATTGGGGTATAATAGAGGGACAGAGGGAGGATTGGGGTATAATAGAGGGACAGAGGGGGGATTGGGGTATAATAGAAGGACAGAGGGAGGATTGGGGTATAATAGAAGGACAGAGGGGGGATTGGGGAATAATAGAGGGACAGAGGGAGGATTGGGGTATAATAGAGGGACAGAGGGAGGATTGGGGTATAATAGAGGGACAGAGGGGGGATTGGGGTATAATAGAGGGACAGAGGGGGGATTGGGGTATAATAGAAGGACAGAGGGAGGATTGGGGTATAATAGAAGGACAGAGGGGGGATTGGGGTATAATAGAGGGACAGAGGGGGGATTGGGGTATAATAGAAGGACAGAGGGAGGATTGGGTTATAATAGAGGGACAGAGGGGGGATTGGGGTATAATAGAGGGACAGAGGGAGGATTGGGGTATAATAGAGGGACAGAGGGAGGATTGGGGTATAATAGAGGGACAGAGGGGGGATTGGGGTATAATAGAGGGACAGAGGGGGGATTGGGGTATAATAGAAGGACAGAGGGAGGATTGGGGTATAATAGAAGGACAGAGGGGGGATTGGGGTATAATAGAGGGACAGAGGGAGGATTGGGGTATAATAGAGGGACAGAGGGAGGATTGGGGTATAATAGAGGGACAGAGGGGTGATTGGGGTATAATAGAGGGAGGATTGGGGTATAATAGAAGGACAGAGGGAGGATTGGGGTATAATAGAGGGACAGAGGGGGGATTGGGGTATAATAGGACAGAGGGAGGATTGGGGTATAATAGAGGGACAGAGGGGTGATTGGGGTATAATAGAGGGAGGATTGGGGTATAATAGAAGGACAGAGGGGGGATTGGGGTATAATAGGACAGAGGGGGGATTGGGGTATAATAGAGGGACAGAGGGGGGATTGGGGTATAATAGAAGGACAGAGGGGGGATTGGGGTATAATAGAAGGACAGAGGGGGGATTGGGGTATAATAGAAGGACAGAGGGGGGATTGGGGTATAATAGAAGGACAGAGGGGGGATTGGGGTATAATAGAGGGACAGAGGGGGGATTGGGGTATAATAGAGGGACAGAGGGGGGATTGGGGTATAATAGAAGGACAGAGGGGGGATTGGGGTATAATAGAAGGACAGAGGAGGGATTGGAGTATAATAGAAGGACAGAGGGGTCATTGGGGTATAATAGAGGAACAGAGGGAGGATTGGGGTATAATAGGACAGAGGGGGGATTGGGGTATAATAGAGGGACAGAGGGGGGATTGGGGTATAATAGAAGGACAGAGGGAGGATTGGGGTATAATAGAGGGACAGAGGGAGGATTGGGGTATAATAGAAGGACAGAGGGGGGATTGGGGTATAATAGAAGGACAGAGGGAGGATTGGGGTATAATAGAAGGACAGAGGGGTGATTGGGGTATAATAGAGGGACAGAGGGAGGATTGGGGTATAATAGAGGGACAGAGGGGGGATTGGGGTATAATAGAAGGACAGAGGGAGGATTGGGGTATAATAGAGGGACAGAGGGAGGATTGGGGTATAATAGAAGGACAGAGGGAGGATTGGGGTATAATAGAAGGACAGAGGGGTGATTGGGGCATAATAGAGGCACAGAGGGAGGATTGGGGTATAATAGAGGGACAGAGGGGGGATTGGGGTATAATAGAAGGACAGAGGGGGGATTGGGGTATAATAGAAGGACAGAGGGAGGATTGGGGTATAATAGAGGAACAGAGGGAGGATTGGGGTATAATAGAAGGACAGAGGGAGGATTGGGGTATAATAGAAGGACAGAGGGGTGATTGGGGTATAATAGAGGGACAGAGGGAGGATTGGGGTATAATAGAAGGACAGAGAGGGGATTGGGGTATAATAGAAGGACAGAGGAGGGATTGGAGTATAATAGGACAGAGGGGTGATTGGGGTATAATAGAGGGAGGATTGGGGTATAATAGAAGGACAGAGGGGGGATTGGGGTATAATAGGACAGAGGGGGGATTGGGGAATAATAGAAGGACAGAGGGGGGATTGGGGTATAATAGAAGGACAGAGGGGGGATTGGGGTATAATAGAAGGACAGAGGGGGGATTGGGGTATAATAGAAGGACAGAGGGGGGATTGGGGTATAATAGAGGGACAGAGGGGGGATTGGGGTATAATAGAGGGACAGAGGGGGGATTGGGGTATAATAGAAGGACAGAGGGGGGATTGGGGTATAATAGAAGGACAGAGGAGGTATTGGAGTATAATAGAAGGACAGAGGGGTGATTGGGGTATAATAGAGGAACAGAGGGAGGATTGGGGTATAATAGAGGGGGGATTGGGGTATAATAGAGGGACAGAGGGGGGATTGGGGTATAATAGAAGGACAGAGGGAGGATTGGGGTATAATAGAGGGACAGAGGGAGGATTGGGGTATAATAGAAGGACAGAGGGGGGATTGGGGTATAATAGAAGGACAGAGGGAGGATTGGGGTATAATAGAAGGACAGAGGGGTGATTGGGGTATAATAGAGGGACAGAGGGAGGATTGGGGTATAATAGAGGGACAGAGGGGGGATTGGGGTATAATAGAAGGACAGAGGGAGGATTGGGGTATAATAGAGGGACAGAGGGAGGATTGGGGTATAATAGAGGGACAGAGGGAGGATTGGGGTATAATAGAGGGACAGAGGAGGGATCGGGGTATAATAGAGGGACAGAGGGAGGATTGGGGTATAATAGAAGGACAGAGGGAGGATTGGGGTATAATAGAAGGACAGAGGGGTGATTGGGGTATAATAGAGGGACAGAGGGAGGATTGGGGTATAATAGAGGGACAGAGGGGGGATTGGGGTATAATAGAAGGACAGAGGGAGGATTGGGGTATAATAGAAGGACAGAGGGGGGATTGGGGTATAATAGAAGGACAGAGGGAGGATTGGGGTATAATAGAAGGACAGAGGGAGGATTGGGGTATAATAGAGGGACAGAGGGGGGATTGGGGTATAATAGAAGGACAGAGGGGGGATTGGGGTATAATAGAAGGACAGAGGGGGGATTGGGGTATAATAGAAGGACAGAGGGGGGATTGGGGTATAATAGAAGGACAGAGGGAGGATTGGGGTATAATAGAGGGACAGAGGGAGGATTGGGGTATAATAGAGGGACAGAGGGGGGATTGGGGTATAATAGAAGGACAGAGGGAGGATTGGGGTATAATAGAAGGACAGAGGGAGGATTGGGGTATAATAGAGGGACAGAGGGGGGATTGGGGTATAATAGAAGGACAGAGGGGGGATTGGGGTATAATAGAGGGACAGAGGGAGGATTGGGGTATAATAGAGGGACAGAGGGAGGATTGGGGTATAATAGAGGGACAGAGGGAGGATTGGGGTATAATAGAGGGACAGAGGGAGGATTGGGGTATAATAGAAGGACAGAGGGGGGATTGGGGTATAATAGAGGGACAGAGGGGGGATTGGGGTATAATAGAAGGACAGAGGGGGGATTGGGGTATAATAGAGGGACAGAGGGGGGATTGGGGTATAATAGGACAGAGGGAGGATTGGGGTATAATAGAGGGACAGAGGGGTGATTGGGGTATAATAGAGGGAGGATTGGGGTATAATAGAAGGACAGAGGGGGGATTGGGGTATAATAGGACAGAGGGGGGATTGGGGTATAATAGAGGGACAGAGGGGGGATTGGGGTATAATAGAAGGACAGAGGGGGGATTGGGGTATAATAGAAGGACAGAGGGGGGATTGGGGTATAATAGAAGGACAGAGGGGGGATTGGGGTATAATAGAAGGACAGAGGGGGGATTGGGGTATAATAGAAGGACAGAGGGGGGATTGGGGTATAATAGAGGGACAGAGGGGGGATTGGGGTATAATAGAGGGACAGAGGGAGGATTGGGGTATAATAGAAGGACAGAGGGGTGATTGGGGTATAATAGAGGGACAGAGGGAGGATTGGGGTATAATAGAAGGACAGAGGGGTGATTGGGGTATAATAGAGGGACAGAGGGAGGATTGGGGTATAATAGAGGGACAGAGGGGGGATTGGGGTATAATAGAAGGACAGAGGGAGGATTGGGGTATAATAGAGGGACAGAGGGAGGATTGGGGTATAATAGAGGGACAGAGGGAGGATTGGGGTATAATAGAGGGACAGAGGAGGGATCGGGGTATAATAGAGGGACAGAGGGAGGATTGGGGTATAATAGAAGGACAGAGGGAGGATTGGGGTATAATAGAAGGACAGAGGGAGGATTGGGGTATAATAGAGGGACAGAGGGGGGATTGGGGTATAATAGAAGGACAGAGGGGGGATTGGGGTATAATAGAAGGACAGAGGGGGGATTGGGGTATAATAGAAGGACAGAGGGAGGATTGGGGTATAATAGAGGGACAGAGGGAGGATTGGGGTATAATAGAGGGACAGAGGGGGGATTGGGGTATAATAGAAGGACAGAGGGGGGATTGGGGTATAATAGAGGGACAGAGGGGGGATTGGGGTATAATACAAGGACAGAGGGGGGATTGGGGTATAATAGAGGGACAGAGGGGGGATTGGGGTATAATAGAGGGACAGAGGGAGGATTGGGGTATAATAGAAGGACAGAGGGGGGATTGGGGTATAATAGAGGGACAGAGGGGGGATTGGGGTATAATAGAAGGACAGAGGGGGGATTGGGGTATAATAGAGGGACAGAGGGGGGATTGGGGTATAATAGAGGGACAGAGGGAGGATTGGGGTATAATAGAAGGACAGAGGGGGGATTGGGGAATAATAGAAGGACAGAGGGGGTATTGGGGTATAATAGAAGGACAGAGGGGGGATTGGGGTATTATAGAAGGACAGAGGGAGGATTGGGGTATAATAGAGGGACAGAGGGAGGATTGGGGTATAATAGAAGGACAGAGGGGGGATTGGGGTATAATAGAGGGACAGAGGGGGGATTGGGGTATAATACAAGAACAGAGGGGGGATTGGGGTATAATAGAGGGACAGAGGGGGGATTGGGGTATAATAGAGGGACAGAGGGAGGATTGGGGTATAATAGAAGGACAGAGGGAGGATTGGGGTATAATAGAAGGACAGAGGGAGGATTGGGGTATAATAGAAGGACAGAGGGAGGATTGGGGTATAATAGAAGGACAGAGGGGGGATTGGGGTATAATAGAGGGACAGAGGGGGGATTGGGGTATAATAGAGGGACAGAGGGAGGATTGGGGTATAATAGAAGGAGAGAGGGAAGAAGGATTGGGGTATAATAGAAGGACAGAGGGAGGATTGGGGTATAATAGAGGGACAGAGGGAGGATTGGGGTATAATAGAAGGACAGAGGGGGGATTGGGGTATAATAGAGGGACAGAGGGGGGATTGGGGTATAATAGAAGGACAGAGGGGGGATTGGGGTATAATAGAAGGACAGAGGGGGGATTGGGGTATAATAGAAGGACAGAGGGAGGATTGGGGTATAATAGAGGGACAGAGGGGGGATTGGGGTATAATAGAAGGACAGAGGGGGGATTGGGGTATAATAGAAGAACAGAGGGGGGATTGGGGTATAATAGAGGGACAGAGGGGGGATTGGGGTATAATACAAGGACAGAGGGAGGATTGGGGTATAATAGAAGGACAGAGGGAGGATTGGGGTATAATAGAGGGACAGAGGGAGGATTGGGGTATAATAGAGGGACAGAGGGAGGATTGGGGTATAATAGAAGGACAGAGGGAGGATTGGGGTATAATAGAGG
This sequence comes from Pelophylax lessonae, assembly GCF_965119305.1. Classification (NCBI taxonomy): domain Eukaryota; kingdom Metazoa; phylum Chordata; class Amphibia; order Anura; family Ranidae; genus Pelophylax; species Pelophylax lessonae. The sequence goes on from NC_138780.1 coordinate 3,283,484, forward strand.
GACAGAGGGAGGATTGGGGTATAATAGAGGGACAGAGGGAGGATTGGGGTATAATAGAGGGACAGAGGGAGGATTGGGGTATAATAGAGGGACAGAGGGAGGATTGGGGTATAATAGAAGGACAGAGGGAGGATTGGGGTATAATAGAGGGACAGAGGGAGGATTGGGGTATAATAGAAGGACAGAGGGGGGATTGGGGTATAATAGAAGGACAGAGGGAGGATTGGGGTATAATAGAAGGACAGAGGGGTGATTGGGGTATAATAGAGGGACAGAGGGAGGATTGGGGTATAATAGAGGGACAGAGGGGGGATTGGGGTATAATAGAAGGACAGAGGGAGGATTGGGGTATAATAGAAGGACAGAGGGAGGATTGGGGTATAATAGAAGGACAGAGGGGGGATTGGGGTATAATAGAGGGACAGAGGGAGGATTGGGGTATAATAGAAGGACAGAGGGAGGATTGGGGTATAATAGAAGGACAGAGGGGGGATTGGGGTATAATAGAGGGACAGAGGGAGGATTGGGGTATAATAGAGGGACAGAGGGGGGATTGGGGTATAATAGAGGGACAGAGGGAGGATTGGGGTATAATAGAGGGACAGAGGGGGGATTGTGGTATAATAGAGGGACAGAGGGAGGATTGGGGTATAATAGAAGGACAGAGGGAGGATTGGGGTATAATAGAAGGACAGAGGGGGGATTGGGGTATAATAGAGGGACAGAGGGGGGATTGGGGTATAATAGAAGGACAGAGGGGGGATTGGGGTATAATAGAAGGACAGAGGGGGGATTGGGGTATAATAGAAGGACAGAGGGAGGATTGGGGTATAATAGAGGGACAGAGGGGGGATTGGGGTATAATAGAAGGACAGAGGGGGGATTGGGGTATAATAGAAGAACAGAGGGGGGATTGGGGTATAATAGAGGGACAGAGGGGGGATTGGGGTATAATACAAGGACAGAGGGAGGATTGGGGTATAATAGAAGGACAGAGGGAGGATTGGGGTATAATAGAGGGACAGAGGGAGGATTGGGGTATAATAGAGGGACAGAGGGAGGATTGGGGTATAATAGAAGGACAGAGGGAGGATTGGGGTATAATAGAGGGACAGAGGGAGGATTGGGGTATAATAGAGGGACAGAGGGAGGATTGGGGTATAATAGAGGGACAGAGGGAGGATTGGGGTATAATAGAGGGACAGAGGGAGGATTGGGGTATAATAGAAGGACAGAGGGAGGATTGGGGTATAATAGAAGGACAGAGGGAGGATTGGGGTATAATAGAGGGACAGAGGGAGGATTGGGGTATAATAGAAGGACAGAGGGGGGATTGGGGTATAATAGAAGGACAGAGGGAGGATTGGGGTATAATAGAAGGACAGAGGGGTGATTGGGGTATAATAGAGGGACAGAGGGAGGATTGGGGTATAATAGAGGGACAGAGGGGGGATTGGGGTATAATAGAAGGACAGAGGGAGGATTGGGGTATAATAGAAGGACAGAGGGAGGATTGGGGTATAATAGAAGGACAGAGGGGGGATTGGGGTATAATAGAGGGACAGAGGGAGGATTGGGGTATAATAGAAGGACAGAGGGAGGATTGGGGTATAATAGAAGGACAGAGGGGGGATTGGGGTATAATAGAGGGACAGAGGGAGGATTGGGGTATAATAGAGGGACAGAGGGGGGATTGGGGTATAATAGAGGGACAGAGGGAGGATTGGGGTATAATAGAAGGACAGAGGGAGGATTGGGGTACAGAATTTGCTCCATATATATTTCATGGGGGGGGGGTAGATTTAATTTGTAGGGAAGAATATTCTGAGATACTTTGGATCTGGGAGGAACAGCAAAGAGGGGGCTATTTGTTTAGGGGGAGGTGTAGTGGAGAGGGGGTCCCTAGTGTGTGGGGGGGGGCTGCAGAGAAGAGGTCCTTGGTGTTGGGGGGAGGGGCAGTTAAAAAGGGGGCCTTGGTGTTGGGTGGGTTGCTGCCCCTCCCCCCTCACTTTGCCCCCCCCCCCCACCTCTGTGCCTCTGTGTCTGCCCCTCCACTTACTTTCTGGCCCATCCCCCTCACTTCATGGTCCCTCCCCTCTGTCTGGCCCCTCCTCTCGGTCTGGTCCCTCCCATTTTACAGTATGACTCCTCCCTTCTCAAAAACTAGCTCCTCCCCTCTCTCATTCTGGTAATGATGGAGTGGGTGGAGGTGGTTCTCTTGCTGTCTCTGGCTCCTCCCCTGTAAGTTTTGGCCCCTCCCCTCTCTGGAAAGAGGAATTATTTATTTATACTCACAAAGTAAATGTGAAAGGTGGGAGAACCTTGAGCAATGCAGGACCACCGGGGGTCTCCACTGAGTGTTCTCTGCTGCCGCAGGCTATGGAACGATGCGGACCTCCAAAAAAAAAATGCTTACGCGTTTCGGGGGGGTTCTCCCTACATCAGAGCTCCTCCCCTCTCTGTCTGACCCCTCCCCTCTCTCAGTCCAGTAATGATGGAGTGGGTGGTGGTGGCTCTCTTGCTGTCTCCTCCCCTCCTCAGTCTGGCTCCTCCCCTCTCACAGTCTGTCCCCTCCCCTCTCCCCTGTAATGATGGAGGTGGGTGGTTCTCCTGCTGTCGCTGGCCCCTCCCGTCTCCGTTAATAATGGAGGTGGGTGGTTCTCCTGTCTCTAGCTCCTCCCCTCTCTCCCTGGTAATGATGGAGGTAGGCGGTTCTCCTGTCTCTAGCTCCTCCCCTGTCTCAGTCCGGCCCCTCCCCTCTCTCCCTGGTAATGATGGAGGTGGGCGGTTCTCCTGTCTCTTGCTCCTCCCCTCTCCCCGGTAATGATGGAGTCGGTAGTCGCCGTGGTTCTCCTCCTGTCTCTGGCGGTTTTCTTCTCTCCGGTTCCCCGGTTCCTCGCTCTCCTCCTGCACGATCTCCTCTTCCTCCTCCGGTCCTATCGGTTGAAGCGGACGGTGCGGCGGTGGATGGGGGAGGGGGCGCTGAGTCTCCCGGGACTCTTCCAGCTTCAGCTCCGCCTCTCCCCGGACTCTCCGCTCCTCCTCTACCGGGACCAGAGAATCTCCTACCGGGAGCTCGATCAGTCCGCCAACCGGAGCGCCAACTCCCTCCGCCCCGCCCTCCCCCCGGGGGCCCCCCCTGTGGCTCTTCTCCTCCCCAGCGCCCCCCCCTTCCTCTCCGCCTGGATCTCCCTCTCCAAACTCGGGGTCACCGCCGCCTTCATCAACACCAACATCCGCCGGGGGGCGCTGAGACACTGCCTGGGGGCCTGCGGGGCCCGGGGGATCATCACCGACCCAGGTCTGTACCGAGGAGCTTACACTCTAATCCCCTCCCCCCATCACCGACCCAGGTCTGTACCCAGGAGCTTACACTCTAATCCCCTCCCCCATCACCGACCCAGGTCTGTACCCAGGAGCTTACACTCTAATCTCACCCCTCCCCCATCACTGACCCAGGTCTGTACCGAGGAGCTTACACTCTAATCCCACCCCTCCCCCATCACCGACCCAGGTCTGTACCCAGGAGCTTACACTCCAATCCCCTCCCCCATCACCGACCCAGGTCTGTACCGAGGAGCTTACACTCTAATCCCCTCCCCCATCACCGACCCAGGTCTGTACCGAGGAGCTTACACTCTAATCCCCTCCCCCATCACCGACCCAGGTCTGTACCCAGGAGCTTACACTCTAATCCCCTCCCCCATCACCGACCCAGGTCTGTACCCAGGAGCTTACACTCTAATCTCACCCCTCCCCCATCACTGACCCAGGTCTGTACCGAGGAGCTTACACTCTAATCCCACCCCTCCCCCATCACCGACCCAGGTCTGTACCCAGGAGCTTACACTCCAATCCCCTCCCCCATCACCGACCCAGGTCTGTACCGAGGAGCTTACACTCTAATCCCCTCCCCCATCACCGACCCAGGTCTGTACCGAGGAGCTTACACTCTAATCCCCTCCCCCATCACCGACCCAGGTCTGTACCGAGGAGCTTACACTCTAATCCCACCCCTCCCCCATCACCAACCCAGGTCTGTACCACAGAGCTTACACTCTAATCCCCTCCCCCATCACCAACCCAGGTCTGTACCGAGGAGCTTACACTCTAATCCCCTCCCCCATCACCAACCCAGGTCTGTACCCAGGAGCTTACACTCTAATCCCCTCCCCCATCACCGACCCAGGTCTGTACCGAGGAGCTTACACTCTAATCCCCCTCCCCCCATCACCGACCCAGGTCTGTACCGAGGAGCTTACACTCTAATCCCCTCCCCCATCACCGACCCAGGTCTGTACCGAGGAGCTTACACTCTAATCCCACCCCTCCCCCATCACCGACCCAGGTCTGTACCCAGGAGCTTACACTCTAATCCCCTCCCCCATCACCGACCCAGGTCTGTACCCAGGAGCTTACACTCTAATCTCACCCCTCCCCCATCACTGACCCAGGTCTGTACCGAGGAGCTTACACTCTAATCCCACCCCTCTCCCATCACCGACCCAGGTCTGTACCCAGGAGCTTACACTCCAATCCCCTCCCCCATCACCGACCCAGGTCTGTACCGAGGAGCTTACACTCTAATCCCCTCCCCCATCACCGACCCAGGTCTGTACCGAGGAGCTTACACTCTAATCCCCTCCCCCATCACCGACCCAGGTCTGTACCGAGGACCTTACACTCTAATCCCCTCCCCCATCACCAACCCAGGTCTGTACCACAGAGCTTACACTCTAATCCCCTCCCCCATCACCAACCCAGGTCTGTACCGAGGAGCTTACACTCTAATCCCCTCCCCCATCACCAACCCAGGTCTGTACCCAGGAGCTTACACTCTAATCCCCTCCCCCATCACCGACCCAGGTCTGTACCGAGGAGCTTACACTCTAATCCCCCTCCCCCCATCACCGACCCAGGTCTGTACCGAGGAGCTTACACTCTAATCCCCTCCCCCATCACCGACCCAGGTCTGTACCACAGAGCTTACACTCTAATCCCACCCCTCCCCCATCACCGACCCAGGTCTGTACCCAGGAGCTTACACTCTAATCCCCTCCCCCATCACCGACCCAGGTCTGTACCCAGGAGCTTACACTCTAATCTCACCCCTCCCCCATCACTGACCCAGGTCTGTACCGAGGAGCTTACACTCTAATCCCACCCCTCCCCCATCACCGACCCAGGTCTGTACCAAGGAGCTTACACTCCAATCCCCTCCCCCATCACCGACCCAGGTCTGTACCGAGGAGCTTACACTCTAATCCCCTCCCCCATCACCGACCCAGGTCTGTACCGAGGAGCTTACACTCTAATCCCCTCCCCCATCACCGACCCAGGTCTGTACCGAGGAGCTTACACTCTAATCCCCTCCCCCATCACCAACCCAGGTCTGTACCACAGAGCTTACACTCTAATCCCCTCCCCCATCACCAACCCAGGTCTGTACCGAGGAGCTTACACTCTAATCCCCTCCCCCATCACCAACCCAGGTCTGTACCCAGGAGCTTACACTCTAATCCCCTCCCCCATCACCGACCCAGGTCTGTACCGAGGAGCTTACACTCTAATCCCCCTCCCCCCATCACCGACCCAGGTCTGTACCGAGGAGCTTACACTCTAATCCCCTCCCCCATCACCGACCCAGGTCTGTACCGAGGAGCTTACACTCTAATCCCACCCCTCCCCCATCACCGACCCAGGTCTGTACCCAGGAGCTTACACTCTAATCCCCTCCCCCATCACCGACCCAGGTCTGTACCCAGGAGCTTACACTCTAATCTCACCCCTCCCCCATCACTGACCCAGGTCTGTACCGAGGAGCTTACACTCTAATCCCACCCCTCCCCCATCACCGACCCAGGTCTGTACCCAGGAGCTTACACTCCAATCCCCTCCCCCATCACCGACCCAGGTCTGTACCGAGGAGCTTACACTCTAATCCCCTCCCCCATCACCGACCCAGGTCTGTACCGAGGAGCTTACACTCTAATCCCCTCCCCCATCACCGACCCAGGTCTGTACCGAGGACCTTACACTCTAATCCCCTCCCCCATCACCAACCCAGGTCTGTACCACAGAGCTTACACTCTAATCCCCTCCCCCATCACCAACCCAGGTCTGTACCGAGGAGCTTACACTCTAATCCCCTCCCCCATCACCAACCCAGGTCTGTACCCAGGAGCTTACACTCTAATCCCCTCCCCCATCACCGACCCAGGTCTGTACCGAGGAGCTTACACTCTAATCCCCCTCCCCCCATCACCGACCCAGGTCTGTACCGAGGAGCTTACACTCTAATCCCCTCCCCCATCACCGACCCAGGTCTGTACCACAGAGCTTACACTCTAATCCCACCCCTCCCCCATCACCGACCCAGGTCTGTACCCAGGAGCTTACACTCTAATCTCACCCCTCCCCCATCACTGACCCAGGTCTGTACCGAGGAGCTTACACTCTAATCCCACCCCTCCCCCATCACCGACCCAGGTCTGTACCAAGGAGCTTACACTCCAATCCCCTCCCCCATCACCGACCCAGGTCTGTACCGAGGAGCTTACACTCTAATCCCCTCCCCCATCACCGACCCAGGTCTGTACCGAGGAGCTTACACTCTAATCCCCTCCCCCATCACCGACCCAGGTCTGTACCGAGGAGCTTACACTCTAATCCCCTCCCCCATCACCAACCCAGGTCTGTACCACAGAGCTTACACTCTAATCCCCTCCCCCATCACCAACCCAGGTCTGTACCGAGGAGCTTACACTCTAATCCCCTCCCCCATCACCAACCCAGGTCTGTACCCAGGAGCTTACACTCTAATCCCCTCCCCCATCACCGACCCAGGTCTGTACCGAGGAGCTTACACTCTAATCCCCCTCCCCCCATCACCGACCCAGGTCTGTACCGAGGAGCTTACACTCTAATCCCCTCCCCCATCACCGACCCAGGTCTGTACCACAGAGCTTACACTCTAATCCCACCCCTCCCCCATCACCGACCCAGGTCTGTACCCAGGAGCTTACACTCTAATCCCCTCCCCCATCACCGACCCAGGTCTGTACCGAGGAGCTTACACTCTAATCCCCTCCCCCATCACCGACCCAGGTCTGTACCGAGGAGTTTACACTCTAATCCCCTCCCCCATCACCGACCCAGGTCTGTACCACAGAGCTTACACTCTAATCCCACCCCTCCCCCATCACCGACCCAGGTCTGTACCCAGGAGCTTACACTCTAATCCCCTCCCCCATCACCGACCCAGGTCTGTACCGAGGAGCTTACACTCTAATCCCCCTCCCCCCATCACCGACCCAGGTCTGTACCGAGGAGCTTACACTCTAATCCCCTCCCCCATCACCGACCCAGGTCTGTACCCAGGAGCTTACACTCTAATCCCCTCCCCCATCACCGACCCAGGTCTGTACCGAGGAGCTTACACTCTAATCCCCTCCCCCATCACCGACCCAGGTCTGTACCCAGGAGCTTACACTCTCATCCCCTCCCCCATCACCGACCCAGGTCTGTACCGAGGAGCTTACACTCTAATCCCCCTCCCCCCATCACCGACCCAGGTCTGTACCGAGGAGCTTACACTCTAATCCCCTCCCCCATCACCGACCCAAGTCTGTACCACAGAGCTTACACTCTAATCCACTCCCCCATCACCGACCCAGGTGCTGACACTCTAATCCCCTCCCCCATCACCGACCCAGGTCTGTACCCAGGAGCTTACACTCTAATCCCCTCCCCCCCCATCACCGACCCAGGTCTGTACCCAGGAGCTTACACTCTAATCCCCTCCCCCATCACCGACCCAGGTGCTGACACTCTAATATCCCCTCCCCCATCACCGACCCAGGTCTGTACCCAGGAGCTTACACTCTAATCCACTCCCCCCATCACCGACCCAGGTCTGTACCCAGGAGCTTACACTCTAATCCCCTCCCCCCCCATCACCGACCCAGGTCTGTACCCAGGAGCTTACACTCTAATCCCCTCCCCCATCACCGACCCAGGTGCTGACACTCTAATCCCCTCCCCCATCACCGACCCAGGTCTGTACCCAGGAGCTTACACTCTAATCCCCTCCCCCATCACCGACCCAGGTCTGTACCCAGGAGCTTACACTCTAATCCCCTCCCCCCATCACCGACCCAGGTCTGTACCCAGGAGCTTACACTCTAATCCCCTCCCCCATCACCGACCCAGGTGCTTACACTCTAATATCCCCTCCCCCATCACCGACCCAGGTCTGTACCCAGGAGCTTACACTCTAATATCCCCTCCCCCATCACCGACCCAGGTCTGTACCCAGGAGCTTACACTCTAATCCCCTCCCCCATCACCGACCCAGGTCTGTACCAAGGAGCTTACACTCTAATCCCCTCCCCCATCACCGACCCAGGTCTGTACCACAGAGCTTACACTCTAATCCCCTCCCCCATCACCGACCCAGGTCTGTACCCAGGAGCTTACACTCTAATCCCCTCCCCCATCACTGACCCAGGTCTGTACCGAGGAGCTTACACTCTAATCCCCCTCCCCCCATCACCGACCCAGGTCTGTACCGAGGAGCTTACACTCTAATCCCACCCCTCCCCCATCACCGACCCAGGTCTGTACCCAGGAGCTTACACTCTCATCCCCTCCCCCATCACCGACCCAGGTCTGTACCGAGGAGCTTACACTCTAATCCCCCTCCCCCCATCACCGACCCAGGTCTGTACCGAGGAGCTTACACTCTAATCCCACCCCTCCCCCATCACCGACCCAGGTCTGTACCGAGGAGCTTACACTCTAATCCCACCCCTCCCCCATCACCGACCCAGGTCTGTACCCAGGAGCTTACACTCTCATCCCCTCCCCCATCACCGACCCAGGTCTGTACCGAGGAGCTTACACTCTAATCCCCCTCCCCCCATCACCGACCCAGGTCTGTACCGAGGAGCTTACACTCTAATCCACTCCCCCCATCACCGACCCAGGTCTGTACCCAGGAGCTTACACTCTAATCCCCTCCCCCCCCATCACCGACCCAGGTCTGTACCCAGGAGCTTACACTCTAATCCCCTCCCCCATCACCGACCCAGGTGCTGACACTCTAATCCCCTCCCCCATCACCGACCCAGGTCTGTACCCAGGAGCTTACACTCTAATCCCCTCCCCCATCACCGACCCAGGTCTGTACCCAGGAGCTTACACTCTAATCCCCTCCCCCCATCACCGACCCAGGTCTGTACCCAGGAGCTTACACTCTAATCCCCTCCCCCATCACCGACCCAGGTGCTTACACTCTAATATCCCCTCCCCCATCACCGACCCAGGTCTGTACCCAGGAGCTTACACTCTAATATCCCCTCCCCCATCACCGACCCAGGTCTGTACCCAGGAGCTTACACTCTAATCCCCTCCCCCATCACCGACCCAGGTCTGTACCAAGGAGCTTACACTCTAATCCCCTCCCCCATCACCGACCCAGGTCTGTACCGAGGAGCTTACACTCTAATTCCCTCCCCCATCACCGACCCAGGTCTGTACCACAGAGCTTACACTCTAATCCCCTCCCCCATCACCGACCCAGGTCTGTACCCAGGAGCTTACACTCTAATCCCCTCCCCCATCACCGACCCAGGTCTGTACCACAGAGCTTACACTCTAATCCCCTCCCCCATCACCGACCCAGGTCTGTACCCAGGAGCTTACACTCTAATCCCCTCCCCCATCACTGACCCAGGTCTGTACCGAGGAGCTTACACTCTAATCCCCCTCCCCCCATCACCGACCCAGGTCTGTACCGAGGAGCTTACACTCTAATCCCACCCCTCCCCCATCACCGACCCAGGTCTGTACCCAGGAGCTTACACTCTCATCCCCTCCCCCATCACCGACCCAGGTCTGTACCGAGGAGCTTACACTCTAATCCCCCTCCCCCCATCACCGACCCAGGTCTGTACCGAGGAGCTTACACTCTAATCCCCTCCCCCATCACCGACCCAGGTCTGTACCGAGGAGCTTACACTCTAATCCCACCCCTCCCCCATCACCGACCCAGGTCTGTACCGAGGAGCTTACACTCTAATCCCACCCCTCCCCCATCACCGACCCAGGTCTGTACCCAGGAGCTTACACTCTCATCCCCTCCCCCATCACCGACCCAGGTCTGTACCGAGGAGCTTACACTCTAATCCCCCTCCCCCCATCACCGACCCAGGTCTGTACCGAGGAGCTTACACTCTAATCCACTCCCCCCATCACCGACCCAGGTCTGTACCGAGGAGCTTACACTCTAATCCCCCTCCCCCATCACCGACCCAGGTCTGTACCGAGGAGCTTACACTCTAATCCCACCCCTCCCCCATCACCGACCCAGGTCTGTACCCAGGAGCTTACACTCTCATCCCCTCCCCCATCACCGACCCAGGTCTGTACCGAGGAGCTTACACTCTAATCCCCTCCCCCCCCCCCATCACCGACCCAGGTCTGTACCGAGGAGCTTACACTCTAATCCCCCTCCCCCCCATCACCGACCCAGGTCTGTACCGAGGAGCTTACACTCTAATCCCCTCCCCCCATCACCGACCCAGGTCTGTACCGAGGAGCTTACACTCTAATCCACTCCCCCCATCACCGACCCAGGTCTGTACCACAGAGCTTACACTCTAATCCACTCCCCCATCACCGACCCAGGTGCTGACACTCTAATCCCCTCCCCCATCACCGACCCAGGTCTGTACCCAGGAGCTTACACTCTAATCCCCTCCCCCCCCATCACCGACCCAGGTCTGTACCCAGGAGCTTACACTCTAATCCCCTCCCCCATCACCGACCCAGGTGCTGACACTCTAATCCCCTCCCCCATCACCGACCCAGGTCTGTACCCAGGAGCTTACACTCTAATCCCCTCCCCCATCACCGACCCAGGTCTGTACCCAGGAGCTTACACTCTAATCCCCTCCCCCCATCACCGACCCAGGTCTGTACCCAGGAGCTTACACTCTAATCCCCTCCCCCATCACCGACCCAGGTGCTGACACTCTAATCCCCTCCCCCATCACCGACCCAGGTCTGTACCCAGGAGCTTACACTCTAATATCCCCTCCCCCATCACCGACCCAGGTCTGTACCCAGGAGCTTACTCTCTAATATCCCCTCCCCCATCACCGACCCAGGTCTGTACCAAGGAGCTTACACTCTTATCCCCTCCCCCATCACCGACCCAGGTCTGTACCGAGGAGCTTACACTCTAATCCCCTCCCCCATCACCGACCCAGGTCTGTACCGAGGAGCTTACACTCTAATCCCCTCCCCCATCACCGACCCAGGTCTGTACCACAGAGCTTACACTCTAATCCCCTCCCCCATCACCGACCCAGGTCTGTACCCAGGAGCTTACACTCTAATCCCCTCCCCCATCACCGACCCAGGTCTGTACCCAGGAGCTTACACTCTAATTCCCTCCCCCATCACCGACCCAGGTCTGTACCCAGGAGCTTACACTCTAATCCCCTCCCCCATCACCGACCCAGGTCTGTACCACAGAGCTTACACTCTAATCCCCTCCCCCATCACCGACCCAGGTCTGTACCCAGGAGCTTACACTCTAATCCCCTCCCCCATCACTGACCCAGGTCTGTACCGAGCAGCTGACACTCTAATCCCCTCCCCCCCCCCTATCACCGACCCAGGTCTGTACCGAGGAGCTTACACTCTAATCCCCTCCCCCATCACCGACCCAGGTCTGTACCACAGAGCTTATACTCTAATCCCCTCCCCCCATCACCGACCCAGGTCTGTACCGAGGAGCTTACACTCTAATATCACCCCTCCCCCCATCACCGACCCAGGTCTGTACCGAGGAGCTTACACTCTAATCCCCTCCCCCCCATCACCGACCCAGGTCTGTACCGAGGAGCTTACACTCTAATATCCCCTCCCCCATCACCGACCCAGGTCTGTACCGAGGAGCTTACACTCTAATCCCCTCCCCCCATCACCGACCCAGGTCTGTACCCAGGAGCTTACACTCTAATCCCCTCCCCCCATCACCGACCCAGGTCTGTACCGAGGAGCTTACACTCTAATCCCCTCCCCCCATCACCGACCCAGGTCTGTACCCAGGAGCTTACACTCTAATCCCCTCCCCCATCACCGACCCAGGTCTGTATCACAGAGCTTACACTCTAATCCCCTCCCCCATCACCAACCCAGGTCTGTACCACAGAGCTTACACTCTAATCCCCTCCCCCATCACCGACCCAGGTCTGTACCGAGGAGCTTACACTCTAATCCCCTCCCCCCCATCACCGACCCAGGTCTGTACCCAGGAGCTTACACTCTAATCCCCTCCCCCATCACCGACCCAGGTCTGTACCACAGAGCTTACACTCTAATCCCCTCCCCCATCACCGACCCAGGTCTGTACCCAGGAGCTTACACTCTAATCCCCTCCCCCATCACTGACCCAGGTCTGTACCGAGCAGCTGACACTCTAATCCCCTCCCCCCCCCCTATCACCGACCCAGGTCTGTACCGAGGAGCTTACACTCTAATCCCCTCCCCCATCACCGACCCAGGTCTGTACCACAGAGCTTATACTCTAATCCCCTCCCCCCATCACCGACCCAGGTCTGTACCGAGGAGCTTACACTCTAATATCACCCCTCCCCCCATCACCGACCCAGGTCTGTACCGAGGAGCTTACACTCTAATCCCCTCCCCCCCATCACCGACCCAGGTCTGTACCGAGGAGCTTACACTCTAATATCCCCTCCCCCATCACCGACCCAGGTCTGTACCGAGGAGCTTACACTCTAATCCCCTCCCCCCATCACCGACCCAGGTCTGTACCGAGGAGCTTACACTCTAATCCCCTCCCCCCATCACCGACCCAGGTCTGTACCCAGGAGCTTACACTCTAATCCCCTCCCCCATCACCGACCCAGGTCTGTATCACAGAGCTTACACTCTAATCCCCTCCCCCATCACCAACCCAGGTCTGTACCACAGAGCTTACACTCTAATCCCCTCCCCCATCACCGACCCAGGTCTGTACCGAGGAGCTTACACTCTAATCCCCTCCCCCCCATCACCGACCCAGGTCTGTACCCAGGAGCTTACACTCTAATCCCCTCCCCCATCACCGACCCAGGTCTGTACCACAGAGCTTACACTCTAATCCCCTCCCCCATCACCGACCCAGGTCTGTACCGAGGAGCTGACACTCTAATCCCCTCCCCCATCACCATCTTATATCTGGAGAGCGGTGATGTCACTCTGTATAATATATCTTATATCTGGAGAGCGGTGATGTCACTCTGTATAATATATCTTATATCTGGAGAGCGGTGATGTCACTCTGTATAATATATCTTATATCTGGAGAGCGGTGATGTCATTCTGTATAATATATCTTATATCTGGAGAGCGGTGATGTCACTCTGTATAATATATCTTATATCTGGAGAGCGGTGATGTCACTCTGTATAATATATCTTATACCCGGGTAGTGATGATGTCACTCTGTATTATATATTCGGAGAGTGATGATGTCATAGTAGGTTATTATATACATTGTTTCTCTCTGATCAGAGCTGTTTGAGGCGGTGCGGGAGATCCTCCCCGATGTGCGGGGGATGGGGATCACGGTGTGGGTGTTGGGTCCCGGAGATTACCCCGATGATGTCATCAATCTCCAGGCTCTGATGGAGGCGGCCCCAGACACGCCCCCGCCTGCAGAGCTGGGCGTGGTGAAGAATCCCATGGACACCGCCATCTGCATCTTCACCTCCGGGACCACAGGTGAGTCCATGATGGCGGGCGAGAGACTGAGCGACCCATTTGATTGGCTGCTTGGGGTGTGGGTGGAGTTTTCATCGTCCTGGCAGCTCATTGGCTTATCTGTTTCCCTCTTCAGGGTTGCCCAAAGCGGCTCGGATCAGCCACCTGAAGACCCTGATGTGCTCCGTCTTCTACCAGCTGTGCGGAGCGACCTCCGATGACGTCATCTACATGTCTCTGCCACTCTACCACAAGGCGGGGGCCCTGCTGGGATTCGGGGGCTGCATCGGCGTCGGTAAGTCCACGGGGGGGGGGGGGGGGTCCAGCATTTCCAAGGGGGTCATAAATAATCGCCGTCACTGGTGTAATATGTACAGTGCGTCCAATTTAATTTCCTGTGATCATCAGCTCCATCTAGTGTTCATTATGAGGTATCAGCTTGTAGCATCGTACTCAAAAAGACTTGAGGCCAAAGGGGCTTCACCAAAGTATTGGTGAGATAGAGGAACCACCATGGGGTAGAGGAACCCACCATGGGGTAGAGGAACCCACCATGGGGTAGAGGAACCCACCATGGGGTAGAGGAACCCACCATGGGGTAGAGGAACCCACCATGGGGTAGAGGAACCACCATGGGGTAGAGGAACCACCATGGGGTAGAGGAACCCACCATGGGCTAGAAGAACCCACCATGGGCTAGAGGGACCACCATGAGGTAGAGAAACCACCATGGGGTAGAGGAACCCACCATGGGGTAGAGGAACCACCATGGGGTAGAGGAACCACCATGGGGTAGAGGAACCCACCATGGGCTAGAAGAACCCACCATGGGCTAGAGGGACCACCATGAGGTAGAGAAACCACCATGGGGTAGAGGAACCCACCATGGGGTAGAGGAACCCACCATGGGGTAGAGGAACCACCATGGGGTAGAGGAACCCACCATGGGCTAGAAGAACCCACCATGGGCTAGAGGGACCACCATGAGGTAGAGAAACCACCATGGGGTAGAGAACCCACCGTGGGCTAGAGGATCCACCATGGGCTAGAGGATCCACCATGGGGCTAGAGGATCCACCATGGGGCTAGAGGATCCACCATGGGGCTAGAGGATCCACCATGGGGCTAGAGGATCCACCATGGGGCTAGAGGATCCACCATGGGATTAGAGGATCCACCATGGGATTAGAGGATCCACCATGGGATTAGAGGATCCACCATGGGCTAGAGGATCCACCATGGGGCTAGAGGGACCCACCATGGGGCTAGAGGGACCCACCATGAGGTAGAGAACCCACCATGGGGTAGAAGAACCCACCATGGGCTAGAGGGACCACCATGAGGTAGAGAACCCACCATGGGGTAGAGGATCCACCATGGGGGTAGAGGATCCACCATGGGGCTAGAGGATCCACCATGGGGCTAGAGGATCCACCATGGGGCTAGAGGATCCACCATGGGGCTAGAGGATCCACCATGGGATTAGAGGATCCACCATGGGATTAGAGGATCCACCATGGGATTAGAGGATCCACCATGGGATTAGAGGATCCACCATGGGATTAGAGGATCCACCATGGGCTAGAGGATCCACCATGGGGCTAGAGGGACCCACCATGGGGCTAGAGGGACCCACCATGGGGCTAGAGGGACCCACCATGGGGCTAGAGGGACCCACCATGGGGCTAGAGGGACCCACCATGGGGCTAGAGGGACCCACCATGGGGCTAGAGGGACCCACCATGGGGTTAGAGGCACCACCATGGGGTTAGAGGCACCACCATGGGGTTAGAGGCTCCACCATGGGGTTAGAGGATCCACCATGGGGTTAGAGGAACCACCATGGGGTTAGAGGAACCACCATGTCAGAGCACAAACCAAGCCATGAAGTCCAAGGAATTGTCTGTAGACCTCGGAGACAGGATTGTATGGAGGCACAGATCGGGGGAAGGGTACAGAAACATTTCTGCAGCATTGAAGGTCCCAATGAGCACAGTGGCCTCCATCATCTGTAAATGGAAGAAGTTTGGAACCTCCAGGACTCTTCCTAGAGCGGCCGCCTGGCCAAACTGAGCGATCGGGGAGGAGGGTCTTAGTCAGGGAGGTGACCAAGAACCCGATGGTCACTCTGACAGAGCTCCAGCGTTTCTCTATAGAGAGAGGAGAACCTTCCAGAAGAACAATCATCTCTGCAGCACTCCACCAATCAGGCCTGTATGGGTGTGGCCAGACGGAAGCCACTCCTCAGTAAAAGTCACATGACAGTCCGCCTGGAGTTTACCAAAAGGCACCTGAAGGTCTCTCAGACCATGAGAAACAAAATTCTCTGCTCTGATGGAACAAAGATTGAACTCTTTGGCCTGAATCTGTACTGTGAAGCATGGTGGTGGCAGCATCAGACTGTGGGGATGTTTTTCAGTGGCAGGAACTGGGAGACTAGTCAGGATTGAGGGAAAGATGAATGCAGCAATGTACAGAGACATCCTTGATGAAAACCTTCTCCAGAGCACTCTGGACCTCAGACTGGGGTGAAGGTTCACCTTCCATTAGGACAATACCACGATATGAACACTAGATGGCGCTGATGATCACAGGAAATTAACCCTTGAGATAAATGTATTATTTCCCATGATCCTCTGACTTCTCTCTGGTCCTCAGGGGCGTCGCTGGTCCTGAAAGAACGCTTCTCCGCCAGCCAGTTCTGGAACGACTGCCGCAAGTACAACGTCACCGTCTTCCAGTATATCGGGGAGCTGTGCCGATACCTCACCAACCAACCGCAGGTACCTCGCCGTCACTCTCTGTAACTCCTCCCCTCTCACTTTTCTATTGGTCCTTTCTTGTGGGTTTCTCTCCACAGCTGTACAATCAGTGACTCTTCTGCGTTCCCCCCCCCCCCCCCATATCACAGGGCTTGACAAATCCCAGGTCGCCATGGCGACAGGAAAGTGGGTGCTGGCGCCGGGGCCCACTATGGCAGGTGCCTCCATGGGGAGGAAAGCGGACAAACTCCTCCCCTTCTTGTTGCTGGCCCGGAAGTGACGTCACATGCTGACACTTTCCCCACCCATCGAAGGCGGGGATAGAATGTAATGCAGCGCAATCACCAATCCATTCAGTGGAGCCCAGAGGAGGCATTGGGGGTCTCTTAGACCCGGGGGGGTCTCATTAAAGAGTCACCAAAAAAAATAATCACATACAGGGGGCTTTTTGTCCCTTATGTGATGGGGAAAAAAAACAAAAATCAATTTGTAAAAAAGTAGTAAAAATTTAGTTACAAAATAAATAAAATTGTAAAAAATTACTTACACCCAATCACATAAACCCCCCCCCCAAAAAAAAAAAGAAATGTATTTTTAAAAATTTAGTAAAAAAAAAAACTTGTAAATTAAAGTTACACCAAATCACATAAAATCCCCCCCCCCAAAAAAAAAATGAAGTTAAAAATAAAATGTAATTTTAAAAAAATTGTAAAAAAAAAAATTTAGTAAAAAAAAAAAAATAAAAATTGAAAAAAATTATAGTTACGCCCAATTACATAACCCCCCCCCTTCCTCCTCCCCCAAAAAAAGTTTTAAAAAAAATGTAATTTTAAAAAATTAGTAAAAAAAATTCGTAAAAATTAAAAAAAAAAAGTTAAAAAATTTGTTACACCCAATCACATAACCCCCCCCCCCCCCAAAACAAAATTTAGGCCTTCCCACCCCCACAAAAGTAAATGCACGTGGCGGGCACCTGTGTCGCATATCGCCGCTCACGCCGGAGCGAGAGCGATATTTCCAGCACCTGACCTCCTCCGTAATGCTATACTGATGACCTATAGGGAGCTTTTAAAGCGCCCCCTATGGAAAATATAGTGTACTGACATTTGTCGCCATTTCACGGGCGCACGTAAATTTAGGGTTTGACATGTTGGGTATCTATTTACTCGGCTTTAATATTTTATTTTAAAAAATTGGTAATTTATTGCGCTTTTATGCCCCCTAAAATTTAACTTTTAATGTTTTTTACCTTTGCAGTTATATTGCGTGTCTTAAAAAAATTGGAACTACAGCAATTATATTCTCTAGGGTCTCTGCTTTCAGAAACATATCCTGTTTTGGGGATTTTATGTCATCTACAATTATTTTTTAAATGTGTGCAAAAAAAAAAAATTGCAAAAAACATCTCTAGGAGTGAAGGGAACATTTTATTTATTTATTTATTTATTTATTTATTTATTTATTTTTTTTAATAGAAGTGAACAAAAAAAAAATCACCAGGAAAATACAAATTAAATGGAGGCTGATTAGAGTTAATTAAGGGTTAATAAGGGGTTAGGAGGAACATTTAATAAAAAAAAAAAAAAATAATTTGAAAGACTCTGGTGAAGGGGACATGTTGTTATTTTTCCACCTATCAGATTTGTTAAAAAAAAAAAAAAAAAATCTGGCTCCTAACTTGCCCTCTCACCGCTCCATCGTACGAGATTCCTCTTCGCTTACCATCCAAGCAAACCTCTGTTGAGACAGTTGCTGATTTATTTGCACATTATCAAAAAATATTGTTTAGCCTAATAAAAAAAATATATAATTTTATTTTTAATTTTTCTGTATCAATGCTTCATATTCATGATTTCCCACCAGTAGGTGGCGTTCTTGTCTAATTTTATTTATTTACCAGGCTAATCTAAACTAATCTGCTGAATAAATCAGTATCCTCAATCAGTGTGTTTGTGTGTGTGTGTATATATATATATATATATATATATATATATATATATATATATATATATATATATATATAATATAATATTTTTAACAGAAACCCTAGAGAAAAAAATGGCGGTCTTTGCAATTTGTTATGTCACAATGAAAAATAATACAATACAATAAAATACATTTTAATTAATATTAACGGAAGAAAACAATATATAACCGACATTTTTTGATAAAAAAAATTTTTTATTATTATATTTAATTTTTTTTTTTTTAACACTGTCCCCTTTTTAATTATTTTTTTTTTTCAATCACTTGCATCTCTAATAAAAAAAAAAGTTTTATACAAGCTCTCTTCGGGCTGGTACTGATCCCCTATAATCCTCCACAAATTTTCACCTTCAACATCCCTTCTGTTGGAGATGTGGATTTGCACCCCGATCCCTACTAACATATGTGGTGACCCCGTCCGAAAATAGAAGAATTGTGGAAAGCGATGCATGGGGACATCACTAAGATAAGCGCCTTCACCCCTGACTTTACCCCGGCACAATGCTTGCTGCATCATTCTTCCCTTCCACTCCTTCCCTTCCCTTCCCTTCCACTCCTTCTCCTTCCCCCTTACCTTCCCTTCCACTCCTTCCCCTTCCCTTCCACTCCTTCCCCTTCCCTTCCACTCCTTCTCCTTCCCCTTCCACTCCTTCTCCTTCCCCTTCCACTCCTTCCCCTTCCACTCCTTCTCCTTCCCCTTCCACTCCTTCTCCTTCCCCTTCCACTCCTTCCCAAACCTTCCCTTCTCTTCCACTCCTTCCCAAACCTTCCCTTCTCTTCCACTCCTTCCCAAACCTTCCCTTCTCTTCCACTCCTTCCCAAACCTTCCCTTCCCTTCCACTCCTTCCCAAACCTTCCTTTCCCTTCCACTCCTTCTCCTTCCCCCTTACCTTCCCTTCCACTCCTTCCCCTTCCCTTCCACTCCTTCCCCTTCCCTTCCACTCCTTCCCCTTCCCTTCCACTCCTTCCCCTTCCACTCCTTCCCCTTCCACTCCTTCCCCTTCCACTCCTTCCCCTTCCACTCCTTCCCAAACCTTCCCTTCTCTTCCACTCCTTCCCAAACCTTCCCTTCTCTTCCACTCCTTCCCAAACCTTCCTTTCCCTTCCACTCCTTCCCCTACCCTTCCCTTCCACTCCTTCCCCTACCCTTCCCTTCCACTCCTTCCCAAACCTTCCCTTCCCTTCCACTACTTCCCAAACCTTCCCTTCCACTCCTTCCCCTACCCTTCCCTTCCACTCCTTCCCAAACCTTCCCTTCCCTTCCACTACTTCCCAAACCTTCCCTTCCCTTCCACTCCTTCCCCTACCCTTCCCAAACCTTCCCAAACCTTCCACTCCTTCCCAAACCTTCCACTCCTTCCCCTACCCTTCCCAAACCTTCCCTTCCACTCCTTCCCAAACCTTCCCTTCCCTTCCACTCCTTCCCCTACCCTTCCCAAACCTTCCACTCCTTCCCAAACCTTCCACTCCTTCCCAAACCTTCCACTCCTTCCCAAACCTTCCCTTCCACTCCTTCCCTTCCACTCCTTCCCAAACCTTCCCTTCCACTCCTTCCCAAACCTTCCCTTCCCTTCCACTCCTTCCCCTACCCTTCCCAAACCTTCCCTTCCCTTCCACTCCTTCCCAAACCTTCCCTTCCACTCCTTCCCCCTACCCTTCCCTTCCACTCCTTCCCAAACCTTCCCTTCCACTACTTCCCCTACCCTTCCCAAACCTTCCCTTCCCTTCCACTCCTTCCAAAACCTTCCCTTCCACTCCTTCCCAAACCTTCCCTTCCCTTCCACTTCTTCCCCTACCCTTCCCAAACCTTCCCTTCCCCTCCTTCCCAAACCTTCCCTTCCACTCCTTCCCAAACCTTCCCTTCCCTTCCACTCCTTCCCAAACCTTCCCTTCCACTCCTTCCCAAACCTTCCCTTCCCTTCCACTCCTTCCCAAACCTTCCCTTCCCTTCCACTCCTTCCCAAACCTTCCACTCCTTCCCAAACCTTCCCTTCCCTTCCACTCCTTCCCCTACCCTTTCCAAACCTTCCCTCCCCCCCCCTTCCCTTCCCCCTCCTTCCCCTTCCCAAACCTTCCCTTCCCCCTCCTTCCCCTTCCCTTTCCCCCTCCTTCCCCTTCCCTTTCCCCCTCCTTCCCCTACCCTTTCCCCCTCCTTCCCCTTCCCTTTCCCCCTCCTTCCCCTTCCCTTTCCCCCTCCTTCCCCTTCCCTTTCCCCCTCCTTCCCCAAACCTTTCCCCCTCCTTCCCCAAACCTTTCCCCCTCCTTCCCCAAACCTTTCCCCCTCCTTCCCCAAACCTTTCCCCCTCCTTCCCCAAACCTTTCCCTACCCTTCCCAAACCTTCCACTCCTTCCCCAAACCTTTCCCTTCCCTTCCCCCTCCTTGCCCTTCCCAAACCTCCCCTTCCCAAACCTTCCACTCCTTCCCCTTCCCTTCCACTCCTTCCCCTTCCCTTCCATCCACTCACCATACACTTGTAGGGTTATTTCTCTCCATATAGATGACCTCCATTCTGGTCCCTTCATTTCTTACTTGGACACCAAAACCACAACCAAACCCAACTACAGGAGAGCTTCACCCATCCCCCGATAACCCGATCTCACCCCAACTTCCATCTTCTACCACCGGACTCCCAATCCCTTCCCACCCCGGGGGGAGGGGCGACACCGACACCAGATTATTCCCATATGGAGTTCACGGTTTTGTTTATTATTCGCAGCGCATAATAAAATAATTCTGGAAATGAATCCTTCTACAGTATATTACTTTATTTCTTTATCTCTCTGTAATTTATTATAAAAACCTAATAAAATTATTGGAAAAGGAAAAAAAGGTTTTATTTTAAGTTTTTTTTTTTTTTTTTTTTTTTTTTTTTTTTTTTTTTTTTTTTTTTTTTACACTGTCCCTTTTTTAATTTTTTTATTTATTCAATTTTGTTTTTCAATCACTTTTTCCCAATAAAAAATGTTTTATTTTTTTTTATTTTAAATTTTTTATATTTACTGTCCCTTTTTTTTTTTTTTACTTTGTTTTACTCATAATGGGAAAAAAAAAGGTTTATTCATTTGTTAACTTTTTTTATTTTTACAGTGTCCCTTTTTTTTAAATTTTAAAATATTTTTGTTTTAATAACTTTTATTCTTAATAAAGTTTTATTTATTTTTATTTTATTTTTTTTCATTTTCACACTGTCCCCTTTAATTGTTTTTAATTTTGTTGTATTCACTTTTTCCTAATAAAAAATTGTTTTTATTTATTTTTTGTTTACACTGTCCCTTTTTATTTATTTTTTTTACATTTTGTTTTGATCACTTTTATTCCTAATTTAAAAAAAAAGAGTTTTTTATTATTTATTTTACTTTTCTTTTTTTTTTTTTTTTCTCTCCCATACTTTTTTTTTTTTTACATTTTCTTTTGATTACTTTTATTCCTTTCATTATTAGTTATTTTATTAAAATGTTGTCATTTTTTACACTCATTTATTTTATATTCCTTTTATTCCTATAACAAGAAATGTAAGCATCCATTTTAATAGAGATAAGGATGGCCAGTCCTCTTTATATAGTATTTTTATTTAGGAATAAAAGTGATCAAAACAAAATGAAGAAAAAAAAAAAATGAAAAGGGACAGTGTAAAATAAAAAAATAAAATGAATAATAAAACAGTTTTTTCTATAAGATCCCAAATCTCTCCTCTACCTTGGAAAGCCTGAGATAAAAAAAAAAAAAAAAAACATCCATTGTTTTTTAATTAGGAATAAAATGGATTAAAAAAAAAAGTTAAAAGACAGTGTAAAAATGAAAAAAAAATTAAATAATAAAACATTTTTATATAAGACCACAAATTTCTCCTTTACCCTGGAAAGCCTGAGATGGAAAAAAATACATTGTTTTTTAGTTAGAAATAAAAGTGATAAAAAAAAAAAAAATTAAATTTAGGAATAAAAGTGATTAAAACAAAATTAAAAAAATAAATTAAAAGGGACAGTGTAAAAATAAAACAATTTAAATTAAAAAAAAAATTAAATTAGGAATAAAAGTGATCAAAACAAAATTAAACATTTTTTTTTTAAAAAAAGGACAAAATGAAAATAAAAAATAAAACATTTTTCTATAAGACCCCAAATCTCTCCTCTACCCTGGAAAGCCTGAGATAAAAAAAAGTAATACATATATCTCTGCTTTCCAGGAAAAAATGGTGGGTGCAGGAAGTAACGCAGTGACGTCACTTCTGACCTCCCAGGGTCATAGAGATGACTGGGGACCATCCGGTATATGACCAGCTCTATGGAAAACCTCCCAGATTGTATCTCTGGTTTCCCGATCGCACAGGAGCAGCGCCGGTGGTCGGCGGATGCTGGTGGGAAGGCCCCTCCCACTGCCTGTAAAAGCTTTTCAGCAGCTTATCAGCCACTAGGAAGGATTTTAACAAGAGAGGGAATTGTTGGCTGAAGAGATAAATACCGGGACGATGTCTGCAGCTGCGCCCATCGTCCCCGTATAACCACTTCAACCCTAAGGACCTCATATGAGCTCCTACGGGTGGGAAGTGATTAGTAGCTGAGATTATACACACACAGCTGAACCCCCTCCCTGTTCTGTACGGCTCCCCATAGACATTCAATGAGAGAGAGACGGTCTGCAGGGAAGCAGCTTTTGCTCTGATCGGTGTCACTGATAAGGTTTATATAAACGGTGAGAGCTGATTGGCTGAGAGATCCCCCCCTTACCTTCTCCTTTGTGGCGCAGAGCGACGGCGAGAGGAACCACAAGGTGCGCCTGGCAGCGGGCAGCGGGCTCCGCCCCGACGTCTGGAAGGATTTCACTCGCCGATTTGGGAACATCAAAATCTTTGAGACGTACGGCCTGACCGAGTTCAACATCAGCTTCTTCAACTACACCGGGACCCCCGGCGCTGTCGGCAGAGGGACCTACCTGTACAAAGTAAGTGTCCCACCTCATGGGAGCAATGCTCTGCAGATCTCCAGAGAGTTCAATGGTGGAATAATCTGCAGAAAATCTCAATATGGATGTCGGGAGGGGGAGGGATCGATGCTCTGCAGATCTCCAGAGAGGTCAGTGGTGGAATAATCTGCAGAATATATCAATATGGATCTGTCAGGAGGAGGGAGGGGACGGAGCGATGTTCTGCAGATCTCTGAGGAGTCCTGTACTGTCATTGGTTAATGATCTCTGATTTCTCTTTATGTAGCGGTTCTGCCCGTTTGATCTCATCCGCTTCGATACGCAGGAAGGGGAGCCAATCAGGGACTCGAAGGGGCGGTGTCAGCGCACAAGTGCAGGTAAATCTAAAGCTTTCTTGCAACTATGGCAACAGTACTCTCTGCTCCTGTGATTGGTTCACGTACAGGCTGATGCATGAAATGCGGCATCCCCAGCCGAGCCCCCGAATGTACCGCGGCATCCCCAGCCGAGCCCCCGAATGTACCGCACCGGTAGTGTTACCTGCAGAGGGGGTCACTTGTCCAGTGTGCTAAACCCGGTGGACCTTCATTGCTCTCTCTCTCTCTTCCCCGCAGGAGAGACGGGTCTCCTGGTTTCGCCGGTCACCCCGATGTCGCCATTCTTGGGGTACGTTGGCAGCCGGGAGTTGTCGGAGAAGAAGTTGCTGCGGGATGTGTTCCGGAAGGGGGACTGTTACTTTAACACGGGGGATCTGATGGCGCAAGACCACCTCGGCTTCGTCTACTTCCGGGACCGGACGGGCGACACCTTCAGGTGCTGAGACGCTTCTTCTCCCAATATCCAACCAGGATTGAAGGCGGGGTCAAATGCTCTCCAATGGAATGTAACCAGTTTGAGATCACCTCAGTGGCCATGGAAGGTGGTGAGGGTGGAGACTTCCCTTTTGCAGAATGACAGCCGGGGCGGTATGACGTCCTTCAGAACGGACCGCTGGTGTGTGCTGATTGGCTGTGAGCTGTGTCCCTTGAATACAGCCTATCACTGATCAGTGAAGGAGGTGAAAGTGCCTGGTATTGGGGGGGGGGGCGGCAGGAAGGAGGTGAAAGCTCCCAGGTATTGGGGGGGGGGTTAAAAGTGGCCAGTATTGGGGGAGGGGGGCAGGAAGGAGGTGAAAGCGGGCGTTATTGGGGGGGACAGGAAGGAGGTGAAAGCGGCCGGTATTGGGGGGGGGTGGGGGCAGGAAGGGGTGAAAGCGGCCGGTATTGGGGGGGGGGCGGGTAGGTAGGAGGTGAAAGCGCCTGGTATTGGGTGGGGGGGCAGGAAGGGGGTGAAAGCGGCCAGTATTGGGGGGGGGGGCAGGTAGGGGGTGAAAGCGGCCAGTATTGGGGGAGGGGGGCAGGAAGGAGGTGAAAGCGGGCGGTATTGGGGGGGAGCAGGAAGGAGGTGAAAGCGGCCGGTATGGGGGGGGGGGGGCAGGAAGGGGTGAAAGCGGCCGGTATTGGGGGGGCAGGAAGGAGGTGAAAGCGCCTGGTATTGGGTGGGGGGCAGGAAGGGGGTGAAAGTGCCCAGTATTGGGGGGGCAGGAAGGGGGTGAAAGCGGCCGGTATTGGGGGGCAGGAAGGGGGTGAAAGCGCCCAGTATTGGGGGGGCAGGAAGGGGGTGAAAGCGGCCGGTATTGGGGGGGCAGGAAGGGGTTGAAAGTGGCCCGACCTTGGGGGGGCAGGAAGGGGTGAAAGCGGACGGTATTGGGGGGGGGCAAGAAGGGGGTGAAAGCGGACGGTATTGGGTGGGGCAGGAAGGGGGTGAAAGCGGACGGTATTGGGGGGGGGGGGCAGAAAGGGGGTGAAAGCGCCCGGTATTGGGGGGAGCAGGAAGGGGGTGAAAGCGGCCGGTATTGGGGGGGGCAGGAAGGGGGTGAAAGCGCCCAGTATTGGGGGGGGCAGGAAGGGGGTGAAAGCGCCCAGTATTGGGGGAGCAAGAAGGGGTTGAAAGTGGCCGACCTTGGGGGGGGGGGGCAGGAAGGGGTGAAAGCGGACGGTATTGGGGGGGCAGGAAGGGGGTGAAAGCGCCCAGTATTGGGGGGGGGGGGGCAGGAAGGCGGTGAAAGCGGCCAGTATTGGGGGGAGCAGGAAGGGGTGAAAGCGGCCGGTATTGGGGGGGTGAGCAGGAAGGGGGTGAAAGCGGCCGGTATTGGGGGGGGCAGGAAGGGGGTGAAAGCGCCCAGTATTGGGGGGGGGGGCAGGAAGGGGGTGAAAGCGCCCAGTATTGGGGGGGCAGGAAGGGGGTGAAAGCGGCCGGTATTGGGGGAGCAGGAAAGGGTTGAAAGTGGCCGACCTTGGGGGGGGGGGGGCATGAAGGGTGTGAAAGCGGACGGTATTGGGGGGGGCAGGAAGGGGTGAAAGCGGCCGATATTGGGGGGGGGGCAGGAAGGGGTGAAAGCGGCCGGTATTGGGGGGGCAGGAAGGGGTGAAAGCGGCCGGTATTGGGGGGGGCAGGAAGGGGTGAAATCTCCCGGTATTGGGGGGGGGGTAGGAAGGGGTGAAAGCAGCCGGTATTGGGGGGGGGGGAGGTAGGAAGGGGGTGAAAGCAGCCGGTATTGAAGTGGTTAGATCCTCTGAAAGGGTGCAAAGACAGGTTTTTGTGTTGATGTTGCAGGTGGAAGGGGGAAAATGTCGCCACCACGGAGGTGTCGGAGATCCTGAGTGGGCTGGACTTCCTCCAGGAGGTCAACGTCTATGGTGTGACCGTTCCAGGTGGGTCTCCAGTAATGTTCTGTACTCCCCATACCTCTGTGGGTTGTTGTTGGTCATCCTTGCCCTCATCTCTGGTGTCTTCCTTCTGTAGGATATGAAGGTCGGACGGGAATGGCGGCCATCACTGTGCGTCCCGGTAACCAGCTGGATTTGGATGGCGTCTTCTCCCATGTGATGGAGTTTCTTCCGTCCTACGCCCGTCCGCGCTTCCTGAGAGTCATGGTGGGTGACAATAAATATATCTGCCGGGTTTTTTTTTAATGTAGTGCCAAATTATGGTGATGGGGGGGGGGGGGGTTCATGGGTTGAAGGCCAAGTGTTGAGTCTCCATCTTTATCTTCTAAATTCCACTGGACACCTTTTTTCGAGGCTTCAAACACTTTCAGCCCAAGCTTTTTCTTTAAAAGTTTAAATACATATTTTGTGCTAGAAAATTACTTTAAAAAAAAATAAATAAATATATATACATTTTTTTTTTTTTTTTTAAGCAAACACCCTAGAGAATATATATATATCCGGCACTATATGTATCTTTCTTCTACAGGGAAGTCCGTATACGTGTCAGGGAGTGGCAGCAGTTTTAAGATGAGATTTTTATTTGTTTTATCCTGGAATTCTACCTCAAATTTCACTCCTATATCTCGGAGGTCCTTCACTGTGTGACATGGAGCTGCCATGTTTGATTGTCCTCCATAGAACCTAAGCTTTGGTGATCATCATGTCTGATGTTCCTTCTTCTCTCCCCAGGATCATGTGGACCTCAACTTTGGAGGTCACCATGTATGATCTTTCTTTCTGTCCAGGAACACATGGGCCTCGGCTTTGCTGCTCGCCATGTCTTATCTTCTCTCTTCTCTCTCCAGGAACTTGTAGACCTCAGCTATGGTGGTCACCATGTCTGATCTTTCTTCCTCTCCAGGAACACATGGTCCTCAGCTTTGGTGATCACCATGTCTGATCTTTTCTCTGCAGAAATACAGACCTCAGCTTTGGTGGTCACCATGTCTGATCTTCTGTTCTTCTCCAGGAACATGTGGACCTTAGCTTTGGTAGTTACCATGTCTGATCTTCTCTCTTCAGGAACACGTAAACCTCAGCTATGGTGGGCACCATGTCTGAACTTTCTTCCTCTCCAGGAACACATAGACCTCAGCTTTGATGGTCTCCATGTCTGATCTCTTCCTCTCCAGGAACACATGGGCCTTAATTTGGTGGTCACCATTTCTGATCGTCCCTCTCCAGGAACACATAGACCTCAGCTTTGGTGATCACTACGTTTTATCTTCTTTCTTCCTCTCTAAGAACATGTGGACCTCAGCTTTGGTGGTCACCATGTTTCATCTTCTCTATAGAAGCAATTTCACTGCTATATGTCAGAGGTCCATCACTGTGTGTCTGGCGCTTGCCATGTTTCATTGTCCTAGATAAATTCTAGACTTTGGTGGTGACATATTTGATTATCTCTCTTCAGGAACACTGACCTCTGCTTTGGTGGACACCATGGCTGATCATGTCTGTCTGGGAATATGTAAACCTCAGCTTTGGTGGTCACTATGTCAAATCATCTTTCTTTTCTCTTCAAGAACATGTGGACCTCCGCTTTAGTGGTCCCTGTGTTAGATCTTCTTTTCTCTCTCCGGGAACACATGGACCTCAGCTTTGGTGGTCACCATGTCTGATCTTCTCTCTCCAGGAACACATGGACCTCAGCTTTGGTGGTCACCATGTCTGATCTTCTCTCTCCAGGAACACATGGACCTCAGCTTTGGTGGTCACCATGTCTGATCTTCTCTCTCCAGGAACACATGGACCTCAGCTTTGGTGGTCACCATGTCTGATCTTCTCTCTCCAGGAACACATGGACCTCCGCTTTGGTGGTCACCATGTCTGATCTTCTCTCTCCAGGAACACATGGACCTCAGCTTTGGTGGTCACCATGTCTGATCTTCTCTCTCCAGGAACACATGGACCTCAGCTTTGGTGGTCACCATGTCTGATCTTCTCTCTCCAGGAACACATGGACCTCAGCTTTGGTGGTCACTATGTCTGATCTTCTCTCTCCAGGAACACATGGACCTCAGCTTTGGTGGTCACCATGTTTCATCTTCTCTTTTCTCTCTCCACACCTGTTTTGAGGCTTTAAATGTCACTGCTATATATCAGAGGTTCATCATAGTATGTCATGGTGCTTGCAATGTTTCATTGTCCTAGATAAATCCTAGGTTTGGTGGTGACATATTTGAAGTTCTCTCTTCAGGAACACTTAGCCCTCTGCTTTGGTGGACACCATGGCTGATCTCTGTCCAGGAATATGTAAACCTCAGCTTTGGTGGTCACTATGTCAAATCATCTTTCTTTTCTCTTCAAGAACATGTGGTCCTCAGCTTTAGTGGTTCCTGTGTTTGATCTTCACTTTTATCTCTCCAGAAACACATGGGCCTCAGCTTTGGTGGTCACCATGTTTCATCTTCTCTTTTCTCTCTCCAGGAACAAGTAGACTTCAACTTTGGTGATCACCGGGTCTAACCTTCTCTAAAGGAACACATACACTTCAGCTTTGGTGGTCACTATATCTGATCTTTTCTCTTCTCTATCTCAGAAACGTGTACTCAAATTTGTTGGCTACCATGTTTGATCATCTCTCCCCAGGTACACATGGCCATCAGTTTTGGTGGTCACCATGTTTGATCATCTCTCCCCAGGTACACATGATAATCAGTTTTAATGGTCACCATGTTTGATCATTTCTCCCCAGGAACACATGATCATCAGTTTTGGTGGTCACCATGTTTGATCATCTCTCCCCAGGTACACATGATCATCGGTTTTAATGGTCACCATGTTTGATCCTTTCTCTCTGGGACTATGTGGACCTTAGCTTTGGTGGTCACCAGGTCTGATTTCTCTCCTTTCTCTCCAGAAACACATAGACCTTAGTTTTGGTGCTCACCGTGTCTAATCTCTCTTCTCTCTCCAGGAACACATTGAGACCACCGGAACTTTCAAACAGCAGAAGCAACAATTGGTTAAAGATGGGTTCTCACCACTGATCATCTCGGATCCCCTCTATCTCCTGGATGAAGGCTCTCAATCCTATCGTCCACTTACAGAAGACCTTTACTCACAGATCGTATCTTCAGAATTCAGAGTTTAAGTGACTGCAGTTTTTTTAACCGAAGCTTCTTCTATCTGATAGGGTTCCTCAGGGACCGCAACTCTACAAAGGCAAAACAACCACTGACAGTTTAGGACAACCTAATCTCATTCTAGTTTGGTAACACGGAGTTTCAGCAGCTGAGGTTGGGTTGGATGGTCCATACTTCGATCTTAGTCATAACGCTGTATCTCAAGTGCCTTAATTCTTCCAGACATTCCGGGAATCGGTGTGATGGACAATTGGCGCCTTTTGGTTAGCGGATGATACGGGAATGAAGGGGGGAAATGTCGCCATTTTTATACAATCACATTTCACAAGGCTACAGGGTGGAAACTTTTGTTTTTTGATTATTTTGCCAAAATAGTTTTCTTTCTTTTTTTTTTTTTTATATATTTTTTTTAGAATAGAACTATAGCGGGGGCCAATCAGGAAGCCATGGACTTCTCTTTAACAAATGACATCTGCTGCTAATTTTTTCTTTCCTTCACCGTCTGAGACAAAACCACCAAATTCACCAAAAATGTACACCGATCTCTCCATCGCACAGCCCCTGATTGTTTTTTATAATCTTTTAGATGAGTTAACGCCTTAACAATGAACATTAATGCCGGAATAGTTTTATATTCTTCTATTGGGAAGGGGGCGTGGCCTTATAACCCCCCCGACCATTTCCGACCTTAACCCCCCCGTCCTGGGCACAGGCCCGTATCTGCAGGGTGAGGCTTTCTTTGTGTTTCATGTCTTTTTATATACAGACCGTTGTACTTTTTGTAACCTTTTATACTGCTACAGGGTATCCAATAAAGGATTTTGAAAAAAATATAAAGGTGAAACGCGTTGAGTCTTTTTGGGTTTCGTTTATCAAGAATTTCTCAAAAGTAAAAGTACTCTTTCCACAGGTGCAATTCATATCTGAAAATAGTTTCCATGGATCCAAGAATTAATATATATCAAATATAAAATCATTTCTATAAATGCATCTCTTCTGTATAAATTTTCCAATCAGGTGAGAGTCTTCTCAGATTCCCTCACTGTTGCTGGTAGAGGAAATAGCCAGCAGGGGGCAAGGTTTTCAGGTGCATCTTGGGAATAATTGTCAAAGGGGGACAATAATGAACTGTAAAAAAATAATACATATACGAAAAATATTATTAGTACCTTCATATAAATATAATACGACTCTATAATCATCAATACATCACTAAAGACAAGCAGTGCAAGTCCCTGAAGGTGACCTTGTATCAGTCTCTGTACAGCAGAGCTCAGACTGGGGAGGGAGAAGCGGCACAAGAAACCAATCCGTGCATGTGCTGATAGACGGAGAGAGAAGAGTGACCGAAAGATGAGCTTATCGCTGCGCTGCTTCTCCTTTCACTGTCTTCTCACAATCTGGGGGCTCGTCCGGGATGACCTGGCGGAGCTGCTTGTGATTAAAGGGGCAAGAGAGAAGGGGTTTTCTTGGTGTCTCAGGCCAAGGTAATGGGACTTTATGGGCAAGTAGATATCAATTAAGCAAGGTGAAAAAATATATATATATATTTTTTTATATATATATATTTTTTCACCTTGCTTAATTGATATCTACTTGCCCATAAAGTCCCATTCCCTTGGCCTGAGACACCAAGAAAACCCCTTCTCTCTTCATGATATAGGGACGGAGGCAACACCTACTCATACCACTTAAGATCAAAAAACCCCACCCCGTGATTAAAGGGGCAAGTCTCCTCACAGGTGATATTTCACATATAAGTTGAGTCTGGTGGGTGGAGTTGTTTCTAGAGTAAAAAATGGGAAATCTTTACAAAATATTATCATAATGGGCACAGGAATTCCGGGAATTCGGCACAGGGATGGTGGGAACCCCTCATAATGGGCACAGCGGGTGTACAGACCTGGGAACTCGGCACATGGATGGTGGGGGAACCCCTCATAATGGGCATAGTGGGTGTACAGACTCTGGAACTCTGCACAGGGAAGGTGGGAACCCCTCATAATGGGCACAGCAGGTGTACAGACCCGGGAACTCAGCACAGGGATGGTGGGAACCCCTTATAATGGGCACAGTGGGTGTACAGACCTGGGAACTCTGCATAGGGATGGTGGGGAGCCCTCATAATGGGCACAGCTGGTGTACAGACCCGGGAACTCGGCATAGGGATGGTGGGAACCCCTCATAATGGGCACAGCGGGTGTACAAATCCAGGAACTCGGCATAGGGATGGTGGTAACTCCTCATAATGGGCACAGCAGGTGTTCAGACCCTGGAACTCGGCACAGGGATGGTGGGAACCCCTCATAATGGGCACAGCAGGTGTAAAGACCCGGGAGCTCAGCACAGGGATGGTGGGAACCCCTCATAATGGGCACAGCGGGTGTACAGACCCGGGAACTCAGCACAGGGATGGTGGGAACCCCTTATAATGGGCACAGTGGGTGTACAGACCTGGGAACTCTGCATAGGGATGGTGGGGAGCCCTCATAATGGGCACAGCGGGTGTACAGACCCGGGAACTCGGCATAGGGATGGTGGGAACCCCTCATAATGGGCACAGCAGGTGTACAAATCCAGGAACTCGGCACAGGGATGGTGGTAACTCCTCATAATGGGCACAGCGGGTGTACAAATCCAGGAACTCGGCATAGGGATGGTGGTAACTCCTCATAATGGGCACAGCAGGTGTTTAGACCCTGGAACTCGGCACAGGGATGGTGGGAACCCCTCATAATGGGCACAGCAGGTGTACAGACCCGGGAACTCAGCACAGGGATGGTGGGAACCCCTCATAATGGGCACAGCGGATGTATAGACCTGGGAACCCAACACGGGGATGGTGAGAGCCCCTCATTATGGGCACAGGGATGGTTGAACCCCTCATAATGGGCACAGCAGGTGTACAGACCCAGAAACTCAGCACAGTGATGGTGGGAACCCCTCATATTGGGCACAGTGGGTGTACAGACCCGGGAACTCAGCACAGGGATGGTGGGAACCCCTCATATTGGGCACAGCGGGTGTACAGACCCGGGAACTCAGCACAGGGATGGTGGTAACCCCTCATAATGGGCACAGCGGGTGTACAGACCCGGGAACTCAGCACAGGGATGGTGGGAACCCCTCATAATGGGCACAGCGCGTGTACAGACCCGGGAACTCAGCACAGGGATGATGTTGGTGTTCTCGGTTGGGATGCGGATCGTTGGCGATTGTTGGAGTCATTTTTATCCCTGATATGTGAATGACCCCCTCGCTTGTCCTGTTAACACTTCCAGTGGTGGTGGTGGGGGGGGGGAGGGGGTCGTGTGAGGTTGTTACCATCCATCTGACGGGGTGATCGCTGTGACCTTGTCCCCAGTTGTCTCTATAACCTCTGACCCCCCCTCCTCCTCCCCCAGGCATGGGGACCAGGAAGACAATGGAGGGGGGGGGGCAGCCTGTTGTGACCTCCGCAGTCCCCCCCTCCCCCTCTCCTGGGGTGGTGGGGGGGTTGTGTTGTCCCCGCTGTGAGAACTTTTCTCAGGATGCTCTCAGTGCAGAGGATGATTTGGGGTCACCGGAGTCTCTTCTCCATCCCAGCAACAGACACCAAATCTCCCATCGATTTCCAGCACCGTTATCCTGGGGAGCCCCGAATTTCTCCGATCACCATGTGGACTTGGCTCCTGGTATTGGCTCTGCTCCTCCACAGTGGTGAGTCCCATTCATATATCTCTTATTTCCGGGGTGTAGATTGTAAGCTCTTCTGTCTATTTGTTTCCGTGTATAAGATCTGAGAAAGTCGGTGTATGGGGGGAGGGGGACATGACTTTTATTGGTTAATAATAATGACATTATGCCTTTTCCAAGAATTCTATTGGTGATGTCATAGAATCCGATCAGTGATGTCATAGAATTTTATCAGTGATGTCATAGAATCCGATCAGTGATGTCATAGAATTTCAGAAACCAAAAAGTGACGGCATACTATAGACTGAGTAGTCCATCAAGTCTGCCCATTTTTTAAATTTTTTTTTGTGTTTTTCGTTAACTTTATTGTCCTTCTATAGGTCTATGTTTGTCCCAAGCATGTTTCACGCCATTTCCTGGTGACCGTCTCACTACCTCTGCTGGAAGTTCATTCCGAGCATCAACTACCCTTTCAATTTGTCATACAATTTAGATAGGAGAGGTCATAGTATCCAAATTGATGATGTCATAAAATTTTGGATTAGTGGTGTCCTAGAATTTAGTTTGGAGATGTCCTAGTGATGTCGTAGAATTTTGATCAGTGATGTCACAGAATTATGATTGGTGATGTCAGAATTTTGATCAGTGATGTGAGAATGCAATTGGTGATATCGTAGAATTTCTATTGGTGATGTCGTAGGATTTCCATTGGTAATGTCGTAGAATTTCTATTGGTAATGTCGTAGAATTTCTATTGGTAATGTCGTAGAATTTTTATTGGTAATGTCGTAGAATTTCTATTGGCGACGTCGTAGAATTTCTATTGGCGACGTCGTAGAATTTCTATTGGCGACGTCGTAGAATTTCTATTGGCGACGTCGTAGAATTTCTATTGGTAATGTCGTAGAATTTCTATTGGTAATGTCGTAGAATTTCTATTGGCGACGTCGTAGAATTTCTATTGGTGATGTCGTAGAATTGTTATTGGTGATGTCGTAGAATTTTTAATTGCGATGTCAGAGTTTTGATCAGTGATGTAATTGAATTTGATTGATGATGTCATAGAATTTTGATTGGTGATGTCATAATCCAATGGGTGAGGTCATAGAATTTTGATTGGAAATGTCGTAAAGATGTCGTAGAATTTCTATTGGTGATGTCGTAGAATTTCTATTGGTAATGTCGTAGAATTTCTATTGGTAATGTCGTAGAATTTCTATTGGTGGTGTCGTAGAATTTCTATTGGTGATGTCGTAGAATTTCTATTGGCAACGTCGTAGAATTTCTATTGGTAATGTCGTAGAATTTTTATTGGTAATGTCGTAGAATTTCTATTGGTAATGTCGTAGAATTTCTATTGGTGATGTCGTAGAATTTCTATTGGTAATGTCGTAGAATTTCTATTGGTGATGTCGTAGAATTTCTATTGGTGATGTCGTAGAATTTCTATTGGCAACGTCGTAGAATTTCTATTGGCAACGTCGTAGAATTTCTATTGGCAACGTCGTAGAATTTCTATTGGTAATGTCGTAGAATTTCTATTGGTAATGTCGTAGAATTTCTATTGGTAATGTCGTAGAATTTCTATTGGTGATGTCGTAGAATTGTTATTGGTAATGTCGTAGAATTTCTATTGGTGATGTCGTAGAATTTCTATTGGTAACGTCGTAGAATTTCTATTGGTAATGTCGTAGAATTTTTATTGGTGACGTCGTAGAATTTTTAATTGCGATGTCAGAATGCAACTGGTTGATTTTGTAGAGTTTTGATGAGTGATGTAATAGAGTTTGATTGACAATATCATAGAATTTTGATTGGTGATGTCAGAATGCAATTGGTGATGCTGTAGAATTTGATTAGTGGTGTCCTAGAATTTTGATTGGAGATGTCCTAGTGATGTCGTAGAATTTTGATCAGTGATGCAATTGGTGATATCATAGAGTTTTGATCAGTGATGTAATAGAATTTGATAGGTGATGTCATAGAATCCGATCAGTAATGTCATAGAATCCGATCAGTAATGTCATAGAATCCGATCAGTAATGTCATAGAATCTGATCAGTGATGTCATAGAATCCAATCGTTTATATGTTAGAATTTTGATTGGTGATGTCAGAATGCAGTTGGTGATATCGTAGAATTTTGATTGGTGATTTTGTAGAATTTTGATCTGTGATGTCAGAATGCAATTGGTTAATGTCGTAGAGTTTTGATCAGTGATGTCATAGAATCTGATCAATGATGTCATAGTATTGATCAGTGAGGTCATAGAATCCGATCAATGATATAGTATTAATCAGTTATGTCATAGAATCAAATTAGTCATCAGTGCGCTCAGCTTAGGTGGACACACCCCGGATGCACTGACTGCAGATCGATCGAAGTGCTGCTCGGTGGGGTTTAGCCTTTGGGGCGAATGTGCAGCGTGTCCTGACAAGTCATTATTACTTGCAGTAGATAGGTAGTGGTGGATCCCCTTAAATCTAAAGGGGGTCATCCAAACATAAAATGGGGACCAAGTCTCCCCCCACCACCTCCATTCCTCGGCTATATATGACAACAAACGTGAGGTTACATTTCCTGGGCTCTGGCGGTGAAATGGTTAATGTCGGGGAGAATAATAATTAGGTGACTGCAAGGAGTGGGGGATGGGAGTCTTTAGGGGTTAAAGGAATGGGGTGGGGGGGGGAATAGGCATCCATCCTTTATCCAGCATGAATGGAGCCCCCCTCCCCCCCCAGCCCTATCCATCTGTAGTAAGAACGGTCTGCCGACTGGTGCAATGCTCTGTGGGTGGTGATAACACCCTCTGGCTGCCTTCACTCCAAAATTATTAAAACGCGCATACTGTCCCATCCGCTGGTTTTACCACTCCCCATCTCCGAATTGGTATGAAATCCGGAGCGTGGACTTTACCGCCTGCTACATGTTTCATGGCAGGGACTTGGAAAGTGGTAAAGCCAAAGGATCAGCATGACAGCCAGGCAAGTTGGCATTTTCAGAGAAAGTATCAATGCTGCTGGCGGTTTTACATTACACGGACTTTATTTCCTCCTTTTTTTTCTGTCTACCGCAGTTCCCGCTCTCAGCGGTGACCTCTCCTTCCTCGTGGAGCCGGCCGACACCGTGGCGATACGGAATCAGCCTCTGACCCTTCACTGCCTGGCGGAAGGGGAGCCGCCGATCAACACCACCTGGTACAAGGACGGCGAGCCCCTCCCCCGCACCCCCCATAGCCAGCAGCTCCGCAATGGATCACTCTGGATCGGAAACTTCCAGAAGGGGCACCGAAACGCGTCGGACGCTGGAGAGTACAGCTGCTCCGCCCAGAACCGATACGGGAGGCTGCTGAGCCGTAAGGCCAAGGTTCAGCTGGCGTGTAAGTGGTCGGAGACGAGAGCTTTCATTGGCAATTTGGAGAATTTGGCAATTTTGGTGAAGTGCGTTGTAGTCAATGGGGGGAGGGAAATAAAATGTTATTTTTGATGGTTTTTAAAGATACAATGTAAATGTTTCCATAGCAATACAGAGGCTCTGCCCACCTTTCACGAACCTGGGCATTCTTTAAGCACGTCATGTGATCTGCAGTAGTGTATCGGGGTGACGGAGATCCTCACACACTGCCAGATAAAGATTCATGCTCATTTCTCTCTCTACGTTCCTCAGTTCTGTCCCACTTCCACCTGAACCCCCAACCCATGGCCGTAGCCGAGGGGGGAGTCGCTCGTTTCCAGTGCCGGACCACATCTGTCCCTAAAGCCACCATAACCTGGGAGAGAAACCGCACAGTCCTGATGACCTCTGACCCCAGGTGAGCCACCACGTAGAAGACACGGGAATAAAGACAACCTTCCCAGGGTATACCCGTATCACCCCTCTATTATACCCCAATCCCCCCTCTATTATACCCCAATCCCCCCTCTATTATACCCCAATCACCCCTCTATTATACCCCAATCACCCCTCTATTATACCCCAATCCCCCCTCTGTCCCTCTATTATACCCCAATCACCCCTCTATTATACCCCAATCCCCCCTCTATTATACCCCAATCACCCCTCTATTATACCCCAATCACCCCTCTATTATACCCCAATCCCCCCTCTGTCCTTCTATTATACCCCAATCACCCCTCTATTATACCCCAAACACCCCTCTATTATACCCCAATCCCACCTCTGTCCCTCTATTATACCCCAATCCTCCCTCTGTCCTTCTATTATACCCCAATCCCCCCTCTGTCCTATTATACCCCAATCCTCCCTCTGTCCTTCTATTATACCCCAATCCACCCTCTGTCCCTCTATTATACCCCAATCCACCCTCTGTCCTTCTATTATACCCCAATCCTCCCTCTGTCCTTCTATTATACCCCAATCCTCCCTCTGTCCTTCTATTATACCCCAACCCCCCCTCTGTCCTTCTATTATACCTCAATCCTCCCTCTGTCCTTCTATTATACCCCAATCCCCTCTCTGTCCCTCTATTATACCCCAATCCCCCCTCTGTCCCTCTATTGTACCCCAATTCCCCCTCTGTCCTTCTATTATACCCCAATCCCCCCTCTGTCCCTCTATTGTACCCCAATCCTCCCTCTGTCCTTCTATTATACCCCAATCCCCCCTCTGTCCCTCTATTATACCCCAATCCCCCCTCTGTCCCTCTATTATACCCCAATCCTCCCTCTGTCCTTCTATTATACCCCAATCCTCCCTCTATTATACCCCAATCACCCCTCTGTCCCTCTATTATACCCCAATCCTCCCTCTATTATACCCCCTTGCTCCTATGTCTCTTAATAAGTGTCCTCTTTACCCCCCGAAGTGTCTCTTATGATGACATTAGTGAGTGTTATGAGAATTGACAATCTGAGTTGTCTGATAGATAAAAGGAAGATTTTGGGGTACGGTGGGTAGTGAAGTGCATATCTTGGAAAGATTGTGGGGGGAGGGGGGGTGCTCTATAGGGAGCAGGGAGGGAGGCCATTGTGTTTGGCTCATGTATGTTGGCCGCACCCGGGAAGTAAAGTTTGACCCAAAGTGGGTTTCCATTGAGTGTGACCCCCCCCAAAACTATAAAAGTTTGATTCTATCCAGGTACACCGTCCTCCCAGATGGCATTTTGCAGATCTCGGGTGTCACACACGAGGACATTGGCACTTACAGATGTCTGGCTAGGAACCCGGCCAACAGCCGACACAGCAAGGAGGCGTGGCTGACTCTAACAGGTAAGTCAATGGATATACCCCCGCCCCCCCCCCTCCCTAGGAAGGACTCCTCAACTGCATACCACCTGTTCTCTGTTCCCAACAGACTCCACCAATCCCAGTAACCAAGAGCCGGTCATTCTCTCCGGGCCGCAGAACCTAACGCTAACCGTCCACCAGACCGCCATCTTGGAGTGCGTCGCCACAGGCAACCCACGTCCAATCGTGTCCTGGAGCCGACTGGGTAAGAAAAACATTTCTTCTGCTACCAGGATTATCATGACCGGAGATTCCATCCTTATTAGGACCTCAACAATCGAACGCTTTATTCTGTTTCCCCAGACGGGCGATCTATCGGGGTGAAAGGGATCCAGGTTTTAGGGAACGGAAACCTGATGATATCAGACGTGTCTGTGAAGCATTCTGGGGTCTACGTCTGCGCTGCTAACCGGCCGGGGACGCGGGTCCGGCGCACAGCTCAGGGGATGTTACTGGTCCAAGGTGAGTCCCGGCTGGGAGGATATTCTGTGTCCCCTCCATGATATATTATAGGATGAGGTGCCACCCTAGACGAGGTGAGGTCCCTGCAAGACACGGGTCATATATAGAGCAGAAACCAACCGCTCAGAAGAGCTTACAATCTATTAGGGAATAAGTGAGGATACAGATGGCAAAAGAGCTTACAATCTTTTTGGATAAAGGAAGGATACAGAAGGTAAAAGAGCGTACACTCTGTTGGAGTGTAAGCTCTTCTACCTTTGGTATCCCCCTTATACCCTAATGGAGTGTAAGCTCTTCTTCCTTTGGTATCCCCCTTATACCCTATTAGGGTACTAAGGAGATACAGGGGTAGAAGAGCTTACAATCTATAGGGGTATAAGGGGGATACCGAGGTGGAAGAGCTTACATTCTATCAGGCAATACGTTAGGATACAGATGGAAAAAGAGCTTACAATCTATAGGGGTATAAGGGGAATACAGAGGTGGAAGAGCTTACAATCTATTTGGATAAAGGAAGGATACAGAAGGTAAAAGAGCTTACACTCTATTGGGGTATAAGGGAGATACAGAGGTGGAAGAGCTTACAATCTTTTTAGATAAAGGAAGGATACAGAAGGTAAAAGAGCTTACACTCTATTGGAGTGTAAGCTCGTCTTCCTTTGGTATCCCCCTTATACCCTAATGGAGTGTAAGCTCTTCTACCTTTGGTATCCCCCTTATACCTTATTAGGGTACTAAGGAGATACAGGGGTAGAAGAGCTTACAATCTATAGGGGTATAAAGGGGATACAGAGGGGGAAGAGCTTACATTCTATCAGGCAATACGTGAGGATACAGATGGCAAAAGAGCTTACAATCTATAGGGGTATAAGGGAGATACAGAGGTGGAAGAGCTTACAATCTTTTTAGATAAAGGAAGGATACAGAAGGTAAAAGAGCTTACACTCTATTGGAGTGTAAGCTCTTCTACCTTTGGTATCCCCCTTATACCCTAATGGAGTGTAAGCTCTTCTACCTTTGGTATCCCCCTTATACCCTAATGGAGTGTAAGCTCTTCTACCTTTGGTATCCCCCTTATACCCTATTAGGGTACTAAAGAGATACAGGGGTAGAAGAGTTTTCAATCTATTGGGGTATAAGGGGGATACAGGGGTGGAAGAGCTTACATTCTATTAGGCAATACGTGAGGATACAGATGGCAAAAGAGCTTACAATCTATTGGGGTATAAGGGGGATACAGATGGTGAAAGAGCTCAAAGTATAAGGGAGGATACAGAGGTAGAAGAGCTTACAATCTATATGGGTATAAGGGAGGATACAGATGACAGAAGAGCTTACAATCTATATGGGTATAAGGGAGGATACAGAGGTAGAAGAGCTTACAATCTATATGGGTATAAGGGAGGATAGAGACGACAGAAGAGCTTACAATCTATTTGGGTATAAGGGAGGATGCAGATGACAGAAGAACTTACAATCTATATAGGTATAAGGAAGGATACAGATGACAGAAGAGCTTACAATCTATATGGGTATAAGGGAGGATACAGACGACAGAAGAGCTTACAATCTATTTGGGTATAAGGGATGATACAGAGATAGAAGAGCTTACAATCTATATGGGTATAAGGGAGGATACAGATGACAGAAGAGCTTACAATCTATATGGGTATAAGGGAGGATACAGACGACAGAAGAGCTTACAATCTATTTGGGTATAAGGGAGGATACAGAGATAGAAGAGCTTACAATCTATATGGGTATAAGGGAGGATACAGATGACAGAAGAGCTTACAATCTATTTGGGTATAAGGGAGGATACAGATGACAGAAGAGCTTACAATCTATTTGGGTATAAGGAAGGATACAGATGACAGAAGAGCTTACAATCTATATGGGTATAAGGGAGGATACAGATGACAGAAGAGCTTACAATCTATTTGGGTATAAGGGAGGATACAGATGACAGAAGAGCTTACAATCTATTTGGGTATAAGGAAGGATACAGATGACAGAAGAGCTTACAATCTATATGGGTATAAGGGAGGATACAGATGACAGAAGAGCTTACAATCTATTTGGGTATAAGGGAGGATACAGATGACAGAAGAGCTTACAATCTATTTGGGTATAAGGAAGGATACAGATGACAGAAGAGCTTACAATCTATTAGCATAGATACAACCCCCCTAGTGGCATGTATCGGCCATTATCCCCAGTCCTGAGAGTCCTGGCCTTGCACAGAAGTTCTTGGGGGGGGGGGGGTAATTGCTCTTGGCTGCCCCGAGCCCAGACAGGATTCCCAGCACCCGGGCATGGGGAGGAAGTGGAAGAGGAAGTGCAGCATTGTGGAGCCTCCAGCTGGTCTTTCATTGCGCTCCTTCTATAGCCAACAAGAGCGCCCCCCCCCCCCAACTCCCTATTGTCCCTTATTTACTCCCCGTTAGTCCATTCTGTCCTTTCTTCTCTTTTATCCGCCATTGTGCCTCGTCTTCTGATCCCCAGGGACCTGTGCCTACTACTCCTTTCATGGCCTGTGTGCGCTGGCCTGCGCTCTCACGTCCTGCGCCCCGCCCTCTGGCTATTCTTTGGCACGGATTCCCCTCCCCCTCTTCCGTCTGCGCCCCCCTTCTGTGTCCCCCCCTCCTCCGTCTTTTGATGAATGACCGCTGACGTTAATGAGATACAATGCTATACACCCGACTGGCCCTTTTACCTCCGTGTCAGCGGCTGTGTGACGGCCACATCTGGGATCCTCCGCCGTTCCCACCACAGCCGCCGCAGTCTGCGGTGCAATAGAGCAGCAAGGTGGGGTGGGGGTGGGGGGGGGTTCATGCCTGGACAGCTGGACGTGGCAATTGAATTTTTATTTCATTGTGCCCAACACAAAAGCGCCCATCAGTCTCGCCCCTTGGGGGATAAACCAAGCTGCCATCACTCAGAGCCTCTTGGATGTGTTAGAGTGCAAGCTCTGGAGGACAAATTGCTGTGTAGTCAGGAACATCCTTGGTGCCGGTGGTGGCTCTCATCCAATGTGCCGGGAAAAACCGACCACTAAGGAATTCCTATTTACTCTCCATAGAAAGGGGAACGATTATTTAATGATAGAAAAGTCAGTCGGTTTTTATTAAAGTGAAGTTGTGAAGGAATTAGCGACTCAGTCAAGTTTTTTTATTGCTAAACCATGTATATCGGGGGATGGGGGGATTGGACTTATCAGTAGACCATGGTTGAAGATCAATAGAACTCATATAGAGCGCAGTCACTTTAGTGAGGGAAGTGGTGGTCAATCACCTGGGCCGTGGGCCACTGCCAAGCCTTGGCTTCCCTCCTACTGGGTGTCCAAACCGCTGAAGATCCCCTAATGTCTCGCAGGGCCTCCCAGCTCCCATAGTGCCTCTAAACTTTCCAAAGTGGACCACAGTGCCCCTCAGTCCCAACAGTGCCCCTCAGTCCCAACAGTGCCCCTCAGTCCCAACAGTGCCCCTCAGTCCCAACAGTGCCCCTCAGTCCCAACAGTGCCCCTCAGTCCCAACAGTGCCCCTCAGTCCCAACAGTGCCCCTCAGTCCCAACAGTGCCCCTCAAGCTCCCGCAGTACCTCTCAATCTTCAACAGTTTACTTCAACCCACCCAAAAGTGCTTTTTAATCTCCCACAATGCCACCCAGCCTCCCAAAGTGCTCTTCAACCTCCCACAGTGCCACTCATCCTTTCAAAGTGCTCTTCAACCTCCCACAGTGCCACCCAGCATCCCAAAGTGCAGTTCAATCTTCCAAAGTGCTTGTTAACCTCCCACAATGCCCCCCAGCCTCCCAAAGTTCTCTTCAACCTACCACAGTGCTATCCAGTCCCTCAAAGTGCTCTTGAACCTCCCCAAGTGCTGCCCAGCCTCCCAAAGTGCAGTTCAACCTCCCAAAGTGCTCTTCAACCTCCCC
The DNA here is from genome assembly GCF_965119305.1 of Pelophylax lessonae. Taxonomy (NCBI): domain Eukaryota; kingdom Metazoa; phylum Chordata; class Amphibia; order Anura; family Ranidae; genus Pelophylax; species Pelophylax lessonae. The sequence goes on from NC_138780.1 coordinate 3,326,152, forward strand.
AAGTGCTGCCCAGCATCTCAAAGTGCTCTTCAACCTCCCACAGTGCCACTCAGCATCCCAAAGTGCTCTTTAACATACCACAATGCCCTTAGCATCCCAAAATGCTCTTCAAACTCTCACAGAGCCACCCAGCATCCCAAAGTGCGGTTCAATCTTCCAAAGTGCTCGTTAACCTCCTACAATGCCCCCCAGCCTCCCAAAGTGCTCTTCAACCTCCCCAAGTGCTGCCCAGCATCTCAAAGTGCTCTTCAACCTACCACAGTGCCACTCAGACTCTCAAAGTGCTCTTAAACCTCCCAAAGTGCTCTTCAACCTCCCACAGTGCCCCCCAGCCTCCCAAAGTGCTCTTTAACCTACCACAGTGCTATCCAGTCCCTCAAAGTGCTCTTCAACCTCCCCAAGTGCTGCCCAGCCTCCCAAAGTGATCTTCAACCTTCCACAGTGCCACTTTTGCCATCCCAAAATGCTGTTCAACATCCAACAGTGCCATCCAGCATCTCAAAGTGCTCTTCAACCTCCCACAGTGCCCCCCCCCCCCAAAGTGTTCTTCAACCTCCCACAGTGCCCCCCCCCCCCCAAAGTGTTCTTCAACCTCCCACAGTGCCCTGCGCCCTACTACAGAACTCCAGCCCTCTATCACTGCCCCTAACCTCCCACAGTGTTCCCCAGTCCCTGCAACACCTTCCAGTCTCCAATAATGCCTCTGCAAAGTCTCCAGCCTCCTGGAGAGACCCCCAGCCCCCTCAAAAAAACCTTACCCCTACAGAAACGTCATCCTCTATGGCAGGGATCCTCAAACTACGGCTCTCCAGCTGTTGCGGAATTACATATCCCATGAGGCATTGTAAAACTCTGACATTCACAGGCATGATGGGAATTGTAGTTCCTGAACAACTGGAGGGCCGTTGTTTGAAGACCCCTGCTCTATGGGATGGCATCCAAGTCTGTTGCAGAGGACCACTAACCCTTCCATCATCCCCCTATCCCCGCAGTGACACCCAGCCCTATCCAGACTCTTCCTGCATTTACACTTACCCCTTATAAATGTTGTGAATGGGCTGAATAGGCTGCTTTTAGCAGTTGTATGTGAATTATAAAGAGCAGTAAGTACCAATCGGGAGCATGCCTAGGTTAATTGGCACCTCAGGCTGCTGTTTTTCCTCCCCCCAGGTTAAGTACTGAAGCCAGAGACAGCCAGGAAAGTAGCAGAGGGAGGTTCGTATTGGCAGTCTGTGTATATCTATTGGTGCTGGTCACCTCAACCAATCAGCTGTAAGTAAAACAACGGCAACATCCCCTTTTTCTTTCACAGCGCCACCAGAGTTTGTGCAATGGCCGCAGTCGGTGAGCCATGCTCCCGGTGACAACACCACTTTTTCCTGCGAAGCGCGAGGGTCTCCTGAACCCACTCTTGTGTGGCTGAAGAATGGGAAATACCTAAGTCCCCAAAAGAATGCCATACTGAGTGCTGACAACCGGTAAGTGAACGCCATATCCTTCTGTTCCTCATTGTGTGTGCAATATAATCAGCTCACCCTGTTTCTGCAGCACTCTGACCCTCTTCAGGGTCACCTCTGCAGATGAGGCCCTCTACCAGTGCATCGCCGAGAACAGTGCCGGAACGATTCAAGCCAGTGCCCGTCTGGCAGTCACTCTGCCACTGGATTCTCCAAAAGCCCCGGAGAAAGTGATCGCTGTCCCCGTTTCTGCTACCTCCGTCCGGGTGACGTGGGCCGAGCCTCCACCAGAGGTCATGGACGGTATAATCGGATACGTACTGCACATTCGTAAAGATGGGGGTAAGAGATGGTAGAGCTGTCCAAGGGTAATCCAGAGACAAAAATTGACTATAAGTTTATAGAGCCAAAAAGAAAAGACTTTCCACAAGATATAGGAGGGTGTGTGTAGGAATTTGTGCCCATCTGCGAGGTCAGATACTCATGTTGGATGAGAAGACCTGACTCACACGTTGGTCACCAAAAAAAGACCTGGCTCACACATTGGGCCTCACGTTGGGCACCAAAAAAAAGACCCGGTTTGCACATTGGGCACCAAAAAAAGACCTGGCTCACACATCGGGCCTCACGTTGGGCACCAAAAAAAAGACCCGGTTTGCTCATTGGGCACCAAAAAATGACCTGGCTCACACATCGGGCCTCACGTTGGGCACCAAAAAAAAGACCCGGGTTGGACATTGGGCACCAAAAAAAGACCTGGCTCACACATCGGGCCTCATGTTGGGCACCAAAAAAAAGACCCGGTTTGCTCATTGGGCACCAAAAAAAGACCTGGCTCACACATCGGGCCTCACGTTGGGCACCAAAAAAAAGACCCGGTTTGCACATTGGGCACCAGAAAAAGACCTGGCTCACACATCGGGCCTCACGTTGGGCACCAAAAAAAGACCTGGTTTGCACATTGGGCACCAAAAAAAGACCTGGCTCACAATTGTCATTCCAGTTGATCCTAAAGGTGTTCAGTAGGGTTGAGGTCAAGTTCTGATGATGCCTGAGAAGACATGACTCAACATCGGTGTTCGAATAAGTTGCAAAGGACTTCAGTAGGGTTGAGGTCAGGGCTCTGTGCAGGACACTCTAGTTCTTCCACGCCAAACTGGTCAAACCAATGTCTTTATGGAGCTGCCTTTGTACACAGTGGCACAGTATTCAGCTTGGAAGAACACAATTGTCTAAAATGTCTTTGTATGCTGTAGGATTAGCAGTAGCCTTTACTGGAAATACCTGAATTCCAACAATTTGAGACAGCTCTATATGCTTTTGGCCACACAGTACATATTCTTGGTTCACTGCAACCATTGTCAACAAGAGTGCCATAGGCTCCCAAAGTTTCTCCAGAGGTTGCTAGATGTTCCGTGAGTAATTAGCAATTTCTGGCTAGCAGATAAGCTAGCTCTAACACTCATGAGCTTTTTAGCTATCTGTAAGGGGGCATTCTTTCCACTACGCACCAATGATAAGGGACATTCCTCCTCCTAACCACAAGTATGAAGGGGCCCTTCTCCCAATGACCACCAATGGAAGTAGAACCTTCTCTACTGACAACCATTGTAACTGGGACCCTCTCTACTGACCACCAATGGAAGTAGAACCTTCTCTACTGACAACCATTGTAAGTGGGACCCTCTCTACTGACCACCAATGGAAGTAGAACCTTCTCTACTGACAACCATTGTAAGTGGGACCCTCTCTACTGACCACCAATGGAAGTAGAACCTTCTCTACTGACAACCATTGTAAGTGGGACTCTCTCTACTGACCACCAATGGAAGTAGAACCTTCTCTACTGACAACCATTGTAAGTGGGACCCTCTCTACTGACCACCAATGGAAGTAGAACCTTCTCTACTGACAACCATTGTAAGTGGGACCCTCTCTACTGACCACCAATGTGAAGAGGCACATTTTATTGACCAACAATTTAAGGGAAAACTTCTCCAATGACCATCAAAAGGGTGGAAGCTTCAGTTCCCACTGCCCGTGTTTCTTTTCTTTTTTTTTTTTTATATATCTTTTTTATTTGCATGTTTCAGTGGACCCTGGGCAAATATTTTCTTGGGCCCTACCAAATGCACCTATCCACTGTTTGTGGGCAGTGCGGGTTCAAGGGGCAGCTGCTTTGGGCCCCACAATGGCTGGGCCAGAAGCAGCTGCCCCTTTTGCCCTGTCTTAAAGTCAGCCCTGGGGATCATGTGACGATTCTAGGACAATATCCCCCGGGACAATATCCCCCCAGATCAATATCCCCCCCCCGGACAATATCCTCCCTGGACAACATCCCCCCCGGACAATATCCCCCTAGACAACATCCCCCCTCTCAGGGCCATCTTTCCGAATGGGCACGCTGGGCAGTTGCCGGGGGCCCCACTTGCCCAGGGGGCCCCACCTGCCCAGCGACCCAGCCAAGCATTAGTCCCAATTCCCATGCGCATCCCATCGCCGAACTGAGCAGGTGGCAAGCACCTGTTGGCCCTGCGCTGCTGTCAGGCCACTTGGGCCGTGAAGGGGGAGCCCACAATTGCAGGAATGCCTGTCCGCCTCCACGGGAACAGGCACACACAGGACAGTGGAGTCTGACTCCTGTCCATGTGTGTTTTCACCAGACCCAGCCGCCGAACTTGGAAGCTGTCATTAGCCTGGCACTGCTGTACCAATAAATATCGCCTTATCCATAATTTGCATTTTTATTCTCATAGTGATTGTGTAGGCGGGGCCCCGGTGCACTGCATTGCCCGGGGCCCTTTAATGCTCTTAAGATGGCACTGCCCCCTCTAACCCTTACCCTAACCCTATGTCCAGGGGGATGTTTTCCGGGGGGATATTGTCCCGGGGGATGTTGTCCCGGGGGGATTATGTCCAGGGGGATGTTTTCCGGGGGGATATTGTCCTGATACCCATGTGACATCTCCATGAATTCTATTAAGATATGCCATCATTTTCAATCTCCTCTTATCCAATCAAGGTTGGGACTTCAAAAAGAAGTCTTTCAATATGGAATCCTTTAAGTGGTTCCTAAAAGATAGCAACAAGTGGGCAGAAAACTCCTCAATAAATGCCACAATAGAGCACTGTCAGGTAACAGAGAGGTAAAGCTGAAACCTGTCACTGTAAAAATCTGCCACCTCTCATAGCTCAGCTTAGTAGATACTGTCGCTCTCTCTTTAGCAGTCTCACCAGGTTCAGTCTCTGGTGGCCCACTAGGTATAGGATAAAAGTCCTTTAAGCGTGGATCCGCAGTCAGTAATGGTGTCCAAACGCCACTTTTATCTCCCTCCCATCCCGCCGGCGTCAGCGGGTTTTATCCTATACCTAGTGGGCCACCAGAGACTGAACCAGGTGAGAATGCTAAAGAGAGAGTACTTATGTATGCCACTATTATCCACCTAAGGATTGTTTGCTCTTTTTACCTGTAGGTTTAGCAACATGCAGCAATTATAAGACTCCTGAGGAAGCCTCAATGGTGAAACATGTGAAACGGAACTGCTGTACTGCTGTTGAAAATCACATCTTTTGTGATGGTTTTTAAAACCACTTTTTTAACTTGATAGGAAATAAAATCTATGTTTTATTGAGTCGTACCTATCAAGTGAAATAGTGGTTCCTGGCGCCCTAAAAGTCCCGCTTTGTGTTAATATTTTGATTCTTACATAAGTGGCCTTTTTGGCCTTCACTGCCCGATCCATTGATATGGTGGCCGGTGTAAGACTGATCTCTTGTACAATTCCAGATGCCAGCACTGAGGAGATGCAGGAAGCTCTAAGTAAGATGACCTTCAAGCACATCGTGAGCAATTTAGAACCTTCCACTGATTACGTCCTCTTTCTGCGGGCATATTCTCCCCTGGGAACCAGCCGGGATTCCAGATCCATCGTCGTCACAACGCCAGGGAGAGGTAAACTCTATACCTGGGATTCGGGAGACTGTTTTCTTATGGCCATCAATGACCAGTTCTGATCTATCTTACTGGTTTCCACAGTCCCTAGGACTCCGGACTTCTCAGTCACTGTTGTCAATGAAAGTGCCGTACAAGTCAGCTGGGGTGCAGCTGCTGCTGGATCGGCCATTCAGGGTTACCGGCTGGAATATCGCAGGATACCGTCCATAACCTTCCAGGGGACTCAGACTCTGCCGGGAAACCAGACTTCCTTCATCTTCCATGGCCTTGGTAAGAAGTGCAGTATATCCACAGCCAAAGCATTTTTTGGATAGAGTAGGACAACAGGACAGGACCACCATAGATAGAACGTGGGTCCAATAAATTTGCACGTGACAGAAGGCCACAAAAAAACAATTGATTTCAGGGGCTCAACACTCCACCCTTCATCAGGGCTAGAAAGGAAAACCATAAAGAATACATTTGTGACTTGGTCTTCTTATACTAAGTCAGATATGTATTAGTTTTTTTCCGTTTCAGCCCTGATGAAGGGTGGCGTGCCGAGCCCCCAAACACATTTTCTTTTTTTGAGACTTTCTTTTGTGTGCAATAAAAATTTACTGAATTCACATGGTCTTTGATGATCTCATTCTTCTGGTTACTTTGGGGACCCCTAAGTATACTGAGGGTCAGAGCTGCCTCTAAAATCTGGATTTAATAGCAAGGGTGCTCAACATTTTGAAGAGCGAGGGCCACTTGAGTGATTTGGTAACCGGTCGGGGCCACAATGTTATGTAAATACTCTTACTGTCCTGAGCTACCTATATGGCTCCTTTCACACGGAGCGGAATCCGCTGAGGGAGCGGATGATAGGTCAGTGTCTGCTCTGCATATACAAATCAGACACGGACACAGCCCCTGCTCTGCTCTATGAGCCCTCTGATCCACCCAGATGGAAGGAGACCGATCGCCTTCTGTTTTTTTTTAGCGGATCGGATTGGAGGTAGGTTGGTGTAAATAGACACAAGTTCGTTTTCATCAGCCACTCAATAGAGGTGAATGGAGCGTCCCATCAGGTCTACCTGAAAAACCGACAGGCGGACCCATTTGGACCAATTATGTGAAAGGGGTGTAAGGCGGCTTTTACACGGATGTGCTGCGGTTTACCTGCACCCCGCCTTGGACAGGAGCCAGCACCATAGAGGAAGCATCGGCTTATGCGGCTCCTGCTCCCTCTACAACCGCTTGCTTCCTCCAGTGCTGACTCCATCCACAGCACTGATTCTCTGGGATGGCGGGTCAGCAACCTGCCATCTCAGAGCAGATGGTCGCAGGCCACATCAGAGGGCTCCGTGGGCCACCGGTGGGCACCACTTTTTTAAAGTCTCGATCCTGAGGTTTTGGGTCCAGTGCTCTACCAACACGCCTTCCATTAAACAACAGGACGTGGGAGAAATCGCTCTAACATAAGAGACAGCCCCTCCTCGACAGTCATCACCAGAATTGCTGGACCTACTGGAAAATGTGCCACCTATTGTTGCTCTGGTGGCAGATTTCCATCACTTTGGTCACCCATTGGGGAGAAAGACTGAGGTCCTAAATCTTTCCCATTCTATCCACTACTAAAAATAAAATAAAAGGGGTCTAAAGAAATCAGGGTTCCATGGAAGAACCCTAGGGTTTCTCCTAAGGTTTCTAGGGGTTCCTTGAGCAATGAGCATTTTCTGTTTCCAGATAAGTGCTCACTGACACATAATGGTCTGTGGATAGTTGAAACTAATAATAAGGTCTGGTTCTCAGTAAGACGTGGGCCCAGGAATGGAGGCTTTATGCCACTCAAAACTCTACAAAACCTCCAGACTTCAGGACCCAGCGCAGGACTTAAATGTAGCTCTTCTTCAGGGATTAAAGTGATTAACATTTAGAGCATGGTTTCTCAGCCAGGGTTCCTCCTGAGGTTGTCTGGGGTTCCTTGAACATAGAGCAACTTCTGCCTCTTAGATAAGTTCCCACTGACACCATGGATCTTTTTAGCTATCTGTTTAGAGTGTAGTTCTTCTAAATGACCACAAGTGTAAGGAGCATTCTTCCCACTGACCATAACACTAATGTATCATAGAGTTGTAGATTTTAGCAGGGGTTCCCTGAGACCGTAGAGTTATTTCAAGGTTTCCTCTGTGTTAAAAAGGTTGAGAAAGGCTGGTCTAAATTAACCTCAGCTTGATTGGTTGTTTACAGGCCAATGCAAAGCAACTGCTTTGGTATATTGGCCCCTGGGAGTTTCCAGGGCCCATCATAAGATGTACCGATAGAAGGGCAACAGTTACTGGGCTCAGGATGTCTAAGGGCCCAACCACAACGATCTCGTGTGCTAATGACCTTCTTGTAAACCGTCTTTAGCCAATCTTTTTTAGGTAAAATTTTGACAAAATTTTCTCTGTCTACTTAAAATTTTCTCTTGATTTCTGTCCTTTTGACACCAGGACAAGAACAGAATCATCAGGACATCAAAAAAAGCATTGTCAGATGTTCTACTACTCTATCCTTAGTGAAAAAAAAAAGGTCTGGCTGGAGTTTTGGGTTAATAGATTGTTGGAAAAAAGAGAATTTTTCCCCAATTTTGATCGAAATAAGCTTCTCCGAGGATGAACAGAACATCTTTCTCCAGCACAGTTTCATATAACTGACACCATCACCTCTCCTAAACTGCCCTTCCTGACTCTGGAAATAATCATCCTTTCTGCATTTTGTCTTCCAGAATTGTCCAATCTGTACGAGATCAAATTGGTGGCTTTTAGCAGCAGTGGTGATGGGAACAGCACTCAGCGATTTGTGTCACTAAAGCCCAATTGGAACATGGCACCAGGTAACCATCTGCAGGGCATGCTGGGGGTGGTGAGACATATTCTTCAGGTCTTTCAGGTTTATATATATATATATATATATATAGCAAGGGTGTAGCGCTAATCAAAAACGATGCAAGTCCATAAACAGGGAAAGTCCACAAGGTGATAATATCAACTCCACAAGAATATGTGTAAGGGTTGAAAGATTCAAGACCACCACCAAGCTGAAAGACACACTGCCTCTTACCGAATGACATGGACCCTCATTACAAAGGTCATGTCCAGCATTCACTTGTAAAGTCAAATCAGCACTCTTCCAGGGTGACAGGAACGATCCTCTCCAAGTATGCCCAAGTGAAACAAAGCAAGAGTATCCTCATAGCGTATTATGTAAAGACTGTTTATTATCACGCAAGTAAATAAACTGCTTACATGGTAGTTGAATCAGTATAGCAGAATGGAAGTTCCCCATATATTGCGGTCCGCGTCCGTATCCCACCAACAAGATGGCCGCCGCGTCTCCTCGTGGTGGCTAGCGTCGCCGTAGGCTCCTCCCGACACGTTTCGTCATGGGCTGACGTCGTCAAGGGGTTTTTTAGATGGTAATAATGGTTGAAACTATCATCACCACCCAAAACATGGGTTTCATTAGGTTCCTTAATTTGTACATTTTCTAACTGGGACAATTGGAAATCTTTTGTAGGGGGTTAATGTCAGTCGAGTACGGGCCAATATTCATAAGGACTTTGCAAAAGCTAACAGGGCACAAACCCATTTAAGAAATAATATATGGCTAATATTTTCGGTTTATTTTATGGTAAGCACCTACGTAGGTGACAATGCCGATGGTAAAAAAAAAAAGAATTAAGAAAAAGAAAATGTAAAAGGTTTTGTAGACTTCTGCAACTTTCAAGATATAAACACATTTATGGGTACAAGAAGAACATCTTCTGAACTCTTCAGTTGCCAACTTTTATGAGGAAAGACAACAATTTGGGAGCAGTTTTAGATAATCTACTAATGTATCCTTATTTTAGACCACCGTAGCCAACAACCTTCTGGGCAAGTAATGTTCCTCAAATTGTTTCTAGTAAAGGAGAACCCATATCCTGCCTGCATGTATCAATTCAGAATTTGTTTTCCTTTTTCTACTGCCTGCAGATCCAGCTCCAGCCTGTCATTGTGAGGAAGGAGAGACAATGTCGGGACTGGTACTAGGAATCCATGTTGGAGGGGCTTGTATTGTCCTCTGTCTTCTCTTGCTCTTTGTGGTGCATTGGAAGAGGTAAGAATGACCGTCTTGTGGAGATGTTATATGGCCAAAAGTATATGGACCCTCCTACCCCAAGGGCTGAGTTCAGGTGTTTCCAGTAAATGGTACGGTTATTACATCATCCAAGACATTGTAGACAACTGTGCCCAACCCTGTCCTAATTTAGGGAAGACCCTTTTCTGTTCCACCACGACTGTGCCTCTGTGTACAAAGCCAGCTCTATGAAGACATAGGTTTGACCAGTCTGGTGTATAGGAATTTGAATGCCCTGACCTCAACTCTACTGAACACCCTTGGGATGAATTGGAATGGGTCTTTTTTGTGGTGCCCAACGTGAGGCCCGATGTGTGAGCCAGGTCTTCCCGGCCAACATTAGTACCCGACCTCACAAGTTGGCACAAATTCCCACAGACACCCTTAAACATATTGTGGAAAGCATTCCAAGAAGAGTGGAGGATTTTATAGCTGCAAAGGGGGCAACTCTATCTTAATGACCATGGGGGAGGAGAGGCTCCATATTGATGCCCAAGATTTTGGGATATCCAACCAACTAATACAAGTGTGATGGTCAGTTGTCAACAAACATTTGACTATATGTAGGGATTCTCAACCAGGGTTCCTCCATAGGTTATTAGGGGTTCCCTGAGGCTGATAGACCCCCCCCCCCCATCTTCGTTTTCAATGGTTTTTATTGAGATTTTTATGAGAATAAAAAAAACATCAAAGGTACAGAAAGAAATACCGTTAACATAGGCATAACAGTCACAATTGTCCTACTGCAAGTACAAAATATTAACGTACGAAAAAGACACTCGCAGCCTAGGCAGTCGCTATGTATCATAGTCCGAGGAGAGTGAGAAATCTATATGCAATTCAACAGGTTACAGAACTATACCCAACAAGAACAAGCATTGGGAATGCGAGCATCATAGTACAGCAAGTAATAGGGGCTAAAAAATGTGGGAAGTAGTAAAAGCCATTCAGCCCACTGCCGTACCCCAGCCCCAGTGCTACTTATGTAATCACATGTAGGGTTCGGATGTGAGAAAATTCAAGTGGGCCAACGGTACACATCCATAGGGTCAAAGAGATAGGAACAAGATGGAATAGCAAGAGAGAAGAAAGGAAAAAAAGTAGTAGGAAGAGAATTGGTAGGACCCCGCCCTGCCCCCCCCCTCCCCAAAATCCCGATGCCCCAGACTCCATTAGCTGCCCCCAGTGAGATAGCGGAGCCACGGCTCCCATACCTTGTCAAACTGTTTCATTTTATCATTCAGCATGACCCCCCCATCTTATGGTGCCTTCAGGTTCCAGGTCAAACCGCACTTGGCAGAACCAGTGGTATGACACCAATGGACATTTAGCTGCCTGTGGCATTCACCACTGTAAGAATTGAGTTCTTTCTGCTGACCGCCAATGTAAATGGAATTCCTCCCACCGACCCCTGATGAGTTCATTTTTGCAGGGGTTCCCCAAGAAAGGCTGTCCTATATAATGTATACTGCAGTGCATGATTTGCATTCATTGTATGGCTGTTAACCACCTCTGATTTCCATTTGAAGCCTCTTGTGCATGAAAAAACCCAATTGGGCCACCAGCCATGTTGTGGAGAACAAACAGAATCAGAGTATGATGGCCGAGGACGGGACTTCAGCAGAAGTGGTGGAGCTTCTATCAGAGGTGAGGAAGGTGTCAGGATCCCAATAACGGGTATTGCAGAGGAGGGTCCATTTCATTCAATATCTGGAGGATCATCTCACCAGGAAGTTTGACACATCTGCCTCAAAGTCCCAGTAAACATTTATTCATTTATCGCTTTTCTAGATGTTCAGTCATGGAAAAGAATTCAGGGATAAATGTGTCTAGGTCCTCTAATTGGAATTCCTATGAACAATAATTAGCTTTCCAGCAGGTAGACCACACGAGGCATCCATAAACATGGTGGAGATACAAACTTTCAGAAACAAGCCCTAAAATTACAAATTCTTTAGAAGCCTATTTTTTGGATCTTAGAGTTTTTCTACTCTTCTAAATTTCTTTCTCGCTACACGTTTTCAGGTATCCAATGACAGTATGTGGGCATGGCCTTTCTTCTTCAAAAGTTTTTTCCTACAGTTTTTGCAATTCTCTTTCATAATCCTACCCTCCCTCAGTTATTCTTGCTGTTTTTCTTATAGAGCATCATGCATAGTTTCTAAAGCCCCGTACACACACACAGATTGTTGGCCAACCGATCGGCCGTCTTTTGTCCAGTGTTGTTTGTTGGTTGAAATGTGCTCTAGACTTGCACTGGACTTTTGTTGGCCAACAAAAAACAACTTCAGAAGTGATGTCATGTGATGGTTGAGTTTCCGTGTGTTTTTTCTTCTCTGAGCATGCCCAGTCTTGCTCATCTGATTTTTGTCTGCTGAAATCTGTACTAACTGAGGAACAATCGGCCGTTCTTTGTTGGCCAACAAAAATTTTATAGCATGCACACCAGATTTTTTTCGGCCGAAAATTCACAGTTGGTTGTCGGAAGTATCTTACTAACAAGCCTACAATCGGCAGTTTGGACGTTGGCCGAATATTTACGGCCGACAATCGCTACGTGTGTACGGGCCTTTATTCTCCAGGTTATCCCACCAAGATTCAGCATACCTAGTATTTTTAATGGCTACAGTGATACTAATGCGTATATAAACCCAAAACTTTTTTAAATTAAAATACTGTTAGAACCCCTGTCAGGTTTTTATAGCTTTACCTACAAGAGAGGCCCTACTTCTCCTCTTATTATGATCTATTGTTGTAAAACACTGTCTTGTTGTTTAAAGCTGACTTGCTTTGGAAGACAGCTTAGAGCACAGGTGTCCAACACAAGGCCCGCGGGCCGAATCCGGCCCTCCAGGCCATTTTATGTGGCCCTCGCACCTCTCCTGTAGCTGCAGGAGAGCTCCAGTCCTCCTCCAGACATTATACTTTCTGCTTTCAAGCAATGCCTCCAGCTTCTTCCCAGCAGCACCACAAGGTAAGGGAGGTGCACTGTGATGTAAGGGAGGGTGGGGGACTCAACTTTTGATGGTGGTGAGGCTCTTGACGTCTTATGTAAGCGTAGGGGATGCTCTTGACATCTAGTCTTACAGATACTACCGGCCCTTTTGAGGGCAATCATAATGCTGATGCGGCCCGCGATTAAATTGAGTTTGACACCCCTGGCTTAGAGTATTCCCATGGGGAGGAGGTCTTGAGAAAAGTCCAACTATATAGGAAGCAGTAAAGGTGCCACGCCAATAGTCAGAGTCCAAAATGGTGTCTAATTGGATAATCAGCAGAGGAATAAATGTGTTTCAGAGGTTTAGACTTTCCCTTTTCATTAGGACTACAACACAAGTCAGTATGTCGAAGGGGAACCCCTGAAATGTGTTGGCCTTCTTTTTCTACTGATTATCTAATAATATATCATTTTGGACCCTACCGTCGGCGTGGTGTCATCTCAAATTTTGAGTTGTCATTGAAACAAGAATAGAGGGGACACCAGTTCTGGTGACAACTATGATAGGATTTTCCTCATCTTGTTGTATCGGTGGAGCAGAAGGTGAAGAGAGATCTTCAAACACAAAGTGGTGACCGCACACCGACGTAAGTGAACATGTGAAGTTTATTCACCACTGTAGATCCAAAACTGGATATCCAAACATCATGGACAAAGACCTTGTCTGTGATGTTTTGATGTCCAGTTTTGGATCTACAGTGGTGAATAAACTTCACATGTTCACTTACATTGGTGTGCGGTCATCGTTTTGTGTTTGAAGATATTGCTGGAGACTACGGATCTGACCTGCACCTGATTATAGATCCTCACCTGAGCGGCTCATCTGCATTTGTCTCAGTGAAGAGAGATCTCCTCAAGATGACATGGACACCAAATAAAAACTCTGACAGGGGTTCTAACCATTCCCTACTCTCTCCAACATCTAAAAACACTTTGTGCTCGATGTTTCTTGCTCTTGCAGAATACCACAAGCCCGCCAGAAGCCGCTTCGCCACTTCGAAGAGTTGTTGACGTAATATGCCACAAAGACCAAAGTCATGAACCATCTCAGGGTCCTCAAAAAGACCAAAGTCTCGAACCATCTCAAGGTCTTCAAAGAGACCAAAGTCATGAACCATCTCAAGGTTTTCAAAAAGATCGAAGTCACAAACCATCTCAGGGTCTTCAAAAAGATCAAAGTCATAAACCATCTCAAGGTCCTCAAAAAGACCAAAGTCTCGAACCTTCTCAAGGTCTTCAAAAAGACCAAAGTCATGAACCATCTCAGGGTCTTCAAAAAGACCAAAGTCATAAACCATCTCAAGGTCTTCAAAAAGACCAAAGTCATGAACCATCTCAGGGTCTTCAAAAAGACCAAAGTCATAAACCATCTCAAGGTCTTCAAAAAGATCAAAGTCACAAACCATCTCAGGGTCTTCAAAAAGACCAAAGTCTCGAACCATCTCAAGGTCTTCAAAAAGACCAAAGTCATGAACCATCTCAGGGTCTTCAAAAAGACCAAAGGCTCAAACCATCTCAAGGTCTTCAAAAAGATCAAAGTCACAAACCATCTCAGGGTCTTCAAAAAGACCAAAGTCTCAAACCATCTCAAGGTCTTCAAAGAGACCAAAGTCATGAACCATCTCAAGGTCCTCAGATCTGAACTCTAAATACTCACCTATTCTTCAGCCAAAAAAGCTACCTCACTAAAAATAATTAAAAAAAGAGAAGAACTTTAGAGACAATACTTTCTATTCAACAAAAACTACCTACTCCACTAGGAGCCAAAACCATCGACACTACGGGAAATCAGGACTTCCAATACTCAGACAAAGGTGTCCTGACCAAAAATGAAACTCCACTGACTTGGATTCCTGGATGTCTTCAGTCAAAAATACCCCACAGTAGCTTTAATCATTGGTTACCAAAGGTTGATTTACTCAACAGACTTTTCATCTAGGGATCCTGTCTAATCTCTCTTCTTCCGGATACATTATCCCATTATACAGCCAAAGAAGCCGGACAGCAAAAGTCAAACGAGCAGCTTCTCACACACGGAAAGGGTCAACGCATCCTGTCAATAGACCAGATTGTCTCCCACGCCATTTTGGCGTTCATCGATTTGACCCGGATTTACGGAGCTATAAAAGAGGACTTGCATCTGCACAAAGCCACGGAGCCACGACTTCACGCGCTAATTAGGAACAATCGCTAATTAGTAAACAGAGCTTCATGGTCCCACCAGCTTCCTCCAATCTGTCTCCCCCCTTAGTGGCTCTTTTTTTGTGACCGTGTTCGGTAGAAGAATTTTAAGATATTTTTGACCAAATTTAACAATGTAACATTTCTAAAGGATTTTTTCATGTCTTTTTTTTAATGTTTGACTAGTTTCTAGCTTGACGTAAATGATGGAAAGTTGTTTAGCATTAACCGGCAACGAATGAAAGAGCCTCAGATGGACCAAAGGACTCAGATTAAAGCAGGATACGGAGTATCGAATAAACAGACATCTATCCATTGTATTCCCCAACAAGGAGCTATTCATTCCTATGCTACCTAGCCCTCCCCCCACTCTGACTCTGTGAATGTCTTCCGTAACAGAGGGCCGCCTGCCAAAGGAAACACGTTTAACCCTTAACCTCATGGTGCCTCGAACATCTCCTCAACAAAACCCAACTGTTGGGTCTCCAAGTCTCTCTGAGATTATCACGCCACCTGCTGGTAGTCATACAGAATGCAGAGTGCCAAGGACTGAATGATTTGGCACCCATCTCTGTCTCGTTCAGGTTAAGTTCCTAGACACCAGGCCAACTACGATTGGTTTAAAGCCAAGGTCCATTTTATACGAAGATAAAACCCAATTCTACAAGTTCCTGGTGCAGGACTTACAGTGGATATGTAGGCACTAGCCATGGTGCAGTGACTTTGCTTAGGCTAAGATGATGTCATCAGTCTGCTGCAGGCAGGAGGAAACATTCCCTGAGTCTCCCCTCCCTCAGTGATCAGACTGTACATTGTAACTTTGTAGCAAGGCCAGGTTGTGAGGCAGCAGGGGCTGATCTGTGTCAGACATTTGTGAACAGTCAAGAACTGCACAGGCAACTGTTTTATTGGTAATAAATGAGGTTTCACCGAAGGTACCTTAGTGGTTGACTGAAAATCAGGTACACAATCCCAGCATGCACTGTTACCCTCTGTAGGTTGGGTAAGTGGTGGAGTGATAGTTGTGGTTCCATAGTCCCAGCATGCACTGCCATCATAAGTAGGTTGTGGAGTGGCAGTTGTTGGTCATTAGTCCCAGCATGCACTGCCACCGTTTGTAGGTTGGATAGATGGTGCAGTGGCAGTTGTTTTTCCATAGTCCCAGCATGCATTGGCACCCTGTGTAGGTTGGGTAGGTGGTGGAGTGGCAATTGTTTGTCCATAGTTCCAGCATGCATTGGCACCCTGTGTAGGTTGGGTAGGTGGTTAAGTGGCAGTTGTTGGTTCATAGTCCCAGCATGCATTGCCACCCTGTGTAGGTTGGGTAGGTGGTGGAGTGGCAATTGTTTGTCCATAGTCTCCGCATGCATTGGCACCCTGTGTAAGTTGGATAGGTGGTAGAGTGGCAGTTGTTGGTTCATAGTCCCAGCATGCACTATCACCCTCTGTAGGTTGGGGAGATGAGATTAGAGAAACTTAATGTGAACAAATCACCAGGTCCAGAACTCTTACACCCATTAATCCTTAGGGAACTTAGCAAAGTTATATTTCAGATTTTTAAAGACATCTTACTGACTGGAGGTTTTACCAAAGGTGCCTCGATGGTTGACTGAAAACTAGCTACACAATGCCAGCATGCACTGATACCCTCTGTAGGTTCGGTAGGTGGTGGAGTGGCAGTTGTTGGTCCATAGCCCCAGCATGCACTACCACCCTGTGTAAGTTGGGTAGGTGGTGGAGTGGCAGTTGTTGGTCCATAGTCCTAGCATGCAATTCCACCCTCTGTAGGTTGGGTAGGTAGTGGAGTGGCATTTGTTGGTCCATAGTCCCAGCATGCATTACCACCCTGTGTAGTTTGGGTAGGTGGTGGAGTGGCAGTTGTTGGTTCATAGTCCCAGCATGCACTACCACCCCTGTGTAGGTTGGGGAGATCAGATTAGAGAAACTTAATGTAAACAAATCACCAGGTTAAGATATGTTACACCCATGAGTCCATAGGGAATTTAGCTAAGTTATATTTCAGATTTTTAAAGACATCTTACTGACTAAAGGTTTCACCGAAGGTACCTTGATGGTTGACTGAAAACTAGCTACACAATGCCAGCATGCACTGATACCCTCTGTAGGTTGGGTAGGTGGGGGAGTGGCAGTTGTTGGTCCATAGTCCCAGCATGCAATTTCACCCTCTGTAGGTTGAGTAGGTGGTAGAGTGGCAGTTGTTGGTTCATAGTCCCAGGGTGCACTACCACCCTGTGTAGGTTGGGGAGGTGAGATAAGCGAAACCTAATGTATACAAATCGCTAGGTCCAGATGTTACACCCATGAGTCCTTAGGGAACTTAGCTCAGTTAAATCTCTGATTTTTAAAGACATCTTACTGACCGGAATGGTTGCGACTGATTGGTTTACAACAAATGTGGTACCAATTTATAAAAAGCATGGGGATGTATAACAGGAAACTACAGTCCTAACAAGTATGGAAGGTATCTGAGGGATGATTGTGTCATCTCCGAGCGGGCACCCTGAGTCCAGGACGTAGATGGTGACCCTGTATGAACAAAGATGGCGCAGTTTTTCTGAGGAGAAAAGGAGAAGGCATTGTTGGGGGTGTACTGTAATAACAAATAACCTGGACAGTGCCGAGATGAGGTCCTCAGGCACCTAAGGAGAAAAAAAACAAAGTGTGACCCCCCCCCCCCCCCACGACCTGTAAACTACCTCAGCAGGATAGGTTGAACGTCCCTCCTGCTAAAGTGGCCAAGGCAGCTGCCAATAACTGCCTACTCCTGCCGATCACATCTTGTTTGGATCAATGGGAAGTATGTGCAGCGTAAATATAAGTGTGGTCTCAAATCCTAACATGCCAGTTCTTGTGCTGGAGAGGTTCAGGAATGCACACCTGTGTAGCTTACAGCACGCACTCGATGAGGTGACTAAGCCCTGTATACTTGCGGGAGAACATATATAACAGACTATAGACAGGACCGGGTTTAGGTTATAACCAGAAATATTTGCACCCAGTTGAATAGTAGACAAAGTCTGCATCATCAGGATTTCAAGATAATCCTGTTTCAGTTAAGACCTCATCCCTTTAGGAACTGTGATTGACAGCAGGCTCTTGCAGAGGCTGTGATCATTGACTCAATATTTCAGTCACGTTCTTCAACAGGTCAGCTGCACATAGTTCATTCAGTTGCTCTTATAGCATGCACTACCACCCTGTGTGGGTTGGGTAGGTGGTGGAGTGTCAGTTGTTGGTCCATAGTCCCAGCATGCACTGCCACCCTGTGTAGGTTGGGGAGGTGAGATTAGAGAAACCTAATATGAACAAATCACCAGGTCCAGATATCTTAAACCCATGAGTCCTTTGAGAACTTAGTTCAGTTATATTTTAAAAGTTATCCAACTGACTGGAGGTTTCACTGAATGTACCTCAGTGGTTGACTGAACACTAGGTACACAATCCCAGCATGCACTGCCACCTACTGTAGGCTGGGTTGGTGGTGGAGTGATAGGTGTGGGTCCATAGACATAGTATGCACTGCCACCCACTGTAGGTTGGGTAGGTGGTGCAGTTGCAGTCGTTGGTCCACATTCCCAGCCTACACTGCCACCCTGTGTAGGTGAGATTAGAGAAACTTAATGTGAACAAATCACCAGGCCCAGATATCTTACACCCATGAGTCCTTTGAGAACTAGGTTCAGTTATATTTCTGATTTTTAAAGTTATCCAACTGACTGGAGGATTCACTGAAGGTACCTCAGTGGTTGAATGAATACCATGCACACACTGCCAGCTACTATAGGTTGGGTGGGGGGTGGAGTGATAGTTGTGGGTCCATAGTCCTAGTATGCTCTGCCATCCACTGTAGATTGGGTAGGTGATGTAGTGATAGTTGTGGGTCTATAGTCCTAGTATGCATTTCCACCTACTGTAGGCTGGGAAGGTGGTGCAGTGGCAGTTGTTGGTCCATAGTCCCAGCATGCATTACCACCTTGTGTCAGTGGTGGAGTGGCAGTCGTTGGTCCATAGTCCCAGCATGCATTACCACCTTGTGTCAGTGGTGGAGTGGCAGTCATTGGTCCATAGTCCCAGCATGCACTGCCACCTTGTGTAGGTTGGGGAAGTGAGATTAGAGAAACTTAATGTGAACAAATCACCAGGCACAGATATCTTACACCCATGAGTCCTTAGATAACTTAGTTCAGTTATATTTCTGATTTGTTAGATCTCTTACTGACTAGAGGTTTCACTAAAGGTACCTCAGTAATTGACTGTAAACCAGGTACACAATCCCAGCATGCACTGCCACATACTGTAGGTTGGGAAGGTGGAGGGATGTTTGCGGGTCCATAGTCCAAGTATGCATTGCCACCTACTGTAGGCTGGGAAGGTGGTGGAGTGGCAGTTGTTGGTCCATAGTCCCAGCATGCAATACCACCTTGTGTAGGTTGGGGAGGTGAGACAAGAGAAACTTAATGTGAACAAATCACCAGGCCCAGATATATTACACCCATGCGTCTTTAGATAACTTAGTTCAGTTACATTTCTGATTGTTAGATATCTTACTGACTGGGGGTTTCACTAAAAGTTCCTCAGTGGTTGACTGATAACCAGATGCACAATCCCAGCATGTACTGCCACCTACTGTAGGTTGGGTATGTGGTGGAGTAATAGTTGTGGGTCCATAGTCCAAGTATGCATTGCCACCTACTGTAGATTGGGCAGGTGGTGCAGTGGCAGTTGTTGGTCCAAAGTCCCAGCATGCAATACCACCTTGTGTAAGTGGTGGAGTGGCAGTTGTGTGTCCATAGTCCCAGCATGCACTGCCACCTTGTGTAGGTTGGGGAGGTGAGACAAATAGAAACTTAATGTGAACAAATCACCAGGCACAGGTATCTTACACCCATGAGTCTTTAGAGAACTTACATCAGTTACATTTCTGATTGTTAGATATCTCAACTACTGGAGGTTTCACTGAAGGTACCTCAGTGGTTGACTGAAAACCAGGTGCACAATCCCAGCATGTACTGCCACCTACTGTAGGTTGAGTAGGTAGTGCAGTGGCAGTTGTTGGTCCATACTTCCAGCATGCACTACCACCCTGTGTAAGTTGGGTAGGTGGTGGATTGGCAGTTGTTGGTCCATTGTCCCAGCATGCAATGCCACCTTCTGCAGGTTGGGTAGGTGGCGGAGTGGCAGTTGTTGGGCCATAGTCCCAGCATGCACTGCCGCCCTGTGTAAGTTGGGTAGGTGGTGGATTGGCAGTTGGTCCATTGTCCCAGCATGCAATGACACCTTCTGTAGGTTGGGTAGGTGGCGGAGTGGCAGTTGTTGGTCCATAGTCCCAGCATGCACTACCACCCTGTGTAAGTTGGGTAGGTGGTGGATTGGCAGTTGGTCCATTGTCCCAGCATGCAATGCCACCTTCTGTAGTTTGGGTAGGCGGTGGAGTGGCAGTTGTTGGTCCATAGTCCCAGCATGAACTGCCACCCTCTGTCTAACCAAGTTATAGACCAGAAATATTTGCACCCAGGCGAATAGTATACAAAGTCTGCAGCATCAGGATTTCAAGGCCATCATGTTTCAATTATGGCCCCACCCCTTTAGGAACTGTGATTGACAGCAGGCTCTAGCAGAGGCTGTGATCATTGACTCAGAATGACTTCACTAAAGTTCAACAGGTCAGCCGCACATAGTTCAGTGGATAGGACCTCTGGACAGCACCAGCCAATCAGAGGCTAGGCGGTAGATGACATCACTTGCCGGCAGTTTCTCCCATACACTCAGCGATGGCAGGTCTGCTGTTGCACGCATCGGTGTGACATTTTTCATCCTTCTGGCATTATTTATGACCTACAAAGTGAATATATTAGGAGGGGGGGCTTTTTTTTTTTTTTAAAGGCAATAATTAACCACTTACTGACCAACGTACGTATAGAATCCTTCCGCCAGCAAGTGGTTACTAGAAGCGCAGTGTTATACTTATTATCCGCCACAGGATGGCGCCGGTGTACCTGCTACACAGAATGACGGGCAAATCAAGTCCATTTTTTTCAGCTTTTACTAAATATTTTTACTTATAGCACTTAAAAAAAAAGCCCGAACCACAAATATTAACCTCCCTAATGCCAAATATCCCATTCTGTAACCTTTTTACCAGAAATAATTGTTTTTACCATAAATGCCAAATTAATAAAAAAAAATGTAAAAAATCCACCTACCTGCTTACTGCTGTTGCCTAGGAACTTGCTGGAGGTCGGCCGGCTCGTCCCAAGCTGAACCGCAGTTGAGGTTGATTAGATTACAGTAATGATGTTTGTATCAATAGATTGAAAAATGTGTGGAATAAAGTTTTTTTTTGGTTTTACCATTGCCATGTGCTGCGAATGTTCAAAGGATCTCTGGAGTTTCAAAATGATACAATAAATATTCAAATTTACAACCAGCATCCGCATTTTATTTCTGTTTTCCCGCCTGGTGATCCTGCCAGGAGCAAACTTCCTGTCCATGGGTGACAACGCTCACTGTGCTGTCTCTATGGAAGAGAAGCGTTGTCACCATAGGACAGGACTGCAGATGGGGGGTGGGAGGAATGCTGTAAAAGCTAGGAAGAATGTAATTCATAAAATTGAAGCACAGGAAGTTCTCCGCTCCTTGGATTTCTGGCAGGATCAGCAGGTTTGCTCTCAGGTAAAACAAACGGTCAAATAAGTACAAATAAAGAGATGTTCATTGTTAGGTTTAATAATAATAAGTTTTAACACATCAACCCTTGCAAAACATTAGGGGACAAACTCTCTTCCCCTAATATATAAACAGATAACCTCTTCTCTCTGCTCTTATTTCCCCATGGCAATATCAGGCCCAGAGCAGTGTAAGCATTGCTTTGTATATATTCAGCCTGTCTGCAGCCCACACTGTAGCTGCTAACCGAGACTAAGAATGGGGCATGCTGGGAGCCATACAAGGTGATTTGTGTGCTGCAATGCACTTATGTAGTCACTGGAGATCACAAACTGCTTGAAGGAAGTGGGCTTGGCCTGTGATTCCAGGCAACCAATTGGTGTGTGCTACAATGCACCCATGCAGTCACTGGAGATCACAAACTGCTAGAAGGGTGGGCCCACTACTTGGACCTTGCCCCATCGTTCCTCAAGGCTTGTGACTCCAGGCAACCTACTGATACATTGCACCTATAGAGTCACAGGAGATCACAAACTGTAAGAAGGAAGTGGGCTTGGCCTGTGATTCCAGGCAACCAATTCGTGCGTGCTGCAAAGCATTTATGCAGTCACTGGAGATCACAAACTGAAAGAAAGGTGGGGCAGCTACATGGACCTTGCCCCATCGTTCCTCAAAGCATGTGACTCCAGGCAACCTACTGATGCAATGCACCTATAGAGTCACTGGAGAGTACAAACTGCAGGAAGCAAGTGGGCTTGGCCTGTGATTCCAGGCAACCAATTGGTGTGTGCTGCAATGCACCTATGCAGTCACTGGAGATCACAAACTGCTAGAAGGGCGGGGCCGCTACATGGGCTCACCCCCATCGTTCCTCAAAGCATGTGACTCCAGGCAACCTACTGATGCAATGCACCTATGCAGTCACTGGAGATCACAAACTGCAAGAAGGAAGTGGGCTTGGCCTGTGATTCCAGGCAACCAATTGGTGCGTGCTGCAAAGCATTTATGCAGTCACTGGAGATCACAAACTGCAAGAAAGGTGGGGCAGCTACATGGACCTTGCCCCATCGTTCCTCAAAGCATGTGACTCCAGGCAACCTACTGATGCAATGCACCTATAGAGTCACTGGAGATCACAAACTGCAAGAAGGAAGTGGGCTTGGCCTGTGATTCCAGGCAACCAATTGGTGTGTGCTGCAATGCACCCATGCAGTCACTGGAGATCACAAACTGCAGGAAGGAAGTGGGCTTGGCCTGTGATTCCAGGCAACCAATTGGTGTGTGCTGCAATGCACCTATGCAGTCACTGGAGATCACAAACTGCTAGAAGGGCGGGGCCGCTACATGGGCTCACCCCCATCGTTCCTCAAAGCATGTGACTCCAGGCAACCTACTGATGCAATGCACCTATAGAGTCACAGGAGATCACAAACTGTAAGAAGGAAGTGGGCTTGGCCTGTGATTCCAGGCAACCGATTGGTGTGTGCTGCAATGCACCTATGCAGTCACTGGAGATCACAAACTGCAGGAAGGAAGTGGGCTTGGCCTGTGATTCCAGGCAACCAATTGGTGTGTGCTGCAATGCACCTATGCAGTCACTGGAGATCACAAACTGCTAGAAGGGCGGGGCCGCCACATGGGCTCACCCCCATCGTTCCTCAAAGCATGTGACTCCAGGCAACCTACTGATGCAATGCACCTATGCAGTCACTGGAGATCACAAACTGCAGGAAGGAAGTGGGCTTGGCCTGTGATTCCAGGCAACCAATTGGTGTGTGCTGCAATGCACCCATGCAGTCACTGGAGATCACAAACTGCAGGAAGGAAGTGGGCTTGGCCTGTGATTCCAGGCAACCAATTGGTGTGTGCTGCAATGCACCTATGCAGTCACTGGAGATCACAAACTGCTAGAAGGGCGGGGCCGCCACATGGGCTCACCCCCATCGTTCCTCAAAGCATGTGACTCCAGGCAACCTACTGATGCAATGCACCTATGCAGTCACTGGAGATCACAAACTGCAGGAAGGAAGTGGGCTTGGCCTGTGATTCCAGGCAACCAATTGGTGTGTGCTGCAATGCACCTATGCAGTCACTGGAGATCACAAACTGCTAGAAGGGCGGGGCCGCCACATGGGCTCACCCCCATCGTTCCTCAAAGCATGTGACTCCAGGCAACCTACTGATGCAATGCACCTATGCAGTCACTGGAGATCACAAACTGCAGGAAGGAAGTGGGCTTGGCCTGTGATTCCAGGCAACCAATTGGTGTGTGCTGCAATGCACCTATGCAGTCACTGGAGATCACAAACTGCTAGAAGGGCGGGCCGCTACATGGGCTCACCCCCATCGTTCCTCAAAGCATGTGACTCCAGGCAACCTACTGATGCAATGCACATATAGAGTCACTGGAGATCACAAACTGCAAGAAGGAAGTGGGCCTGGCCTGTGATTCCAGGCAACCAATTGGTGTGTGCTGCAAATCATTTATGCACTCACTGATGGCCATGAACTGCAAGAAGGAAGGGGACGCTACTTGGACGTAACCCCATCGTTCCTCAAAGCATGCGACTCCAGGCAACCTACTGATGCAATGCACCAATAGAGTCACTGGAGATCACAAACTGCAAGAAGGGAGTGGGCTTGGCCTGTGATTCCATGCAACCAATTGGTGTGTGTTGCAATGCACCTATGCAGTCACTGGAGATCACAAACTGCTAGAAGGGTGGGGCCGCTACATGGACTTAGCCCAATCGTTCCTCAAAGCATGTGTCTCCAGGCAACCTATTGATGCAATGCACCTATAGAGTCACTGGAGATCACAAACTGCAAGGAGGAAGTGGGCTTGGCCTGTGATTCCGGGCAACCAATAGGTGTGTGCTGCAAAACATTTATGCAGTCACTTTAGATTCCAAACTGCTAGAAGAATGGGGCTGCTAGATGGACTTAGCCCCATCGTTCCTCAAGCCTTGTGATTCCAGGCAACCTTTTGGTGCACTGCACCTATAGAGTGACTGGAGATCACAAACTGCAAGAAGGGCGGGGCCGCTACATGGACTTTTCCCCATCGTTCCTCAAGGCTTGTGACTCCAGGCAACCTACTGATACATTGCACCTATAGAGTCACTGGAGATCACAAACTGCAAAAAAGGAAGTGGGCTTGGCCTGTGATTCCAGGCAACCAATTGGTGTGTGCTGCAATGCACCTATGCAGTCACTGGAGATCACAAACTGCTAGAAGGGCGCTGCCGCTACATGGGCTCAGCCCCATCGTTCCTCAAAGCTTGTGATTCCAGGCAACCTTTTGGTGCACTGCACCTATAGAGTCACTGGAGATCACAAACTGCAGGAAGGAAGTGGGCTTGGCCTGTGATTCCAGGCAACCAATTGGTGTGTGCTGCAAAGCATTTATGCACTCACTGATGGCCATGAACTGCAAGAAGGAAGGGGTCGCTACATGGATTCACCCCCATCGTTCCTCAAGGCTTGTGATTCCAGGCAACCTTTTGGTGCACTGCACCTATAGAGTGACTGGAGATCACAAACTGCAAGAAGGGCGGGGCCGCTACATGGGCTCAGCCCCAGTGTTCCTCAAAGCCGCCTTGTAATTCCAGTCTACCAATCGGTGACCACGGAGTGTTTTATGACTTCCCTATTATTGGTGAGCAGACCCCAAAACTACCGCTAACGAAGCAACCAATGATAGGGCGACACATGGAGCATTTCCCACACACACCTCCCCCGGCTTTTCACTTCTAGCGTAGAACTCCGCCCCCAAACACGACCAATCTGTCTCCGCCCTGATTTTCCTCCCCGCCCCCACCCTCAATGAACTCCACAGCAAAGTAAAAAGTTATAAACCGTTCCTTTCTTTATTAAACGAAGCTTGCAAGTGATAAATATTACAAATGGTTTTTAATTTTTTTTTTAAATCCTTTCTCCAAAATTGAGCTTTATTTTTTTTTTATTTTTTTAAACTTTTTGGATTTTTTTTTTTTTTAATTAATCTGCAGAAGTCAGTCACTGATGGGGGAGCTGGAGTCTGGAAAGAAACAAAGTTTCCAAAAACACAATGAGGAATCGAGGTAATAAAATAAATTCAGAGCAAAATTAAGAGGGAACATCTTCAGCGCGCAAAAGGCAGCTTGCCCCTCCCCCCCCCCTTCGCCGCTCCGATTGGTCGGGGGTTAAGGTGGGCGGATGCGGCTGAACCAACGGGAGCTGTCTGAGGTGAACCTCTAATTCCCTTACCCAATCACAGTGCCGGAGCCTCCACTCCCACAATCCTGGGTTCTCAGCCCCTGATTGGACGCACAAATGCACCAATCCCAGATCAGTTTATTTTAAATTAATTGTAATTTTTATCAATTAATTTCTGAGGATCGTCTCCTGATCAGCTGCAATCACATCGTTCCTTTCATTCAAATCTTTGATTTCACGTTTTTATAATTCCCGTCCAAAAATGAATCCTTCCGTCAGATCCGACACCGCAAACCATTTCTATCATTTCATCTGCAACCCATCACAGAGGAAAACTGCTGTTTATTTTTCTGTGGAAGGAGGTAAGGACATGGGTGAAAAAGAGAAGGGGGGAGTGGGGAGAGAGAGGAGGGAGTCAGAGAGAGAGGAGGGGGGGAGAGAGAGGTGGAAGTGGGGTGGGAGAGAGAGGAGGGAGTGGGAGGGGAGAGAGACACAAGGAAGTGGGGGGAGGGTGAAGGGAGCGGGGGGGAGAGAGCGAGGAGGGAGGGGGGGGGAGAGAGCGAGGAGGGAGTAGAGGAGGGAAAGAGAGAGGGGGGAGTGGGGGGGAGAGGTGGGAGTGGGGGAAGAGAGGAGGGAGATAGAAGGGGGGAGAGAGAGGAGGGAGTGGGGGGAGAGAGATGAGGAGTGGGGGGAGAGAGAGGAGGGAGTGGGGGGAGAGATCAGGGGAGAGAGACACAAGGAAGTGGGGGGAGGGTGAAGGGAGCAGGGGGGAGAAAGCGAGGAGAGAGAGGAGGGAGCGGGGGGGGGGGAGAGAGAGGACAGAGGGTGGGAGAAGAAAGAGGGAGAGGAAAGAGAATGGGCAAAAAAGAAGAGAGGTGGGTGGAAGAAGAGAAAGTAGATAGGGGAAGAGAGAAAAGGGGGAGGAGTCGAGGATAAGGGGGTGTAGAGGAGGGGGAAGAGAGATGGGGAGGAGACAAGAGAGATGGAGTATAGAGGAGATGAGAGGGGGAGAGGGTATGAAAAGGGGAGGTAGAGAGAGGAGAGCGTGGGAGGAGACAAGGGATAGGAAGTGTTGAAAAGGAGGAGAAGACGAGAGAGGGAGTGTAGAGGAGAGGGAGAAGCGGTAGAGAGGGGGAGGAGACAAGAGAGGGAGTGTAGAGGAGGGAGAGAAGAAGTGGGAGAGAGGGGGAGGAGACAAGAGAAGCGGGAGAGAGGGGGAGGAGACAAAAGAGGGCGTGTAGAGGAGGGAGAGAAGAAGCGAGAGAGGGGGGGAGGAGACAAGAGAGGGAGTGTAGAGGAGGGAGAGAAGAAGCTGGAGAAAGGGGGAGGAGCCAAGAGAGAAGTGGGAGAGAGGGGGAGGAGACAAGAGAGAAGCGGGAGAGAGGGGGAGGAGACAAGAGAGGGAGTGCAGAGGAGGGAGAGAAGAAGCGGGAGAGAGGGGGAGGAGACGAGAGAAGAAGCAGGAGAGGGGGGGAGGAGACAAGAGAGAAGCGGTAGAAGGGGGTGTAGAGGAGATGAGAGAGGGAGAGTAGAGGAGGGAGAGAAGAAGCTGGTGAGGAAATGTAGAGGAGGGGAGGACAGGGAGATGAGATGGGGAGGAAGCAAGGGAGAGGGAATTTAGAGGAGAAGGGAGAGATGGGGTTGGGCAGAGGAAAGGGGAATGGAGAGGGTAAGGAGAGGAGATGAGAGAGGGGGAAAAGATGAGAAGGGGAGGGAAGGAGGTAATGCAATCATATGGAGTCGGGCGGTAAATTTTTGTAGATCATGGGATCATTCCGTGAGTTAAGTGCTATTGATCCGTCTGGATCTATACTGATATTGATTGGTCTGGATCTATACTGTTATCTGATATTGATCAGCTTGGATCTATACTGTTATCTGATATTGATCAGCCTGGATCTATACTGTTATCTGATATTGATCAGCCTGGATCTATACTGTTATCTGATATTGATTAGCCTGGATCTATACTGTTATCTGATATTGATCGGTCTGGATCTATACTGTTATCTGATATTGATCAGCCTGGATCTATACGGATATCTGATATTGATCAGCCTGTATCTATACTGATATCTGATATCGATCGGCTCCAGTAACCGCCATTTCTCTTTCCTTTGTACAATCTGTCGATCTGTTTTTATATTTCTGGCACCCCGGTGCATGCTGGGTATCTTTAAACCAACCTGCGGCTGACCCGGGGCACGCTGGGACTCGTAGTTCCGCTGGAGCGTTAAAGACCTATTTCTGTTCTATAAAATGATTGCAGGATCCAAGCTCCACCCCCGTTGGCTCCAGCTCCTCCCCCTTTCACATGCGGTGTCGGGAGGGGGCGGGGCTGCCTTTTGCGGATCACACGGATTATGGTACACAGTGACGGGAGTCTCACACTATTAGAACTTTGCTTTGTGAGTTCATTTCACCTTTTTTATACATAATATACAACTTTTTTCTGTAGTTTTTTATTTTATGTCCAGAGATAATTTTTTTTTTTAATCTTTTTACACTGAGAACGAAAAGTTGCATCAAAACCTGAAGCAAAAAAAAAAAAAAAAAACAACAAAAAAAAAAAACATTTTCTGACCGTATTCATTTTTTTTTGTATAAAGAAATCGAAAACGTTGTCAGGTTTTGGGGATCATTGCATAAAAGGGGGAGGGTAGGGGGTAGTTCTTTTGGGGGGGGGTAGTTTTTTTTTTTCCGCAGCACCTTTTTTTTTTGTTATGAGAAAACGGTTTCCACGTAAAAAGTAATCACTCATTGGGGAAGCAAGGGTTTCCCCCTCCCCCACTCAAACGCCGGGGGGGGGGGGTTTAAACCCCACAAAGGATCAAAAATAGGGGTGACGGGGATGAAAGTAGAAAACCTGGAGGGGGGGGGGGTCTTCTAAAGCATTTGAAAATTGGACCTACGCACACCCCCGCTGACGCCTAGTTTTACAAGCTAGGCCATTCTCTGTAATTGGCCAAACAGCAGGGGTGCCAGGGGAGGGGGGGGGTGGGGTCAGCTGCAGAGAGCCTCCTGCTTGGGAGCCCAGGGAGCCTATTAGGAAGGAGTACATTTATTATGGGATATAATGTAATGTGGAGTCCCCCCCCACAATAAAATGCCCTCAACTGACTTTACAAATACCAGGATACACCTATTTCCTTATTCCCTCTAGCGTTCTCTAGAGTTGTTACATTGTAACAAAGACATGTGTATTTCCTCTGTTCCATCTAGTGGCCAATATTCCCCCCCCCCCCCAACTTTAGCCTTACAATAAAATGCCTTCAACTGAATTGGCAGATAACTGGTTACACTTATTTGCTTATTTCCTCTAGCGTTCTCTAGAGTTGTTACATTGTATCTCTTGTTACGAAGACACATTTCCTGTGCTCCTCGGCTCCATCTAGTGGCCATAATGCAGCCCCCCCCCCCCAAGTCTAGCCTGTATAATACAATAAAATGCCTTTATCTGGATTGGCAAATAATTGGAACCATCTGTGACACTTATTTCCTTATTCCCTCTAGCGTTCTCTTACAGCCTGTACATTTTAACAAAGACGTGTGTATTTTCTCGGCTCCATCTAGCGGCCAGTATGCTCCCCCCCCCCCCCCAACCTTAGCCTGCATTTTAAAATAAAATGGCTTCAACTGAATTGGCAGATAACTGGTTACACATATTTCCTATTTCCCTCTAGCGTTCTCTAGAGTTGCTACATTGTATCTCTTCTTACGAAAACACATTTCCTGTGCTCCTCGGCTCCATCTAGTGGCCATAATGCAGCCTCCCCCCCCCCCCCCCCCCAAGTCTAGCCTGTATAATACAATAAAATGCCTTTACCTGAATTGGCAAATAAATAATTGTAAGTTTTGGCTACACTTATTTGCTTATTCCCTCTAGCATTCTCTACAGTTGATACATTGTAAGAAAGACGTGTGTATTTCCTCGGCTCCATCTAGTGGCCAATATGCCCCCCCCCCCCCCCTCTCCTTCAACTTTAGCCTGCATATCAAATAAAATGCCTTCAACTGAATTGGCATTTATCTGGTTACACTTATTAGCTTATTCCCTCTAGCGTTCTCTAGAGTTGTGTCTTCATAACAAGAGATACAATGTAACAGCTCTAGAGAACACTGGAGGGAATAAGCAAATAAGTGTAACCAGTTATTTGCCAATTCAGCTGAAGGCATTTTATTTTAATATGCAGGCTAAGGTGGGGGGGGCGCATATTGGCCACTAGATGGAGCCGAGGAGCACAGGAAATGTGTCTTCATAACAAGAGATACAATGTAACATTTCCTGTGCTCCTCGGCTCCATCTAGTGGCCAATATGCGC
>NC_138780.1:3356279-3571279 GCF_965119305.1 Pelophylax lessonae
ACATTTTGGAGGGGGAGGGAAGGGGGCAAGGGTGAGGGGGGGAAAGGGGGCAAGGGTGAGGGGGCAGAGGGGAAAGGGGGTGAGGGGGGAAGAGGGGAAGGGGGGCAAGGGTGAGGGGGGGAAGAGGGGAAGGGGGCAAGGGTGAGGGGGGAAAGAGGGGCAGAGGGGAAAGGGAGCAAGGTGGGGGAAGGGGAGGGTGAAGAGGGGGGAAAGGGGGGAGGGGGGGAAGGGGGCAAATCATTAGCTCTGCTCCCTATAGGATAAAAGAACTGCCAGGATGGGAGGTCCGCGACCTCTCGGCACAATGCCACTGGACTAACACTGATAGTTTTGCACCACGCCGCTTGTCACCATTGAAATGAGTCACTTGTTTTTTTTTTTTTTGTTTTTTTTTTTGCAGCAGCAAAAGTCCGATAAAGAATTCCTTTAAAGGGTTAAGTGCTATTTTTTTTTATGTTTTTTTTTGACAAACGCAGTCCTCTGTAATACAATTGGGGGCATTTTTATACTGCGGACGTCCCCAAGACACAGTAAACACAAAGTAGGTGGCACTCCGGTGCAGGGGGGTGGGGCCTTGGGGGGGGGGTGGGAGGGGTCTTACCCCACAAGCGAGCTGCCGAAACACTGCAAAATCCATGTCGAGTTAATGGTGTCCTCCGGTACGTCCCTCCCCCCCCCCCCCGCTCAAAGTCAAAGGGGGTGTGGGGGGGGGGGGTGTGTGTGCTTTATCCTGCTGGTTAAAGATGCTGCTCGGCGGGTGGGCACACGCTTAGTGCAAATAAGGGTAAACCTCCGTGTGTCTTCATACGGGTCTCTGGGGGTCGGGGCGCGTTGTTTGGCAGCAGAACGTCCAGAGGAGGAGGAGAAAACACTTCGACAATTCCTTTTTTTTTCCGTTTAACGGAGAGTAATACTCTGCACTGCAGAGCTTCTGAAAAAAGGTGGTGACTGTATGTCATCCACAGGCTGCCCCTCCCCCTGGGGGGGGGGAAGGGGGGTGCGGCATCTGGCAGAATAGCACCGCCTCCCCCAGCGAAGGGGGGTTCATCTTGGGTCCTAAGCCAGCCCCCTCTCGGCTTTATACCGTCCACCAGAAGGAGGAGTCATCCAAATAAAGTTTATATTATGCAGGTGGCACCAGCGAGGGAAAAAATAAAAAATAAAAATAAAAAGTATAAAAAAAAAATTCTTAAAATTAAAAGCGAAGCCAGTCTGAGGACAAAACAAGCACAAACACTGACCCTTTATAAGCTGCTCTTGGAGGGAAGGAGGGAGGTAAAGGGTTGGGGGGGAGGAGTTGGACTGGCTCATCCCAGGCCTTGGTAAGGTCTGCCAGTCTGTCCGATGCAGGGTGTTTGGGGGGTGGGGGGGTTGGGAAAGCTGTGGCTATTTCTGCCCAGTGATGGACTGCGATATGGAACGTGGGGGGATCATATCCAGGAGGTACTCTCGCTGCCGGTCCGCCAGGGTGACGGGTTTGTGGCCTCCCATTCCGGCGTTTAGGTACGCGATGTTCACACCTGGGCGGGAAAGAAGTCGTTAATAAGGCACTGCCAGTCAAGAAGGAAATCGTATTTCTTTTTATTTTCTGAAGCTTTAGGATGCCAACATAGACAACATCCCTGCTGCAACGAGGCCTACAGCCCAACATAGACAACCTACATCCCTGCTGCAACGAGGCCTACAGACCGACATAGACAACCTACATCCCTGCTGCAACGAGGCCTACAGCCCGACATAGACAACCTACATCCCTGCTGCAACGAGGCCTACAGCCCAACATAGACAACCTACATCCCTGCTGCAACGAGGCCTACAGCCCGACATAGACAACCTACATCCCTGCTGCAACGAGGCCTACAGACCGACATAGACAACCTACATCCCTGCTGCAACGAGGCCTACAGCCCAACATAGACAACCTACATCCCTGCTGCAACGAGGCCTACAGACCGACATAGACAACCTACATCCCTGCTGCAACGAGGCCTACAGACCGACATAGACAACCTACATCCCTGCTGCAACGAGGCCTACAGCCCGACATAGACAACCTACATCCCTGCTGCAACGAGGCCTACAGCCCAACATAGACAACCTACATCCCTGCTGCAACGAGGCCTATAGCCCGACATAGACAACCTACATCCCTGCTGCAACGAGGCCTACAGACCGACATAGACAACCTACATCCCTGCTGCAACGAGGCCTACAGCCCGACATAGACAACCTACACCCCTGCTGCAACGAGGCCTACAGCCCGACATAGACAACCTACATCCCTGCTGCAACGAGGCCTACAGCCCGACATAGACAACCTACATCCCTGCTGCAACGAGGCCTACAGCCTGACATAGACAACCTACATCCCTGCATGCAACGATGCCTACAGCCCGTCATAGACAACCTACATCCCTGCTGCAACGAGGCCTACAGCCCGACATAGACAGCCTACATCCCTGCTGCAACGAGGCCTACAGCCTGACATAGACAACCTACATCCCTGCTGCAACGAGGCCTACAGCCCGACATAGACAGCCTACATCCCTGCTGCAACGAGGCCTACAGCCTGACATAGACAACCTACATCCCTGCATGCAACGATGCCTACAGCCCGTCATAGACAACCTACATCCCTGCTGCAACGAGGCCTACAGCCCGACATAGACAGCCTACATCCCTGCTGCAACGAGGCCTACAGCCCAACATAGACAACCTACATCCCTGCTGCAACGAGGCCTACAGCCCGACATAGACAACCTACATCCCTGCTGCAACGAGGCCTACAGCCTGACATAGACAACCTACATCCCTGCATGCAACGATGCCTACAGCCCGTCATAGACAACCTACATCCCTGCTGCAACGAGGCCTACAGCCCGACATAGACAGCCTACATCCCTGCTGCAACGAGGCCTACAGCCCAACATAGACAACCTACATCCCTGCTGCAACGAGGCCTACAGCCCGACATAGACAACCTACATCCCTGCTGCAACGAGGCCTACAGCCTGACATAGACAACCTACATCCCTGCTGCAACGAGGCCTACAGCCTGACATAGACAACCTACATCCCTGCATGCAACGAGGCCTACAGCCCGACATAGACAACCTACACCCCTGCTGCAACGAGGCCTACAGCCCGACATAGACAACCTACATCCCTGCTGCAACGAGGCCTACAGCCCGACATAGACAACCTACATCCCTGCTGCAACGAGGCCTACAGCCCAACATAGACAACCTACATCCCTGCTGCAACGAGGCCTACAACCCAACATAGACAACCTACATCCCTGCTGCAACGAGGCCTACAGCCCGACATAGACAACCTACATCCCTGCTGCAACGAGGCCTACAGCCCAACATAGACGACCTACATCCCTGCATGCAACGAGGCCTACAGCCCAACATAGACAACCTACATCCCTGCTGCAACGAGGCCTACAGCCCGACATAGACAACCTACATCCCTGCTGCAACGAGGCCTACAGCCCGTCATAGACAACCTACATCCCTGCTGCAACGAGGCCTACAGCCCGACATAGACAACCTACATCCCTGCTGCAACGAGGCCTACAGCCCGACATAGACAACCTACATCCCTGCTGCAACGAGGCCTACAGCCCAACATAGACAACCTACATCCCTGCTGCAACGAGGCCTACAGCCCGACATAGACAACCTACACCCCTGCATGCAACGAGGCCTACAGCCCGACATAGACAACCTACATCCCTGCTGCAACGAGGCCTACAGCCCGACATAGACAACCTACATCCCTGCTGCAACGAGGCCTACAGCCCGACATAGACAACCTACATCCCTGCATGCAACGAGGCCTACAGCCCAACATAGACAACCTACACCCCTGCATGCAACAAGGCCTACAGCCCAACATAGACAACCTACACCCCTGCATGCCACAAGGCCTACAGCCCAACATAGACAACCTACACTCCTGCATGGAACGAGGCCTTCAGCCCAACATAGACCACCTACACCCCTGCATGCAACGAGGCCTACAGCCCAACATAGACAACCTACATCCCTGCTGCAACGAGGCCTACAGCCCAACATAGACAACCTACACCCCTGCATGCCACGAGGCCTACAGCCCAACATAGACAACCTACATCCCTGCATGGAACGAGGCCTTCAGCCCAACATAGACAACCTACATCCCTGCATGCAAGGAGGCCTACAGCCCAACATAGACAACCTACACCCCTGCATGCCACGAGGCCTACAGCCCAACATAGACAACCCACACCCCTGCATGCAACAAGGCCAACAGCCCAACATAGACAACCTACACCCCTGCATGCAACAAGACCTACAGTCCAACATAGACAACCTACACCCCTGCCTGCAAGGAGGCCTATGGCCCAACATAGACAACCTACATCCCTGCTGCAACGAGGCCTACAGCCCGACATAGACAACCTACATCCCTGCTGCAACGAGGCCTACAGCCCAACATAGACAACATCCCTGCTGCAACGAGGCCTACAGCCCGACATAGACAACCTACATCCCTGCTGCAACGAGGCCTACAGCCCGACATAGACAACCTACATCCCTGCTGCAACGAGGCCTACAGCCCAACATAGACAACCTACACCCCTGCATGCAACGAGGCCTACAGCCCAACATAGACAACCTACACCCCTGCATGGAACGAGGCCTTCAGCCCAACATAGACAACCTACATCCCTGCTGCAAGGAGGCCTACAGCCCAACATAGACAACCTACATCCCTGCATGCAACCAGGCCTACAGCCCAACATAGACAACCTACACCCCTGCATGCAACAAGGCCTACAGCCCAACATAGACAACCTACACCCCTGCATGCAACGAGGCCTACAGCCCAACATAGACAACCTACACCCCTGCATGCAACGAGGCCTACAGCCCAACATAGACAACTTACACCCCTGCATGCAACCAGGCCTACAGCCCAACATAGACAACCTACACCCCTGCATGCAACAAGGCCTACAGCCCAACATAGACAACCCACACCCCTGCATGCAACAAGGCCAACAGCCCAACATAGACAACCTACACCCCTGCATGCAACAAGACCTACAGTCCAACATAGACAACCTACACCCCTGCTGCAACGAGGCCTACAGCCCGACATAGACAACCTACATCCCTGCTGCAACGAGGCCTACAGCCCAACATAGACAACATCCCTGCTGCAACGCGGCCTACAGCCCGACATAGACAACCTACATCCCTGCTGCAACGAGGCCTACAGCCCAACATAGACAACCTACACCCCTGCATGCAACGAGGCCTACAGCCCAACATAGACAACCTACACCCCTGCATGCAACGAGGCCTACAACCCAACATAGACAACCTACACCCCTGCATGCAACGAGGCCTACAGCCCAACATAGACAACCTACACCCCTGCATGCCACGAGGCCTACAGCCCAACATAGACAACCTACATCCCTGCATGCCACCAGGCCTACAGCCCAACATAGACAACCTACACCCCTGCATGCCACCAGGCCTACAGCCCAACATAGACAACCTACACCCCTGCATGCAACGAGGCCTACAACCCAACATAGACAACCTACATCCCTGCATGCAACCAGGCCTACAGCCCAACATAGACAACTTACACCCCTGCATGCAAGGAGGCCTACAGCCCAACATAGACAACCTACACCCCTGCATGCCACGAGGCCTACAGCCCAACATAGACAACCCACACCCCTGCATGCAACAAGGCCAACAGCCCAACATAGACAACCTACACCCCTGCATGCAACAAGACCTACAGTCCAACATAGACAACCTACACCCCTGCCTGCAAGGAGGCCTATGGCCCAACATAGACAACCTACACCCCTGCATGCAACAAGGGCTACAGCCCAACATAGACAACCTACACCCCTGCATGCAACAAGACCTACAGTCCAACATAGACAACCTACACCCTTGCATGCAATGAGGCCTACAGCCCAACATAGACAACCTACACCCCTGCATGTAATGAGGCCTACGGCCCAACATAGACAACGAGGTCTTAGGTAGAATATACACAGCCTACAGTCCTGCATGCAACAAGGCCTAAGGCACAAGATACACAGCCTACACCCTGCATGCACAAAGGTCTTAAGCTGTTTCCAGGTTGTTGATGGCACTGATAGCGGGACTGAATGCGACCACCTTCACAGCCCACTAGAAGCCGCAAGAGGCTTAAACAGCTCTTTGTATTATATAAATAACAATAAGACATGCAGACCTGATACAGTGACCTTAGCACAGCATTCATCATTTCAGATAATGACAAGTCATGGTAAGCCAGAAGTATATTAGTATAAAGAGTGGTAGGGGTTCCTGTACCTGGCATGCCAAGCAAGCTTCCGGCCACTGGTAATTGTGGCGCCTGGGCAAAGTTGGAGAGCATGGAGCGGGCGGTGGGCATTCCTCTCTGCATCGCATTCTGTGGCTGTGTGGCCTGTTGGGACATAGAACAATTGTGGTGAGCTGGCAGTTGTCTTGTGCAGAATAATTGAGGCCATCAAGGAATCATCGGAGTTCAGGCAACTTTTTTCTTTCCTGCTTCACAGTGATTTGTAAGACTTCTCCCCCCTCCCTTTACTCCCCCCCCCCCCCAACACTTTCCCTTCCCCGCCCTTCTTCCTTCCCTCCCTTTCTTTTGCCTACTCGCCCTCGCCCCCCTTTTTTCTCTTCCACCTTTTCCCTTCCCTCTCTTTCTTTTCTCCCCCCCCCCCTTTTTCTCTTCCTTTTCCCCTCCCTCTCTTTATTTTCCATCCTTCTTTGTTCCTTTTATCACCCCCCCTTTTGTCCTCCCCTTTTTCTTTTTCAGCTTTCCAATTCTTTTCCTTAACTTCCCTCCATTTCTTTTCTCTCTCTCTCCCCCTCCTTCCCATTTTCTTGCCTTATTTACCATTCCACCCCTTTTCCTTCCCTCCCTTTCTTTTCCTGCCTTCTTCCCCACCCTTTTTTTTTTCTTCCCCTTTACATTCCCTTCCCTCTTCTTTTCCCACCTTCTTTCCTTCCTTTTCCTTCTCCCCCCCCTTTTTTGTCCTCCCCCTTTCCCTTATTCTACTCCTTTCTCCCCCTTTTCCTTTCCTTCCCCTCCTTCCTTTTCTTTCTCCCTCCCCCCTTTTGGTCTTCCTCTTTTTATTTTCCCTTCTTTTTCAACTTTCCCATCCTTTTCTATCCCTTCCCTCTCTTCCCTTTACATTCCCTTCCCACCCTTTTCTTTTCCCTCTTTCCTTCCTTTTCTCCCCCCCCCCCTTTTTTCTTCCCCTTTACATTCCCTCCCTTTCTTTTCCCTCCTTATTTCCTTTCCTTTTTTCTCTTCCCCTTTTACCCCTTTCCTATCCTTTCCCTTCCCTCCCTCCCCCCCTCTTTTCTTCCTCCCCCCTTTTTCCTTATTTTACCCTTTCCCTCCTTCTTTCCTTCCATTTCTGCCCCCCCTTCCCCCCTTTTTTTTCTTCCCTTCTTTTTCTCCTATCCCTTACCCCTCTTCCTTTGTCCCCCCCTTTACATTCCCTTACCCCATTTCTTTTCCCTCCTTCCTTTCTTCATTTTCTTTCTCTCCCCCCTCCTCTTTCCCCCCTTTTTATTTTCCTTTTCTCTTTTTCCCCTCATTTTCTTCCCCTTCCTTTCCTTCTTTTTCCAGTCTTGGTTCCCTTTCTCCTCTTTTTTATCTATTATATAATGCTTTATATACAAAAATTACATTTTGTTAAATATAATATATATATACAGTCATATACAACCTTTCTTTGGGTGTGTAGCGATCTGGAATTGGTTCCTCCCCACGGGTCCGGCAGACCCTGCCACTTGCCATTCTCCTACAAGTTTGTTTAAAGGTGAATATTTTTTTGACAGTTTACATCGTCCCATATAAGTATAATGTTTACCATTATATTTCTTTGTATGCTCGTATTCTGCCCTCCCTTTTCCTCCTTTCATCCCAGAATTGGTTTATATACTTCACTTGTTGTGATATATTTTGTATTTTGTGAACTTTTGAGATGAAATGTCACAAAAAATAATATATTTATATGTATTTGTTACAGTGCTTTTACATTGAGATCCTAGGTCCCGATGAAGCCCTGCGAAACGCGTCTACATTGAGATTGCAAGTCCTGATGAAGCCCTATGAAACACGTCAACCTTTACAGGTTGATCTCAAGGCCACATATACAGTAAACTTTAGATGGCTAATTTGTACATTTGGTTTTAAGCTGTATTTTAATGGACATGTTGAAATAAAGCGTTAATATTTGAGATTTGTATTTTTTGCGTTGGAGGTATAATTAATTATTTAAGTCCCTAGGTTCGCTGTACTCCTATTTTTATTGACTTGCAAGACAGAAGCATGGACACACACAGAACCTAGAGTTAAAATTTCTTCATGTGCAGCCTAATAAATATTAAACCAAGAACACTTTTGTCACAGAAAGGCCTTAATACAATGATAATGGTCTGTGTGGTCATGTTGTAGGTTCTTCTCCTTCCTGCCACCTACCGGTCTCATGGAGTGATGCCGTATGATGCTTTCCTGCTTGCTGACGGCCGGAGGGGTGCCCGGTGATAAGGAGGCCTGGTGCTGCAATCGCTGCTCGATCTCCTGCAGGACACACAACGACCCCATAATATTATAAATAATAATAATTTACAAAAAATATAATGAACATTAAAAAAATAATAAAAAGATAAAATTATAAAAAAATAAAACATAAAAACTATTAAAACTGAAAAGATAATAAGTAACATCTTAAATAATATATAATAAAATAATTGTATATATAAAGGAGGTTGCTCCTTTCCTAATATCGATTTAAACAGGACCTGGGGCCAGATATTGGGGCGGAGATATATCACATGTATGCTGCCATGGATTGGTGTCAGGAAAGGAAAATTACAGTAATGGTGCTTTTCCACTGCATGGAACCGAACGGTTCGGCTCGCTTTTGTGCTTTTCCACTGCTGGTATCGCATGGTATGGTGTAGGAACGGTTCGGTACGGTACGGAGGAGCTTTTCCACTACATGAAACCGAACGGTACGGCTCAACAGGACCACCTCCATTGTGGTTCCAAGAGGTACCATATCCCACAATCCTTTGCATGCAGCTGACTGTTTGTCACTACTAGCCACTGATTGGTCAGAGAATCGTTGTTATCCCACCCACTTACTTTAGTACTACTTTAGTGGAAAAGCAAACCGTTCCAACACCGTACCATGCAGTGGAAAACCAAACAGGGCCAAGTAGAGCCGAGCCGGTACTTGCAGTGGAAAAGTGCCATAAGTATTCAATACAATTTTCTGTTTTACGGTAGATACAAAAATCTTTTCTTTCTCATCCATTGAGGGCCCCGGAATTCAAAAAGTCAGGATGTCCAAAAGAAGTCCCACTGAGAGGAGGGCAACACAGCAAGAACCACTAACAGACCACATAGAGGACTGGCAACACTCAACAGACCAGGAGCTGCCTGAAGGACCAACGTTCAAATGGTACTGGATGGGGTGAAGCCCTCCTACCAAAGGGGGAGCCTCCAAGGGAGGGCATGGTGGATCTGTAGCTCAAGATTAGGATAGAGAAACAGCCAGAGGGGAATGACTCTCATGGAAGGGAACATCAACCATTGAGAAGCTAATCAACCAAAACCCACCAAAATATGGTGGAACTCTAGCATCTTGCATCGCCCAGGTTCAGGGAGAAGAAGGAACTGTCCTAGAATGGAACTGGAGCAGCTGAAGGATCACATCAGGGACTACATGGTCCACTGAGACAAGTGGTTGCCCTGCTTGGGACCCAAGCCTGAGACCACTGAGAAGGCCTGAAAAAAAATTAGAATGGGGTATAAAGGAACACAGGGTCTGGACTTAAGCTGAACAGACTCAGCCACTGGTGATAGGTAGCTGCAACCCAGCAAAGCCTGGTCTAGCCAGATCTCGCAAGTGTTAGGCCCCAGCCTGCGAACTTCAAGCATCAATGAAAGGAGGTGGTCTGTGTGTCCCACAATGAGAATGCCATTAAGGGGCACTAGGCTGAAAAGAAGGACCAGTGCTTCAAGAAGTAGCCTGGGTGACATTGAGGAAGTGGCTTGGTGGTAAGTGCACTGGCTGCTATGCTAGCCCCATGAGTTCCAAATGTTCTGTCACAGCTTTATAATTCCTCTATTCCTTGTTCTGGAGAAATAGGAAGACGAGCAGGCAGGTTAATTAAGTTGCAGTTAGGGTAGTGGTAAGTGCTCTGGCTGGTGTGTTTGCACCAGGAGTTCGAACCGTTCCTTTACCACTTTATAATTCCACCAGGCCTAACCTGGAGAAAAACAAGGATGAGCACAATACACTAGACAATGAGCAGGGGGCTTGGTGGTAAGTTCTCTGGATAGTATCCTGACTCCATAGGTTCAAAGCAATTCTTTACTGCCTAATATTGCCACCAGTCCTGATCCTGAAGAAATAGGAGGATGAGCCCATTGCTACATAGGGAGCAGTTGGCTTGGTGGTAAGTGCACTGGCTGATGTGCTAGCCCCATGAGTTCCAACTTTCCCTTCACAACTTTTTTAATTCCACCATTTATAGTCCTGGAGAAATAGGTTCCATGAGTTCCAACTGTTCATTCACAAATTTATAATTCCACTATTCCTTGTTCTGGAGAAATAGGAGGACGAGCAGGCAGGCTAATTAAGTTGCAGTTACGGTGGTGGTAAGTGCTCTGGCTGGTGTGCTTGCACTTTGAGTTCAAACCTTGGCTTGGTGGTTAGTGCAATGGCTTGTGTGCTATCCCCATGAGTTCCAACTGTGCTTTTGCAACTTTATAATTCCACCATTTCTAGTCCTGGAGAAATAGGAGGATGAGCCAAGCTTGCTTCCCAAGTTGCAGTTGGCTTGGTGGTAAGTGATATCTGGCTGGTGTGATATCACCATGAGTTCAAACCATTCCTTTATTACTTTATAAGTCCACCAGTCCTTGTCCTGGATATATATAAGGATGAGCACACAGATCTAAGCTGACGTGAACTCAAACCATTCTTTACTGTTTTTTTTAATTTCACCAATTCTTATCCTGAAGAAATAAGACAAGCACCTCAACGTCCATAAGGAACATACGGCTGTTGAGTAGATGACATGACATTTTGTTTCTGATGAAGATCAGAGCTGAATTACAGAGAAGAAAATTCCCGACCTGTGACCTCATCACCTTAACAGGATTTCATTTTTTTTTTTTAAGCACCAGGCTCTCACATCAGAGGTGGCTCAGCAGGTTAATGAAGGCGGCTGGTGATTTCTAGTCATGGGTTCAATCCCACTTATTTCTATTTTTACAATGAACATTGGAGAGATTCAAGAATACCAGAATAAATGGTGGCCGCCTGAGTGGAGGAGATGG
This sequence comes from Pelophylax lessonae, assembly GCF_965119305.1. Classification (NCBI taxonomy): domain Eukaryota; kingdom Metazoa; phylum Chordata; class Amphibia; order Anura; family Ranidae; genus Pelophylax; species Pelophylax lessonae. The sequence goes on from NC_138780.1 coordinate 3,367,695, forward strand.
CCGAAAGATAGATTATTGGGCTGGAGAGCAGTTACCGTGAGTTCAAACCATTCCTTTACCACTTTGTAATCCCACTAGTCCTTGTACTGGAGAAATGGAGGATGAACGCACCATACTCTGTGAGGACAAAGTTGGGGGTAAGTACTCTAGAAACTGAGAAAGTATGGTGGGCTTGAACCAATTCTTTACCACTTTATAATTCCACCAGTCATTGTCTTGGAGAAATACAGGGATGAGCAAAGCAAACTAGGCAAGGAGCAGGTGGCTTATTGGTAAGTGATCTGGCTGTTGAGTTGACACCGTGAGTTCAAACCATTCCTTTACCACTTTATAATTCCACCAGTAATCGTCCTGGAGAAAAGCGAGAATGAGCACAGCCTCAGTAGGCAAGGAGCAGTTGGCTTGGTGGTAAGTTCTCTGCATGGTATCCTGACTCCATGGGTTCAAAGCAATTCTTTACTGCCTAATATCTCCACCAGTCCTGATACTGAAGAAATAGGAGGATGAGCACATTGCTACATAGGGAGCGGTTGGCTTGGTGGTAAGTCCACTGGCTGATGTGCTCGACCCATGATTTCCAATTGTTCCTTCACAGCTTTATAATTCCACCATTTCTAGTCCTGGAGAGATAGGAGGACAAGCCAAGACTGCTTGGCGGTAACTGATCTGGCTGTTGTGATGACACCATGAGTTCAAACCATTCCTTTACCACTTTATAATTCCACCAGTCCTTGTCCTGGAGAAAAACAAGAATGAGAACAGCACACTAGGTGACAAGCAGTGGGCTTGGTGGTAAGTTCTCTGGATAATATCCTTGACTCCATGGGTTCAACACAATTCTTTACTGCCTAATATCTCCACCAGTCCTGATCCTGAAGAAATAGGAGGATGAGCACAATGCTACATAGGGAGCGGTTGGCTTGGTGGTAAGTGCACTGGTTGATGTGCTCATCCCATGATTTCCAATTGTTCCTTCATAACTTTATAATTCCACCATTTCTAGTCCAGGAGAGATAGGAGGACGAGCCAAGCATACTACCAAGGTTGCCATTGGCTTGGTGGTAAGTACTCTGGCTGGTGTGATAGCACCATGAGTTCAAACCATTCCTTTATAAGTCCACCAGTCGTTGTCCTGGAGATATTTAAGGATAAGCACACGAACCTAAGCAAAGAGCAGTCTGGTTCTTTACTGCTTAATAATTTCACAAGTCCTAATCCTGAAGAAATAGGAGGACAGGAAAACATCACTGCATAGGGAGCTGTTGGCTTGATGGTAAGTGCTCTCGATGGTGATTCCTTTATAGTTCCACCATTCCCAATCATGCTGAATGAGTAGATGGCTTGGCGGTAAACTCCCTGGAAGCTGAGAAGGTGCTGTAAGTTCTGCTTTATGATTCCTCCACTCTATGTCTTGGAGCTATAGAAGGACTAGGACACCGTGCTTCATAAAGAGGAGATGACTTGGAGATAAGTGCTCCACAAGCTGACGTGAACTCAAACCATTCTTTACTGTTTTTTTTTAAACTTCCCCAGTTCTTGTCCTGAAGAAATAAGACAAGCACCTCAACGTCCATAAGGAACATACGGCTGTTGAGGAGATGACATGACATTTTGTTTCGGATGAAGATCAGAGCTGAATTACAGAGAAGAAGAAGATTCCTGACCTGTGACCTCATCACCTTAACAGGATTTAGTTTTTGTTTTTTAGCACCAGGCTCTCACATCAGAGGTGGCTCAGCAGGTTAATGGAGGCGGCTGGTGATTTCTAGTCATGGGTTCAATCCCACTTATTTCTATTTTCATATTGAGCATTGGAGAGATTGAAGTATAACAGAATAAATGGTGGCCACCTCAGTGGAGGAGATGGCTGAAAGATAGATTATTGGGCTAGAGAGCAGTTACCGTGAGTTCAAACCATTCCTTTACCACTTTGTAATCCCTCTAGTCCTTGTACTGGAGAAATGGAGGATGAACACACCATACTCTGTGAGGACAAAGTTGGGGGTAAGTACTCTAGAAACTGAGAAGGTATGGTGGGCTTGAACCAATTCTTTACCACTTTATAATTCCACCAGTCATTGTCTTGGAGAAATACAGGGATGAGCAAGGCAAGGAGCAGTTGGCTTGGTGGTAAGTGATCTGGCTGTTGTGACGACGCCGTGAGTTCGAACCATTCCTTTACCAAGCTATAATTTTCTTCATTATAATTCCTGGAAAAATAGAAAGACGAATTAACCAACAAACACATAGTTCTGTGTGAGAAGGAGATGGCTCAGAGGACAAATAGCCCCAAATGAAGGCTGACAGAACGATGGGGCTAAGAGTTCGAATCCCTGAGTGGTCTCCTGACTCCAGACAAGTCACCTCCAGTGTCCTGTGACGGATGTTGGCCTCACACCAGTAATAACCCCAGACAAGTAATGTCACCACTGGTGTCCTAGGCATCACATAGGGGTGTAAGTCTCCACCCTGAGACAAGTGGCCTAACACAGGTTGGAATCTGTGACATTGACCACATGTAGAAAAGAGTGTATTTCACAAATAGTTTTTATTTTTTTTTAAAAAACCACTTGAACAGAACCACACCATTGCAGGTGCACCACCAGTTTACTGGGACTGGTGCCACATCCCTGTGCACCTGTGACACTGGGATGCCTGGTCACATTCTGGAGCACCTGTGAGACACTGGTGTCCCCAACATTTATGATGCCATGTACCTGCACCACACACTGGAGGCACCTGGGATCCCTGAGAGGTGGGGCAACCCATCCAGAGTTACCAGGAGATGTCAGCTCTGGGATTCGAACCCACAGCTACAGAGTCTACAGCCAGAAGACTTAACACTGAGCCATCTCCTCCTCCCACACTTCAATGTGCTCGTCCATCATACTTCAGGATTAGATCTAAAACTAGAGCCCTCCACCAGCACTCTCATCCTCCATCTTCAAGATTTGATTTATTCTTAGACAGCCAACAGAGCACATGCCCATTGGGGACTCTGTTATGATATGTAGACGCAGTAAGGCCAAAAAGCCCTGAGTGGACATGGCACACGCCCATTGGGGACTCTGTCATGATATGTAGACGCAGTAAGGCCAAAAAGCCTTGAGTGGACATGGCACACGCCCATTGGGGACTCTGTCATGATATGTAGACGCAGTAAGGCCAAAAAGCCTTGAGTGGACATGGCACACGCCCATTGGGGACTCTGTCATGATATGTAGACGCAGTAAGGCCAAAAAGCCTTGAGTGGACATGGCACACGCCCATTGGGGACTCTGTCATGATATGTAGACGCAGTAAGGCCAAAAAGCCTTGAGTGGACATGGCACACGCCCATTGGGGACTCTGTCGTGATATATAGACACAGTAAGGCCAAAAAGCCTTGAGTGGACATGGCACACGCCCATTAGGGACTCTGTCATGATATGTAGACGCAGTAAGGCCAAAAAGACTTGAGTGGACATGGCACACGCCCATTGGGGACTCTGTTATGATATATAGACGCAGTAAGGCCAAAAAGACTTGAGTGGACATGGCACACGCCCATTGGGGACTCTGTCATGATATGTAGACGCAGTAAGGACAAAAAGCCCTGAGTGGACATGGAGGTCCCTGACAACAAGGCAAGAGCTTTTACTTCGCTTGATAACGTTTAAGGGGACTTCGGAGATGTAGACCCTACAACCATAGGATCACCAGATTCTAGATGGCAGACATCGTTTCCTGCAGAGGATCCTGAGTAAATGCCCCCAGAACTGATAGGGGAGTATAGTTTGGGGTCACCCATTGCACTGCTGTGTACAACCAATTAATAGTGCAGTGGTTGATTGGGTCATTATTTTCTGTTAGACGCCAGCCAATAGAATCCTTAAAAAGCTTTTCACCTGTCTAGTAGCTTGCCTGTTGAGGTGGGTTAGTGGAAGGTCCATAGTGGCTATAGCCTACTGTTTTACAAAGTCCCTCTTGAGAGAGAACAGTTCCATTACATTCTCATTGGTATAGAGGAATACCTTGAATGGTGGGTGTAGTGGAATGGACTCATTGCTGGAGATCACAGGCTGATCTCTTTAATCGCTGGGTACTGTTCACTGAAGCAATAGATTCCAAAAGGACCCCTCGTAATTCTGGGATAACAGCAGGAAACTGCAATGCTTCAAGGACAGTTCTTTCACAGAGAGGCTGAAGGGAATCTGAACCAGAGATGGCCATGTCAACTGGTGGCCCAATCTGTTCTAAGGCCTAGGGAAGGTCTAAGATGACCACAGCAGGATAGAGCACTGGTGCGTGCTTAGAATGTGGTCAGTGGCCAAAAGAGTGGACATGGAGGTTCCTAACAACAAGGCAAGAGACTCGATTTCACCTGATAGAGCTGAAGGCAACTTTGATGATGTAGACCCTATAACTATCTGGGTCACCAGATTCTAGACTGCAGGCATTGGTTCCTTCGGAGGATCCTCAGTAAATGTCCCCAGAACTGATAGGGGACCACGGGCTGTGTTCTCCCATAGCTGTCCCCACTGTGTTTATGTGCAGACACGTTGCGTCCAAGTGGTGGTAACTCAACTGGGCTCAAAATGCGATACAACACCTCTGGTACACAAACCCAAATGCTGGAGGGTTAGGTGGTTGGAAGAGACCAAGTCACTGTAGGCAAGCTGTGGGAATAAAACAGAGTTCCACATGGTGCTTGTAAAGAGAGCGGAGCGGAGAGAGAGCGGAGCAAATGCAAGAGAGAGGAGCAAATGCAACACTTCACCAATACATTAAAAAGGTGCACAATCCCTCAGCAGTAGCCACCTTCATGGTACACTAATGGAAAACAGGCATTTCCAATGGCCCCCCACGCCCCTAGTATCAAGGCAGCACCTGGAGCAGAAGCAACAGCAGAGAGGTGCTTCCTCAATGCTGAATGGCAGGAAAGAGAGTGAAGCAACACTCCACCCGGCACATTACAAAAGTGCTCAATCCATCTGCAATAACCTCCTGAAGACAGGGTCAGTGCTGATGCACGGCTCCAGACTGGGAAAGTCCCCCGGGGCTAACACATCGCTCTGTCCCACGCCGTTAACCCCTTTCGTGGTAAACCAATGGAAAATAGACATTTTGAATGGCACCCAATGCGCCTCGCAACGAGGTAGGCCCTGGGGCCCGGTACTCGCAATGCGAGTCTTCAGAGACAGGGTCAGGGATGATGCATGTCGCAGCTCCGAAAGGGCAGACCCCAGTGCCCCGAATGTCACATTCCAGGCTGGACTCACAAACATCCAGTCCAGCAGGGTCCTGGTTTAGCCACCCAGTAAAGAAAAAATAGTCAACAAAAAATAATCAGAGTTTTCCCAGGAGAGCAGGGGATAAACAACCATCTTCCTAGGACACTATTATCCTCCTGTATGCGGCAGTATGACCCGTCAGTTTCTGAATTCCTGAGTAACTTACTGAACAAGAAATTGTCATCATTTCTTTTCTTCTATCAGCAGCTGATATATCCGGGAATGTAGGATGCCTGTACCCCCCCTTTTTTGCACTCTGTGATTCCATCCGCCGGCCCTCATGTCAATGCAGAACAAATTGGAGATGTAGGAGGTCAATGGATCGAACCAAAGCGTTCAGCGGAGTAAGCAAGATAGAGTGCAGATCAATATGCAACACTCCACCAAACACATAACAATCTTGATGTAGATCCAACGGCAATCATGTCGTCCAGCGATGTAGATCCATCAATCACTTTGTCCAGTGATGTAGATCCATCAATTATGTTGTCTAGCGATGTAGATGAAACGTCAATCACGTTGTCCAGTGATGTAGATCCAACATCAATCATGTCGTCCAATGATGTGAATCCATCAACCACATCATCCAGCAATGTAGATCCAACGTCTATCATGTTGTCCAGCGATGTAGAACGTCAATCACGTTGTCCAGCGATGTAGATCCAACACCAATCACGTTGTCCAGGGATGTAGATCCAACGTCAATCACATCATCCAGCGATGTAGATCCAGCGTCTATCATGTTGTCCAGCGATGTAGAACGTCAATCACGTCGTCTAATGATGTAGATCCAACACCAATCACGTTGTCCAGCAATGTAGATCCAACGTCAATCACATCGTCCAATGATGTCGATCCAACGTCAATCACATCGTCCAATGATGTAGATCCAACGTCAATCACATCGTCCAATGGTGTAGATCCAACGTCAATCATGTCGTCCAGCGAAGTAGAATGAACGTCAATCACGATGTCCAGCAATGTAGATCCAAAGTTAATCACGTCATCCAGCGATGTAGATCCAACTCCAATCATGTTTCCAGCGATGTAGATCCAACGTCAATCACGTCCAGTAAAGTAAATCCAACACCAATCGGGTTGTCCAGCGATGTAGATCCAACGTCAATCATGTTGTCCAGCGATGTAGATCTAATGTCTATCAAGTTGTCCAGCGATGTACATCCAACGTCAATCACATCATCCAATGATGTAGATCCAACATCAATCACATCGTCCAGCATTGCAGATCCAATACCAGTCACCTTGTCCAGCGATGTAGATCCAACGTCAATCATGTTGTCCAGCGATGTAGATCCAACGTTAATCACGTCCAGGGAAGTAGATCCAACGCCAATCATGTTGTCCAGCGATGTAGATCCAACGTTAATCACGTCCAGTGATGTAGATCCAACGTCAATCATGTCCTCCAGTGAAGTAGATCCAACGCCAATCACGTTGTCCAGCGATGTAGATCCAACGTCAATCATGTTGTCCAGCGATGTAGATCCAATGTCTATCACATTGTCCAGCGATGTACATCCAACGTCAATCACATCATCCAATGATGTAGATCCAACATCAATCACGACGTCCAGCAATGTAGATCCAACATCAATCACATTGTCCAGCAAATTAGATCCAACGCCAATCACGTCATCCAATGATGTAGATTCAACGCCAATCACATCATCCAGTGAAGTAGATCCAATGCTAATCATGTCGTCCAGTGAAGTAGATCCAACGCCAATCACATTGTCCAGTGATGTAGATCGAATGTCGCCTTAGGCTTGAGTAGATGCGGAATCAGTTCCTCAACCAAATTTGTTTCTTCCAATATGATTTAGGGATGTGGCAATGATTGGTGGTCTCTTGTGAACTAGTGCTCCCTCCTTTTCTCTCTGTAGATCGAATGTCTATCACGTTGTCCAGCAATGTAGACCCAATGTCTATCACGTTGTCCAGCAATGTAGACCCAATGTCTATCACGTTGTCCAGCAATGTAGACCCAACGCCAATCACATTGTCCAGAGATGTAGATCCAACGTCTATCACGTCACCCAGCGATGTAGATCGAATGTCTATCACGTTGTCCAGCGATGTAGATCTAATGTCTATCACGTTGTCCAGCGATGTAGATCCAACGTCTATCACGTCACCCAGCGATGTAGATCGAATGTCTATCACGTTGTCCAGTGATGTAGACCCAATGTCAATCAGCCTCAGTTTCTCAGCATTAACCCCTTCATTGGTAAACTGATGGAAAGAAGTAACAAGATAGCTCCTGGTGCTCGACCTGTATTGCCTTACTCACAAAGTGACAAAGAATATTAATATAGGAGTTCTGTGTCCTACATGCCCACACCTATAAATCATACATAAGATCGTTGTAGCCAAGGACTTATAGAGGGCATATAGATATTGGCACCACATCAAAAACTATACAGAAACGTGATTTATTATACAAATATTATAAACGCACATAACACCGTATCAAATACAGGGTTCACAAACCTTTTCCATTTACCAATGGAAACCAAAGATATGCATGGGCTATATATGGTCTTGATCCGGCACTCGATCATCTCTATGGTCAGCCGGCGGCAGTCCCAGGTGAGATGGGAGAGCTTGGGAAGGCAGCGGGGGAAGGGGGGCATTTAGTGGCCTGTAAAAGCGATCCCCACCATCTTGCACTGAATCTTACCTGCTCCTGCTGCAAGGCTTTGACGAAGGCGTTTTTTAGTCGGTTGGTGTGCTCTGCTTTCAGCGCTTTTTTCTGATTGGACGTCATGCACTGCTCGCACAGGATCTTGCCGCTCTTTTCTTGCTTCCAGTGGGGGGTGAAGTCGGTGCGGCACTGGGCGCAGGTGAAGGGGTCCATGTGAAGCAGCGAGGGGCAGCCTTTGCCTGTTGGGATAGAGAAGTGCTAGAGGTCAGGAAAGGGCCTGGGGAGACTTGAGTAATTTGCTTCCTGCATCTAACGCTGAGGGGGGAGGAGCTTAATGGCGGCCATGTCACAGCGTGCAAACAAGCTGAACTTCTCTGCTTCCTATCGGCTCTATGTTTAAAAATATAACCCGTTACCAATTTCTAAAGGTGGGAGTGCTGCCAGTATGCAAACTATGAACTTCCCTAAACCCCACCCCCCTGAGTCATTGGTTGTCAGTGCCCGCCCACTGAGAGCTGAAGTGGAGGACAGGTGGTGGGAAACCTCACTGACCACTATGAGCCTTCAAGGTGCGTTCAGGTTTCTTACTCATCAGGAGATGACCGGTTCACTTTAAGGCTTTATGCACACTTGACGCTCAGGGGTAGGGTGTTTGAGGATTGGGCGGCCGCCGGTGTCCCTAACAATCAGAGAATAGCTGGTTGTCAAGGAGCGGGCTGGCAATGGATGAGTCATCAGCTGTCAGCGGGCTTCCCCACTGACAGCTGTGTGCAAAAAAAGAACGGCCAGCAATAAAAAATTGAGAAACAAAATAACTTGGGAGTCCTGCCCCCCCCCCCTTCCCAATCCATACTAGATTTGAAGTGGAACCCCATGCCAAAATGTAAGAAAAATGGCGTGGGGTCCCCCCAAAATCCATACCAGACCCTTACTTGAGCATGCAAGAAAAGAGGGGGGGGGGGAGTGAGCCTCCTCCAAACCATACCCCACCTACATCCCCTCAACATGGGAGGGGGTGCTTTGGGGTGGGGTAGGGTGAGGGCTATGATCTGAGGGCTTCCAGATTCCAATAAATCACTCCCCGCACCCCCCACAACCACTGGGCCAAGGTTGTGGGGAAGAGGCCCTTGTCTGCATCAACATGGGTCAAGATGCTTTGGGGGGGGGGAGTCCCCAACCATACCCCAAAGCATCCCCCTATGTTGAGGGAATGTGGCCTGGTATGGTTTAGGAGGGGGGTGCTCACTTATCCCCCCCCCCCCTTTTCCTGGCATGCTCGGATAAGGATTTGGTCCCATCCATCATTCCATCCCAACCATCATCCTGTCCAGTGGAATGCCACCTATCATTCATCCATCATCCCATTCTTCCACATTCATATTTGTTTGATCCCATCCATCATTCATCCATTTTATAGGGGACCCCACAGCATTTTTTTTTTACATTTTCGTGTGGGGTTCCCCTCAAAATCCATGTTAGACCTGAGGGTCTTGTATGGATTTGGGGAGGAACCTCATCCTGCTTTTTTTCTAAATTTTTATGGTTTTGTTTACATTCAGCTGTCAGCGGGGAACCCACCAGGTGCCCACCAGTACTGCTAACCAGTGCCGCCTTACCAGTGCCTTTCAGTGAGGCCTACTGTGCCCTAAGCGCCACCTATCAGTGCCCACCAGTCTAGCCTCATCAGTGCCCATCATTGCCACCTATCAGTGCAGCCTCATCAGTGCCCATCATTGCCACCTATCAGTGCAGCCTCATCAGTGCCCACCAGTCTAGCCTCACCATTGCCACCTATCAGTGCCACCTCTAAGTGCCCTTCAGTGCCGCCTCATCAGTGCCCACCAGTCTAGCCTCATCAGTGCCCATCATTGCCACCTCTAAATGCCCTTCAGTGCCCACCATTGCCACCTCATTAGAGCCCATCAGTGCCAATTAGTCCTGCCTTATCAGTGTCTATCAGTGAGGCCTATCAGTGCCCATTAGTGCCACCTATCAGTGCAGCCTCATCAGTGCCCACCAGTCTAGCCTCATCAGTGCCCATCATTGCCACCTATCAGTGCCACCTCTAAATGCCCTTCAGTGCCCACCATTGCCACCTCATTAGAGCCCATCAGTGCCAATTAGTCCTGCCTTATCAGTGTCTATCAGTGAGGCCTATCAGTGCCCATTAGTGCCACCTATCAGTGCAGCCTCAATAGTGCCTTCACATAAGTGCCCACCAGTCTAGCCTCACCAGTGCCCATCATTGCCACCTATCAGTGCCACTTCTAACTGCCCTTCAGTGCCGCCTATCAGTGCAGCCTCATCAGTGCCCACCAGTGCCACCTCATTAGAGCCCATCAGTGCCACCTATCAGCGCCAATTAGTCCTGCCTTATCAGTGAGGCCTATCTGTGCCAAAAAGTGCCGCCTATCAGTGCAGCCTCATCAGTGCCACCTACTAGTGCCTATCAGTGCCCATTAGTGCCACCTATCAGTGACCATCAGTGCCACCTATCAGTGCAGCCTCATTAGTGCTGCCTCATCAATTCCACCGATCAGTGCCAATTAGTCCTGCCTTATCAGTGCCCATCAATGCAGCCTCATCAGTGCCCACCAGTGCCACCTCATTAGAGCCCATCAGTGCCACCTATCAGCGCCAATTAGTCCTGCCTTATCAGTGAGGCTTATCTGTGCCCATAAGTGCCGCCTCATCAGTGCCTGCCAGTGCCGCCTCATCAGTGCCACCTACTAGTGCCTATCAGTGCCACATATCAGTGCCCATTAGTGCCACCTATCAGTGACCATCAGTGCCACCTACCAGTGCAGCCTCATTAGTGCTGCCTCATCAATTCCACCTATCAGTGCCAATTAGTCCTGCCTTATCAGTGCCCATCATTGCAGCCTCATCAGTGCCCATCAGTGAAGGAGATAAATTACCTGTTTGCTAAATTTTATAACAAACTAATAAAACTGTTTTTTTTTTTCAACATTTTCAGCCTTTTTTTGTTTGTTTAGCAAAAAAAAAAAAAAAAAAATCCCACCAAAAGAAAGCTGTATTTATGTGAAAAAAATGATAAAAATCTCATATGGGTATAGAGTAATTGTCATTCAAAGTGTGACAGCGCTGAAAGCTGAGAATCGGCCTGGGCAGGGAGGGGGTTATACTGTATGTGCCCACTAAGCAATGGATAAGGACGCTGGCGCCCGCCTGATCCTTAACAAAAATGCTACCGCTCCTGATTAGTCCTCTGTTGTTAAGGACGCGGCGGCTGGCCCACTCCTTAACAACCAGCTATACACTGGTTGCTAAGGACGCCGTTGGGTTGCTGGCAAAGAAAGAAAAATAAAAATAAGACACTGAAAAACAGTTCTTAGCACCTGAAGCTTGAAAAACGCTTTTAGCTTACCATAGGGTAACACTATTTGCTTCACGTGCCAAAGGATTCCCAGAGCACTATGGGATAGCTAAGTAGACAGCACAGCAGTAGCTGCCTGCTTTGAGGCCGACTTTGTCGGGGGTCAATGCCCGTTCACCTGTGTGTGTGGTAAGTTTTGAGTTGGACTTACCCTGGCTGTCGATGACGCTCTGCACCACCTCCTCCAGGCCCACCATGTAAATGAATTCGCTGTTGGCGGCGCTGGGCAGGAAGTGGAGGAGGGGAGCGGGTGGCTTGGGCGGAGGGATCTCCAGCAGCGTCTTCTCCAGCTGTTTGCGCAGGGCCAGCTTGGCGGCGGCCTGGGAGCTGACGGGGTCCTGCACCCCGCTGGGGCTGGGCAGAGGGGAGGAGACTCGGTTGACGTTGCCGGCCTGCATGTGGGAGCCCAGGTTCATGTACATGGCGGAGGAGCCGCTGCGCTGGCATTGGACAGACGAGGTGGACTGCTGAGGAAAGAACAGAGGGGGGCGGGGACCGGTCATTAGTGAGGGGCAGAGGAACTACAAAACCCAGCATGCAATCACATCCCTCATCCCTAAACAAGGCTATGGGTGTGTTTGGCCCTGGTGATTGGCTCCTCCCTCTACAGAAATCAAGGTGACTCATGGCAATTCCCGTGCAGCTGACTGTCAGGGAACACTGGGGCTTCCCCTGCGTGCTCAGGGGGGTTCCTGACTGGGCAGTTCTGATGCTGAGCCTCCAATCATATGCAGGCAGCTCACAGGGCCACCTTCTTTTCTGACTGGGGGGGAAGAGACTGGCGAAATGTTTCCTCCTGCCTGCAGCAATCATTTCACTGAGGGGAGAGGAGACTGAAGAAATGCTTCCTCCTGCCTGCAGAAGTCTGATCACTGGGGTAAGAGAAGACTAAGAAAATGCTTCCTCTAGCAGTCTGATCACTGAGGGGAGAAGAGAATGAGGAAATGCTGCCTTCTGCATGCAGCAATCTTTTCACTGGGGGAGAGGAGACTGAGTAAGTGCTTCCTCTTGCCTGCGGCAATCAGATCACTGGGGAAGAGGACACTGAGGAAATGTGTCCTCCTGCCTGCAGCAGTCTGATCATCGAGGGAAGGGGAGACTGAGGAAATGCTTCCTCTTAGCAATCAGATCACTGGAGATTGAGGAAATGCTCCCTCTTGCCTGCAGCAGTCTGATCACTGGAGATTGAGGAAATGCTGATGACTGGGGGAGAGGAGACTGAGGAAATGCTTCCTGCTGCTATCTTATAACTGAGGGAGTGGAGACTGAGGAAATGCTTCCTCCTGCCTGAAGCAATCAGATCACTGGGGGGGGGGGGGGAGATTAAGTAAATTCCTCCTTTTAACCGCAGCAGAGTGATGACATAATCTCAGCCTAGGCACAGTCCCCGGACTAGGGTGGTATGAGTCCATGGCGGAGGTCATGCTATTTTAACCAGAGACGAGGGGGCGGGGTTACCTACCTGCGGGTAGTTGAGCGCCTGAGTCATGCTACTTATACTAGGGAAGAGGGGGCGGGGTAACCTTTAGAAGAGGGGGCGGGGTTACCTTTGGAAGAGGGGGTGGGGTTACCTACGTGCGGGTAGTTGAGCGCCTGCGTCATGCTACTTATATCAGGGAAGAGGGGGCGGGTTACCTATGGACGAGGGGGCGGGGTTACCTATGGAAGAGGGGGCGGGGTTACGTACCTAAGGGTAGTTGAGCGCCTGCGTCATGCTACTTATACCAGGGAAGAGGGGGCGGGTTACCTATGGAAGAGGGGGCGGGTTACCTATGGAAGAGGGGGCGGGGTTACCTACCTGTGGGTAGTTGAGCGCCTGCGTCATGCTCGGCGTGCTGTTGCGGATCAGGCTGGCTTTGGGCGGCCCGCACTGGCCCTGGAGCTGGGTGGGGTTGGGGGCGATGACTCTCTGTGACATCATCATGTGGGGTAAAGGGGTGTTGGAGGAGGAGCGGATGACGCTGTGGGTCTGCGAGAAGAAGACATTGGTTAATGTGCAGCCACTCCCCCCTGTACCGGTTGGCTGAGGGGGCGGGGCCACATTTGGTACCTGAATGCTGCGAAGATTCTGCACCTCCAGTCCCGGAGCTCCTGGCCGCGAGGGGACTTTGGCCAGGCCGGGCTGACCCGTGTGGGTGGGAGACGGCTGGACGATGGTGGCCGCGTTCTGCGCCACGGGATTCTGAAAGAGAAAAGGATGAGAGAGTGGGCGGAGTCATAATGAATCCAGAGTTCAGGAAGCAGTCAGTTATTTAGGAGCCCTGGGGGAGGGGAGCTGCGGCCCCTGAGAGCCGTCCAGCCAAGACCGAAGATTGGAATATGGAAACTTCCGTCACATGACCTAAAGGGGCGGGATCCGGAACGGACACGCCTCTCCGAGGTCACTGAGACAGAACAAGCATGCGGTCAGTGAGCTTCCATCCTGCTTGCTTGTGACCGGCATTGATAACCCGATCATGTGACCGGCATTGATAACCCGATCATGTGACCGGCATTGATAACCCGATCATGTGACCGGCATTGATAACCCGATCATGTGACCGGCATTGATAACCCGATCATGTGACCGGCATTGATAACCTGATCATGTGACCGGCATTGATAACCTGATCATGTGACCGGCCTTGATAACCTGATCATGTGACCGGCATTACTAACCTGATCATGTGACCGGCGTTGATAACCTAATCATGTGACCGGCATTGATAACCAGATCATGTGACCGGCATTGATAACCAGATCATGTGACCGGCACTGATAACCAGATCATGTGACCGGCATTGATAACCAGATCATGTGACCGGCACTGATAACCAGATCATGTGACCGGCATTGATAACCAGAGCATGTGACCGGCATTGATAACCTGATCATGTGACCGGTATTGATAACCTGATCATGTGACCGGCATTGATAACCCGATCATGTGACCGGCATTGATAACCTGATCATGTGACCGGCATTGATAACCTGATCATGTGACCGGCATTGATAACCTGATCATATGTCCGGCATTGATAACCTGATCATGTGACCGGCATTGATAACCCGATCATGTGACCGGCATTGATAACCCGATCATGTGACCGGCATTGATAACCCAATCATGTGACCGGCATTGATAACCCGATCATGTGACCGGCATTGATAACCCGATCATGTGACCGGCATTGATAACCCGATCATGTGACTATTGGGATTGGCCACATGATCAAGAAGACGGCGTCCAAAGAGCCATTTCTTTTAGCAGATGGCCGGATTTCTCCCCACCTCTCCCCAGTACTTTTCAGGGCTTGCCGTTACCGCCGGTTCGCCTGAGAAACAATGCCATGGTACGGCCGGCTGCTCCAAGGGCCTTGGAGGACTGGAGCGACTTCATGAGCTCACTTCCTGTCCAGGCTGAAACACCTCTATGGTTTTGGAGTACAGGAGCGACATCATTTCCTGTCCAGGCTGGAGTACAGGAGCGGCATCATTTCCTGTCCAGGCTGGAGTACAGGAGCGGCATCATTTCCTGTCCAGGCTGGAGTACAGGAGCGACATCATTGCCTGTCCAGGCTGGAGTACAGGAGCGGCATCATTTCCTGTCCAGGCTGGAGTACAGGAGCGACATCATTTCCTGTCCAGGCTGGAGTACAGGAGCGACATCATTTCCTGTCCAGGCTGAAACACCTTTATTTATTTATTTGTTTTATTTTTTATGCTGTCCATTTATTTTTGTTATTTTTTTTTACCACTTTTATTCCTATTACAAGAAATGTAAACTTCCCTGAAATAGACATAAGGGGTATGGAGAGATTTGGGGTCAAAAAGACCTCAAAGTCTCTTCTTTACCTTTAAAAGCAAAAGATTAAAAAAAAAAAAAAAAAAGGTTGTTTACTTCCAGCCCAGACAGGAAGTGATGTCATGACGTTGCTCAGGTCCTCCAGGGCCATAGAGGAGATCAGAGACGATTTAGTCTTTTATCGCCTCTGTGACCAGCAGAATAACCTGGTATAGAGGCAAAATGATTGGCCTGAAACCCGCTGACAAGCTTGTGTCGCGTCCAATCACAGCACGGGTCAGCGTGGCGACACCCACCTTCTGCAGGACGTTCTCCTTCTGGAGCTGACTCTGCCGCAGCTTCTTCAGTAGCACAAGCCGCGCCTCCTCCAGCCGAAGCTCCTCCTTCAACTGCTTGATAAGCTGCTGCCGCTCCTCCAGGCTCTTCCCCTGCGGAGGAACACACCGCGCCGTCAGGTGACGCTACAACTCCCCCATCCCCCGACAGGGACGCTACCGCTCCCCCACCCCCGACAGGGACGCTACAACTCCCCCATCCCCCGACAGGGACGCTACCGCTCCCCCACCCCCGACAGGGACGCTACAACTCCCCCATCCCCCGACAGGGACGCTACCGCTCCCCCGCCCCCGACAGGGACGCTACAACTCCCCCATCCCCTGACAGGGACGCTACCGCTCCCCCTGCCCCCGACAGGGACACTACCGCTCCCCCACCCCCCCCCAACAGGGACTCTACCGCTCCCCCACCCCCAACAGGGACGCTATCGCTCCCCCACCCCCAAGGACGTTACCGCTCCCCCACCCCCCGACAGGGACGCCACCGCTCCCCCACCCCCAACAGGGACGCTACCGCTCCCCCACCCCCAACAGGGACGATACCGCTCCCCCATCCCCCGACAGGGACGCTACCGCTTCCCCATTCCCCAACAGGGACGCTACCGCTCCTCCACCCCCGACAGGGACGCTACCGCTCCCCCTACCCCGACAGGGACGCTAACGCTTCCCCATCCCCCAACAGGGACGCTACCGCTCCCCCATCCCCCAACAAGGACGCTACCGCTCCCCAACCCCCAACAAGGACGCCACCGCTCCCCAACCCCCAACAGGGACGCTCCCCCACCCCCGACAGGGACGCTAACGCTCCCCCATCCCCCAACAAGGACGCTATCGCTCCCCAACCCCCAACAAGAACGCCACCGCTCCCCCACCCCCAACAAGGACGCTGCCGCTCCCCTTCCCCCCGACAGGGACGCCACCGCTCCCCCACCCCCAACGAGGACGCTACCGCTCCCCCACCCCCCGACAGGGACGCTACAACTCCCCCACCCCCAACAAGGACGCTACCGCTTCCTCATCCCCCAACAGAGACGCTACCTCTCCCCCACCCCCCGACAGGGACCCTACCTTGCCCCCACCCCCCCAACAGAGACGCTACCGCTCCCCCACCCCGACAGGGACGCTACCTCTCCCCCACCCCCCGACAGGGACCCTACCTTCCCCCCCCCCCCCAACAGAGACGCTACCTCTCCCCCACCCCGACAGGGACGCTACCTCACCCCCACCCCAAACAAAGACGCTAACTCGCCACCACCCCCCAACAGAAACGCTACTTCTCCCCCACCCCCGACAGGAATGCTACTTATGCCCCGCCCCCCAACAGGGACGTTCCTTCTCCCCCAACCCCCTTGACAGGGCACAGAGATGATCTGAGCAGCTCTGTACCATGTGATCTGTGTGAGGACAAATCCCACCCATAATAATTGTAACCACTACTACTGAGAGCCCCGCCCCTTCCTGTCACACTGAGGAAGTCAGCATTTATCAATGACAGGACTAACCCCTCCCCCTCCGTATATGTCCTGTACATTAACCCCTCCTCCTCTGTATATGTCCTGTACATTAACCCCTCCTCCTCTTTATATGTCCAGTACATTAACCCCTCCCCCTCCGTATATGTCCTGTACATTAACCCCTCCTCCTCTGTATATGTCCAGTACATTAACCCCTCCCCCTCCGTATATGTCCTGTACATTAACCCCTCCCCCTCCGTATATGTCCTGTACATTAACCCCTCCTCCTCTGTATATGTCCTGTACATTAACCCCTCCTCCTCTGTATATGTCCTGTACATTAACCCCTTCCCTCCCCCTCTGTATATGTCCTGTACATTAACCCCTCCCCCTCCGTATATGTACTGTACATTAACCCCTCCCCCTCTGTATATGTCCTGTACATTAACCCCTTCCCCTCCTCCTCTGTATATGTCCTGTACATTAACCCCTCCCCCTCCGTATATGTACTGTACATTAACCCCTCCCCCTCTGTATATGTCCTGTACATTAACCCCTCCCCCTCCGTATATGTACTGTACATTAACCCCTCCCCCTCTGTATATGTCCTGAACATTAACCCCTCCCCCTCTGTATATGTCCTGTACATTAACCCCTCCCCTCCCCCTCTGTATATGTCCTGTACATTAACCCCTTCCCCTCCTCCTCTGTATATGTCCTGTACATTAACCCCTTCCCCTCCTCCTCTGTATATGTCCTGTACATTAACCCCTTCCCCTCCTCCTCTGTATATGTCCTGTACATTAACCCCTTCCCCTCCCCCTCTGTATATGTCCTGTACATTAACCCCTTCCCTCCTCCTCTGTATATGTCCTGTACATTAACCCCTCCCCCTCTGTATATGTCCTGTACATTAACCCCTCCCCCTCCTCCTCTGTATATGTCCTGTACATTAACCCCTCCCCCTCTGTATATGTCCTGTACATTAACCCCTTCCCCTCCCCCTCTGTATATGTCCTGTACATTAACCCCTCCCCCTCCTCCTCTGTATATGTCCTGTACATTAACCCCTCCCCCTCTGTATATGTCCTGTACATTAACCCCTCCCCTCCCCCTCTGTATATGTCCTGTACATTAACCCCTTCCCCTCCTCCTCTGTATATGTCCTGTACATTAACCCCTCCCCTCCCCCTCTGTATATGTCCTGTACATTAACCCCTCCCCCTCCCCCTCTGTATATGTCCTGTACATTAACCCCTTCCCCTCCCCCTCTGTATATGTCCTGTACATTAACCCCTCCCCTCCTCTGTATATGTCCTGTACATTAACCCCTTCCCCTCCCCCTCTGTATATGTCCTGTACATTAACCCCTCCCCCTCCCCCTCTGTATATGTCCTGTACATTAACCCTTCCCCCTCTTCCTCTGTATATGTCCTGTACATTAACCCCTTCCCCTCCTCCTCTGTATATGTCCTGTACATTAACCCCTTCCCCTCCCCCCTCTGTATATGTCCTGTACATTAACCCCTTCCCCTCCCCCTCTGTATATGTCCTGTACATTAACCCCTCCCCCTCCTCTGTATATGTCCTGTACATTAACCCCTTCCCTCCTCCTCTGTATATGTCCTGTACATTAACCCCTCCCCCCCTCTGTATATGTCCTGTACATTAACCCCTTCCCTCCCCCTCTGTATATGTCCTGTACATTAACCCCTCCCCCTCCTCATATGTCCTGTACATTAACCCCTTCCCCTCCCCCCTCTGTATATGTCCTGTACATTAACCCCTTCCCCTCCCCCCTCTGTATATGTCCTGTACATTAACCCCTTCCCCCCCCTCTGTATATGTCCTGTACATTAACCCCTTCCCCTCCTCTGTATATGTCCTGTACATTAACTCCTTCCCCTCCTCCTCTGTATATGTCCTGTACATTAACCCCTTCCCTCCTCCTCTGTATATGTCCTGTACATTAACCCCTTCCCCTCCCCCCTCTGTATATGTCCTGTACATTAACCCCTTCCCCCCCTCTGTATATGTCCTGTACATTAACCCCTTCCCCCCCTCTGTATATGTCCTGTACATTAACCCCTCCCCCTCCTCTGTATATGTCCTGTACATTAACTCCTTCCCCTCCTCCTCTGTATATGTCCTGTACATTAACCCCTTCCCCTCCCCCCTCTGTATATGTCCTGTACATTAACCCCTTCCCCTCCCCCTCTGTATATGTCCTGTACATTAACCCCTTCCCTCCCCCTCTGTATATGTCCTGTACATTAACCCCTTCCCCTCCTCCTCTGTATATGTCCTGTACATTAACCCCTTCCCCTCCTCCTCTGTATATGTTCTGTACATTAACCCCTTCCCCTCCCCCTCTGTATATGTCCTGTACATTAACCCCTTCCCCTCCCCCCTCTGTATATGTCCTGTACATTAACCCCTTCCCCTCCTCCTCTGTATATGTTCTGTACATTAACCCCTCCCCCTCCTCCTCTGTATATGTCCTGTACATTAACCCCTCCCCCTCCTCTGTATATGTCCTGTACATTAACCCCTCCCCCTCCTCCTCTGTATATGTCCTGTACATTAACCCCTTCCCCTCCCCCCTCTGTATATGTCCTGTACATTAACCCCTTCCCCCCCTCTGTATATGTCCTGTACATTAACCCCTTCCTCCCCTCCTCTGTATATGTCCTGTACATTAACCCCTTCCTCCCCCCCTCTGTATATGTCCTGTACATTAACCCCTCCCCTCCCCCTCTGTATATGTCCTGTACATTAACCCCTCCCCTCCCCCTCTGTATATGTCCTGTACATTAACCCCTTCCCCTCCCCCCTCTGTATATGTCCTGTACATTAACCCCTTCCCCTCCTCCTCTGTATATGTCCTGTACATTAACCCCTCCCCTCCCCCTCTGTATATGTCCTGTACATTAACCCCTTCCCCTCCCCCCTCTGTATATGTCCTGTACATTAACCCCTCCCCCTCTGTATATGTCCTGTACATTAACCCCTCCCCTCCTCCTCTGTATATGTCCTGTACATTAACCCCTCCCCCTCCTCTGTATATGTCCTGTACATTAACCCCTCCCCCTCCGTATATGTCCTGTACATTAACCCCTCCTCCTCTGTATATGTCCTGTACATTAACCCCTTCCTCTCCTCCTCTGTATATGTCCTGTACATTAACCCCTTCCCTCCCCCTCTGTATATGTCCTGTACATTAACCCCTCCCCCTCCGTATATGTACTGTACATTAACCCCTCCTCCTCTGTATATGTCCTGTACATTAACCCCTTCCTCTCCTCCTCTGTATATGTCCTGTACATTAACCCCTTCCCTCCTCCTCTGTATATGTC
Source organism: Pelophylax lessonae (assembly GCF_965119305.1). Lineage (NCBI taxonomy): Eukaryota > Metazoa > Chordata > Amphibia > Anura > Ranidae > Pelophylax > Pelophylax lessonae. Next base: position 3,387,959 of record NC_138780.1, read on the forward strand.
CTGTACATTAACCCCTTCCCTCCCCCCTCTGTATATGTCCTGTACATTAACCCCCTCCCCTCCCCCTCTGTATATGTCCTGTACATTAACCCCCTCCCCTCCTCCTCTGTATATGTCCAGTACATTAACCCCTCCCCCTATGTATATGTCCTGTACATTAACCCCTCCCCCTATGTATATGTCCTGTACATTAACCCCTCCCCCTCCTCTGTATATGTCCTGTACATTAACCCCTTCCCTCCTCCTCTGTATATGTCCTGTACATTAACCCCTTCCCCTCCTCCTCTGTATATGTCCTGTACATTAACCCCTCCCCCTATGTATATGTCCTGTACATTAACCCCTCCCCCTATGTATATGTCCTGTACATTAACCCCTCCCCCTCCTCTGTATATGTCCTGTACATTAACCCCTTCCCTCCTCCTCTGTATATGTTCTGTACATTAACCCCTTCCCCTCCTCTGTATATGTCCTGTACATTAACCCCTCCCCCTCCTCTGTATATGTCCTGTACATTAACCCCTTCCCCTCCTCCTCTGTATATGTCCTGTACATTAACCCCTTCCCCTCCTCCTCTGTATATGTCCTGTACATTAACCCCTTCCCTCCTCCTCTGTATATGTTCTGTACATTAACCCCTTCCCCTCCTCTGTATATGTCCTGTACATTAACCCCTCCCCCTCCTCTGTATATGTCCTGTACATTAACCCCTTCCCCTCCTCCTCTGTATATGTCCTGTACATTAACCCCTTCCCCTCCTCCTCTGTATATGTCCTGTACATTAACCCCTTCCCCTCCCCCTCTGTATATGTCCTGTACATTAACCCCTCCCCTTCCTCCTCTGTATATGTCCTGTACATTAACCCCTCCCCTCCCCCCTCTGTATATGTCCTGTACATTAACCCCTCCCCTCCTCCTCTGTATATGTCCTGTACATTAACCCCTTCCCCCCTCTGTATATGTCCTGTACATTAACCCCTTCCCCTCCCCCCTCTGTATATGTCCTGTACATTAACCCCTCCCCCTCTGTATATGTCCTGTACATTAACCCCTTCCCTCCTCTGTATATGTCCTGTACATTAACCCCTCCCCCTCCCCCCTCTGTATATGTCCTGTACATTAACCCCTTCCCTCCCCCTCTGTATATGTCCTGTACATTAACCCCTCCCCCTCCTCCTCTGTATATGTCCTGTACATTAACCCCTTCCCCTCCCCCTCTGTATATGTCCTGTACATTAACCCCTCCCCCTCCTCCTCTGTATATGTCCTGTACATTAACCCCTTCCCCTCCCCCTCTGTATATGTCCTGTACATTAACCCCTCCCCCTCCTCCTCTGTATATGTCCTGTACATTAACCCCTTCCCCCCCTCCTCTGTATATGTCCTGTACATTAACCCCTCCCCCTCCTCTGTATATGTCCTGTACATTAACCCCTTCCCCTCCTCTGTATATGTCCTGTACATTAACCCCTTCCTCTCCTCCTCTGTATATGTCCTGTACATTAACCCCTCCCCCTCCTCTGTATATGTCCTGTACATTAACCCCTTCCCCTCCTCTGTATATGTCCTGTACATTAACCCCTTCCTCTCCTCCTCTGTATATGTCCTGTACATTAACCCCTCCCCCTCCTCTGTATATGTCCTGTACATTAACCCCTTCCCCTCCCCCCTCTGTATATGTCCTGTACATTAACCCCTTCCCCTCCTCCTCTGTATATGTCCTGTACATTAACCCCTCCCCCTCTGTATATGTCCTGTACATTAACCCCTCCCCTCCCCCTCTGTATATGTCCTGTACATTAACCCCTCCCCCTCTGTATATGTCCTGTACATTAACCCCTCCCCTCCCCCTCTGTATATGTCCTGTACATTAACCCCTCCCCCTCCCCCTCTGTATATGTCCTGTACATTAACCCCTTCCCCTCCTCTGTATATGTCCTGTACATTAACCCCTTCCCCTCCCCCCTCTGTATATGTCCTGTACATTAACCCCTCCCCCTCTGTATATGTCCTGTACATTAACCCCTTCCCCTCCTCCTCTGTATATGTCCTGTACATTAACCCCTCCCCCTCCCCCTCTGTATATGTCCTGTACATTAACCCCTTCCCCTCCTCTGTATATGTCCTGTACATTAACCCCTTCCCCTCCCCCTCTGTATATGTCCTGTACATTAACCCCTTCCCCTCCTCCTCTGTATATGTCCTGTACATTAACCCCTCCCCTCCCCCTCTGTATATGTCCTGTACATTAACCCCTTCCCCTCCTCCTCTGTATATGTCCTGTACATTAACCCCTCCCCCTCCTCTGTATATGTCCTGTACATTAACCCCTTCCCCTCCTCCTCTGTATATGTCCTGTACATTAACCCCTCCCCCTCCTCTGTATATGTCCTGTACATTAACCCCTCCCCTCCTCCTCTGTATATGTCCTGTACATTAACCCCTTCCCCTCCCCCCTCTGTATATGTCCTGTACATTAACCCCTCCCCCTCTGTATATGTCCTGTACATTAACCCCTTCCCCTCCCCCTCTGTATATGTCCTGTACATTAACCCCTTCCCCTCCTCTGTATATGTCCTGTACATTAACCCCTCCCCCTCCTCCTCTGTATATGTCCTGTACATTAACCCCTTCCCCTCCTCTGTATATGTCCTGTACATTAACCCCTTCCCCTCCTCCTCTGTATATGTCCTGTACATTAACCCCTTCCCCCCTCTGTATATGTCCTGTACATTAACCCCTTCCCTCCTCTGTATATGTCCTGTACATTAACCCCTTCCCCTCCTCTGTATATGTCCTGTACATTAACCCCTCCCCCTCCTCCTCTGTATATGTCCTGTACATTAACCCCTCCCCCTCCTCTGTATATGTCCTGTACATTAACCCCTTCCTCTCCTCCTCTGTATATGTCCTGTACATTAACCCCTTCCCCTCCTCCTCTGTATATGTCCTGTACATTAACCCCTTCCCCTCCCCCTCTGTATATGTCCTGTACATTAACCCCTTCCCCCCTCTGTATATGTCCTGTACATTAACCCCTTCCCTCCTCTGTATATGTCCTGTACATTAACCCCTTCCCCTCCCCCTCTGTATATGTCCTGTACATTAACCCCTCCCCCTCCTCTGTATATGTCCTGTACATTAACCCCTCCCCTCCCCCTCTGTATATGTCCTTTACATTAACCCCTTCCCCTCCCCCTCTGTATATGTCCTGTACATTAACCCCTTCCCCTCCTCTGTATATGTCCTGTACATTAACCCCTCCCCCTCCCCCTCTGTATATGTCCTGTACATTAACCCCTCCCCCTCTGTATATGTCCTGTACATTAACCCCTTCCCCTCCTCCTCTGTATATGTCCTGTACATTAACCCCTCCCCCTCCCCCTCTGTATATGTCCTGTACATTAACCCCTCCCCCTCCTCCTCTGTATATGTCCTGTACATTAACCCCTCCCCCTCTGTATATGTCCTGTACATTAACCCCTCCCCCTCCTCCTCTGTATATGTCCTGTACATTAACCCCTCCCCCTCCTCTGTATATGTCCTGTACATTAACCCCTCCCCCTCTGTATATGTCCTGTACATTAACCCCTTCCCCTCCTCCTCTGTATATGTCCTGTACATTAACCCCTCCCCCTCCTCTGTATATGTCCTGTACATTAACCCCTCCCCCTCCTCCTCTGTATATGTCCTGTACATTAACCCCTTCCTCTCCCCTCCTCTGTATATGTCCTGTACATTAACCCCTCCCCCTCTGTATATGTCCTGTACATTAACCCATTCCTCCCCCTCTGTATATGTCCTGTACATTAACCCCTTCCCCTCCTCCTCTGTATATGTCCTGTACATTAACCCCTTCCCCTCCTCCTCTGTATATGTCCTGTACATTAACCCCTTCCCCTCCTCCTCTGTATATGTCCTGTACATTAACCCCTTCCCCTCCCCCTCTGTATATGTCCTGTACATTAACCCCTTCCCCTCCTCCTCTGTATATGTCCTGTACATTAACCCCTTCCCCTCCTCCTCTGTATATGTCCTGTACATTAACCCCTTCCCCTCCCCCCTCTGTATATGTCCTGTACATTAACCCCTTCCCCTCCCCCTCTGTATATGTCCTGTACATTAACCCCTTCCCCTCCCCACTCTGTATATGTCCTGTACATTAACCCCTTCCCCTCCTCTGTATATGTCCTGTACATTAACCCCTTCCCCTCCCCCCTCTGTATATGTCCTGTACATTAACCCCTTCCCTCCTCCTCTGTATATCTTCATCTGATTGGAAAAGGTGGAGATGATGACATCATGCCTCCCTGTTGTCCACCTCATCCAATCACAGAATGTCTCCCCTCCCCCTCTTTTATTAATACAAATAAAAGGTCTCCTACCTTAAACATCTCCAGGTTGGCCATCTTTATTTTATCATCACAGCGGGAGACGGAGCGCGGACTGGAGGCCTCATTGTCAGAGAGGACGATGATATCGGGGGAGGGGGTGAGTCCGGCCCGGTCCGAGTCCCTGTCACCGGAAATAAAATATATTAGAGTGTAAGCTCCTCTGGTACAGAGACTGATGTGACTGTGGGGGGAGGGGACATTAGAGTGTAAGCTCCTCTGGTACAGAGACTGATGTGACTGTGGGGGGAGGGGACATTAGAGTGTAAGCTCCTCTGGTACAGAGACTGATGTGACTGTGGGGGAGGGGACATTAGAGTGTAAGCTCCTCTGGTACAGAGACGGATGTGACTGTGGGGGGAGGGGACATTAGAGTGTAAGCTCCTCTGGTACAGAGACTGATGTGACTGTGGGGGGAGGGGACATTAGAGTGTAAGCTCCTCTGGTACAGAGACTGATGTGACTGTGGGGGAGGGGACATTAGAGTGTAAGCTCCTCTGGTACAGAGAATGATGTGACTGTGGGGGAGGGGGACATTAGAGTGTAAGCTCCTCTGGTACAGAGACTGATGTGGGGGAGGGGACATTAGAGTGTAAGCTCCTCTGGTACAGAGACTGATGTGACTGTGGGGGAGGGGACATTAGAGTGTAAGCTCCTCTGGTACAGAGACTGATGTGACTGTGGGGGAGGGGACATTAGAGTGTAAGCTCCTCTGGTACAGAGACTGATGTGACTGTGGGGGAGGGGACATTAGAGTGTAAGCTTCTCTGGTACAGAGACTGATATGACTGAAGGGGGGAGGGGACATTAGAGTGTAAGCTCCTCTGGTACAGAGACTGATATGACTGAAGGGGGGAGGGGACATTAGAGTGTAAGCTCCTCTGGTACTGAGACTGATGTGACTGTGGGGGAGGGGACATTGGAGTGTAAGCTCCTCTGGTGAAGAGAGTGATGTGATTGGCTCAGTGATCTCTGTGGTATATGTCTCCTGCCCCCCCCCAGACATGAAGGGACATCTCACCCTCGTCTGGAACTCATGTCCACCGGCTCCTCGATGTTCTCCTTGCCATTCCTTCCCGTTGGCCGGGTGTCCACGTGGGGTCGCAGGTTCCCGTTCATCTTTTCCTCGTAGAGTTTGAGTCCATCCTGCTTGGCGGAGTGGTCGTGGGGCAGTTCCAGTCCCGGAAGGTCTTTCCTCTTGAGAAGAGCCAGCATCTTCAGCCTCTCCATGGCCTCGTGGCCTTCCATCTTCAGTTGCTTGGCCAGGACATCCTCTCGGTCATCGGGCTGCTCCAGGCCCCTCTTCAGGAGGTTGAGCCGGAGGGCTTCTTCTGTCACTCTGTCCATCCTGGTGAAAGGAAACACAGAAAGGTCAGTGAGGGAACATTGACAATCGTTCAGTTCAGCTCACCTTCGATGAACGTTCCGTATCTGAAACCATGAATAACGTGAAACTAAAACTACAGTATGTTATAGTCCTGACTGGGAGAGATTGGAGACATCTGACCATCATGGCCATGAATATGGAGTCCCTCAATGCACCTATAACAGCCTCCACCCAATTGGGAAGGCCTTCCACAAGATTTTAGAGGGTGTCTCATATTGGGCGCCAACAAAAGACCTGGCTCACACATCGGGCGCCAAAAAAATTACCTGGCTTACACATGGGACCTCACATCGGGCGCCAAAAAAATGACCTGGTTCACACATCGGGCGCCAAAAAAAATGACCTGGCTCACACATGGGACCTCACATCGGGCGCCAAAAAATGACCTGGCTTACACATGGGACCTTACATCGGGCGCCAAAAAATGACCTGGCTCACACATGGGACCTCACATCGGGCGCCTAATGTGAGGCCCGATGTGTGAGCCAGGTAATTTTTGGGTGCCCAATGTGACGTCCCATGTATGCGCCAGGTCTTTTTTTGGTGCCCAATGTGAGGCCCGATGTGTGAGCCAGGTATTCTTATCCAAAATAAAATGACCTGGCTCACACATTGGGCGCCAAAAAATGACCTGGTTCACACATGGCACCTCACATCGGGCGCCAAAAAAATGACCTGGCTCACACATCGGGCGCCAAAAAATGACCTGGTTCACACATGGGACCTCACATTGGGCGCCAAAAACTGACTTGGCTCACACATTGGGCGCCAAAAAATGACCTGGCTCACACATCGGGCGCCAAAAAATGACCTGGTTCACACATGGCACCTCACATCGGGTGCCAAAAACCGACCTGCCTCACACACGGGACCTCACATTGGGTGCTGGCTCACCATTGGTGTTCCAACTCATCCTATACGTGTTCAGTAGGGTTGAGGTCAAGTACTGATGTTGGATGAGACGATCTGGCTCACCATTGGCATCCCAACTCCTCCTTAACATGTTCAGTAGGGTTGAGGTCAAGTACTAATGTTGGGTAAGAAGGCCTGGCTTGCCATTGGTGTTCCAACTCATTTCAAAGGTGTTCAGTAGGGTTGAGGTCCGGTACCGATATTGGATGAGAAGACCTGGCTCACCATTGGTGTTACAACAAATCCTAAAGATGTTTAGGAAGATTGAGGTCAAGTACTGCTGTTGGATGAGAAGATTTGGCTCATTTTTGGTGTTCAGTAGGGTTGAGGTCTGGTACCGATCTTAAATGAGAAGACTTGGCTCACCATTGGTGTTCCGAATCTTCCCAAAGCTGTTCAGTAGGGTTCAAGTTAGGGCTCTGTGCAGGACCCTCGAGTGTCTCCTCACCACACAGGGCACACCATGTCTTTATGGAGCTGGCCTTTTTAACAGGGGGGGGGGGGGATACAGTCATGCTGGAACAGAAAAGGGTCTTCACCAAACTGCTACCACAAGGCTGGAAGAGCACAATTGTCTACAATTTCTTTGTAGGATGGAGTATTACCAGGACCCTTCACTGGAGACACCTGAACTCCATCATCTGGAGGGGTCCACATAGTAGCGGCTATGGGATAGAGAGGGGTCCACATCCCACTGGCCATGGGATGGAGAAGGGTCCACATACCACTGGCCATGGGTTGGAGGGGGCCCACATACCACTGGCCATGGGATGGAGAGGGGTCCACATACCACTGGCTATGGGATGGAGGTGGGTCCACATACCACTGGCCATGGGATGGAGAGGGGTCCACATCCCACTGGCCATGGGATGGAGAAGGGTCCACATACCACTGGCCATGGGTTGGAGAGGGGTCCACATGCCACTGGCTATGGGATGGAGAGGGTCCACATACCACTGGCCATGGGATGGAGAGGGGTCCACATACCACTGGCCATGGGTTGGAGGGGGCCCACATACCACTGGCCATGGGATGGAGAGGGGTCCACATACCACTGGCCATGGGATGGAGAGGGGTCCACATACCACTGGCCATGGGATGGAGAGGGGTCCACATACCACTGGCCATGGGTTGGAGAGGGGTCCACATGCCACTGGCTATGGGATGGAGAGGGTCCACATACCACTGGCCATAGAATAGGGGTCCACATACCATTGCCTATGGGTTGGAGAGGGGTCCACATACCACTGGCTATGGGATGGAAAGGGTCCACATACCACTGGCCATAGATTAGGGGTCCACATACCACTGGCTATGGGATGGAGAGGGTCCACATATCACTGGCCATAGAATAGGGGTCCACATACCACCGGTCATGGGATGGAGAAGGGTCCATATACCACTGGCCATAGGATGGAGGGGGTCCACATAACACTGGCCATGGGATGGAGGGGGGTCCACATACCACTGGCTATGGGATGGAGAGGGTCCACATACCACTGGCCATAGAATAGGGGTCCACATACCACCGGCCATGGGATGGAGAAGGGTCCACATACCACTGGCCATGGGTTGGAGAGGGTCCACATACCACTGGCCATGGGATGGAGGGGGTCCACATACCACTGGCCATGGGATGGAGGGGGGTCCACATACCACTGGCTATGGGATGGAGGTGGGTCCACATACCACTGGCCATGGGATAGAGGGGGTCCACATACCACTGGCCATGGGATGGAGGGGGGTCCACATGCCACTGGCTATGGGATGGAGAGGAGAGGGTCCACATACCACTGGCTATGGAATGGAGGTGGGTCCACGTACCACTGGCTATAAGATGGAGGGGGTCCACATACCACTGGCTATGGGATGAATGGGGGGGGTCCACATACCACTAGCTATGGGATGGAGGGGGGTCCACATACCACTGGCCATGGGATAGAGGGGGGTCCACATACCACTAGCTATGGGATGGAGAGGGGTCCACATACCATTGGCTATGGGATGGAGGGGGGTCCACATACCACTAGCTATGGGATGGAGGTGGGTCCACATACCATTGGCTATGGGATGGAGAGGGGTCCACATACCACTGGCCATGGGATAGAGGGGGGTCCACATACCACTAGCTATGGGATGGAGGTGGGTCCACATACCACTAGCTATGGGATGGAGAGGGGTCCACATACCATTGTCTATGGGATGGAGGGGGGTCCACATACCACTAGCTATGGGATGGAGGTGGGTCCACATACCATTGGCTATGGGATGGAGAGGGGTCCACATAACATTGGCTATGGGACGGAGGGGGTCCACATACCACTGGCCATGGGATGGGGAGGAGAGGGTACACATACCATTGGCTATGGGATGGAGGGGGGTCCACATACCATTGGTTATGGGTTGGAGAGGGGTCCACATACCACTGGCTATATTGGATGGAGGGGGGTCCACATATCATTGGTTATGGGATAAAAGGGGTCCACATACCACTGCCCATGAAGATGTAATGGTCAGGTGTTCACAAACCTTTAGCCATATAGTGTACCATGCATTCGGATCCTAATTCATACGGGACCAAACCATCCGCCAACCGCTGCCACTGACATCCTCCCCGACCACTACAAAGAAAACCGATCCTCCTCTAACACCAGCGAAGAGCTCCAAACCCAACGAGACCCTCCAGACAGATAATTACATCCTACATCGCCCCGGTGCTCACCGGGAGTCCATCGTCCCAACAGTGCTCAGATGAAGACCGTTCCTATAGGAAGACGCTGCAAGCAAGGGGTTAAACCTCCGCATTCCTCCTCAGAGGGTGCCCACAGCCAATATGGGGGCGACAGGCGGTCGCTGCACCTGTTCCTTGTTGTGACACATGCTACGGGGGAGGAAAGAGGCGACCGGGGAAAAAAAAAAAAACATGCGCCGCCATTGAAATCTTTCATTCCCTGCCGATGGGAAATTGTTATGATTGTCTGGAAATGACCGGCATGCTGGGAAATGTCTATCGCTGGATCGACGGCTGGAATCGGCAAGAGAGTGAAGTGTCTGCATGGCGACTGGCGAAGACTTTAAAACATGGCGAGGGGGCGATAGGGAGTCTAATTTTGGTTGGAGATGGGACTGATCAATACTCAGGCAGAATAACGACACTGTGGGGGGGATTATCAAACCGAAAACGGTCAAAGAACCAAGCAACAGATTTTTAGGGGGCCCAATCACATCCAAGCGTTCCGTTGCGGTAATGTACAGGCGATAACATGCATTGCAGTAAGGCGACTGCATCCGATTGGACGCAACACCACATACATCGGGGGCCCTGCTGCCGATTGGATGCAGTCGCCTTACTGCAACGCATTTTAACGCCTGTGCAAAAGATCGGAACGTAAAGCGCGTGAATGCATTCAGATCGCAATCAATGCGCCAGAATTAAATATGCAGAGAATTTAAAAGAAACTGATTCGCAATCGATCGATCCCTTTCCCCTGAAGAAGACAGGACGCAGTTAAAAAAAGTTCCCAATAAAAATTGCAAAAAAAAAAAAAGTTCCAGATTAAAGAAAATAGCGCAATATATGTTCAAACCTGGCGGTGAGATTTCTTATTCCGTGGAATGTGTCTGGTGAGATTATCAATGGCAATGACGGTTCTGATCAATGAGCTATCAGATGGTGATTCTAATCAGTGATCTATTACAACAGCGATCCTAATCGATCATGAATCGCAAATGGTTTATCAATATTTAATCGCAAATACCGTTCAATAATCATTCATAAATGCTGATCCTAATCAGTGATCAATTGCAAATGACGATCCTAATCAATTAATCATCACAAATGCTGATCCTGATCAATAATCATTCATAAATGCTGATTCCAATCAATGATCAATTGCAAATGTCGATCCTAATCAATGATTAATCGCAAATGCTGAGCCTGATCAATGACTAACTGCAAATGGTGATCCTAATCGATGATTGATCTCAAACGCTGATTCTGATCAATTGCAAATGCTGATCCTGATCAATACTCATTCATAAATGCTGATCCTGATCAATGATCAATCGCAAATGACAATCCTAATTTATGATTAACCACACTACTGATCCTAATCAATGATCAATCGCAAATAACAACTCTAATCAATGATTCATTACAAATGCTGATTCTAATCAATGATCAATCGCAAATGCTGATCCTGATCGATGACCAATTGCAAATGTCAATCTTAATCAATGATTAATCACAAATGCTGAGCCTGATCAATGATTAACTGCAAATGGTGATCCTAATCGATGATTAATCTCACATGCTGATTCTGATCAATGATCAATCGCAAATGCTGATGCTGATCAATACTCATTCATAAATGCTGATCCTGATCAATCGCAAATGATGATCCTAAATGACAATTAACCACACTATTGATCCTAATCAATGATCAATCGCAAATGGAAATTCTAATCAATAATTAATCACAAATGCTGATCCTAATCAATGATCAATCGCAAATGCTGATCCTAATCAATGATCAATCGCAAATGCTAATCATGATCATCAGGATTGCGTTTTGTGATTGGTCATTGATCAGGATCGCTGATTGCGATGGAACATTGATCATTAACAAAGGGTAATGCTAATCAATGATTGATCATAAATGCTGATCCTAATCAATAATTGCAAATGGCGATCCTAATTGATGATTAATCAGAAATGTTGATCCTGATCAATCGCAAATGATGATCCTAATCACCAATTAACTGCAATGCTGATCCTGATCAATGATAGATCACAACTGGCGATCCTAATCAATGATCAATCACAAACGATGATCTTGATCAATGATCGATCGCAAAAGGCGATCCTAAATGATGATTAATTGCAAATGCTGATCCTGACCATCGATCAGTATCGATGTTTGCGTTTGAACATTGATCATTCATAAAGGGCGATCCTTATCGATGATCAATCACAAATGCTGATCCTGATCAATGATCAGGATCGCCGTTTGTGATAGAACATTGCTCATTCATAAGCGATGATGCTAATAGATGATCAATTACAAATGGCGATCCTGACCACTGATCAATCATAATTGGCGATCCTAATCAATGATCAATCACAATCAGCTTTCCTAACCAATAATGAATCACAAATGGCATTTCTAATCGATGAATCACAAATGCTGATACTGACCAATGATCGATCACAATCGGCGATCCTAATCAATGATAAATCACATATGCTGATCCTGATCAATCACAATCAGCGATCCTAATTAATGAGCAGTCACAAATGGTGATCCTAATCAATGATAAATTACATATGCTGATCCTGATCAATCACAATTGACAATCCTAATCAATGATCAATCACATATGCTGATCAATCACAATTGGCGATCCTAATCAATGAATAATCACATATGCTGCTCCTGATCAATCACAATTGGCGACCCTAATCAATAATTATTTACATATGCTGATCCTGATCGATCACAATCAGTGATCCTAATTAATGATCAGTCACAAATGGCGATCCTAATCGAAGATGAATCACATCTGCTGATCCTAATCAATGATCAATCACATACTCTGATTCTGATCAATCACAATCAACAATCTTAATCATTGATCAATCACAAGTGCTGATCCTGATCAATCCCAATTGGCGATCCTAATCAATGATCAATTACATATGCTGATCCTGATCAATGATTAATCACAATCTGCGATCCTAATCAGTGATCAATCACATATTCTGATCCTGACCAATCAGAATTTTCGATCCTAATCAATGATCAGTCATAAAAGGTGATCCTTATTGATGATGAATCACATCTGCTAATCCTAATTAATGATCAATCACAATTGGAGATCCTAATTAATGATCAATCACAATTGGAGATCCTAATTAATGATCAATCACAACTGGAGAGCTTACTCAATGATCAATCACATATGCTGATCCTGATCAATGATCAATCACAATTCACGATCCTTATCAATGATCAATCACAACTGCTGATCTTGATCAATCACAATTGGTGATCCTAATCAATGATCAATCACATATTCTGATCCTGATCAATCACAATTGGCGATCCTGATCAATGATCAATTGCATATGCTGTTCCTAATCAATGATCAATCACAATTGGAGTTCCTAATCAATGATCAATCACATATGCTGATCCTGATCAATCACAACTGGCAAGCCTAATCAATGACCAATCACATATGCTGATCCCGATCAATTGCAAATGGTGATCCTAATCAATGATTACATATGATGATCCTGATCAATGATCAATCACAATCGGTGATCCTAATCAATGATCAATCACATATGCTGATCCTGATCAATCACAATTGGAGTTCCTAATCAATGATCAATCACAAATATTGATTCTGATCAATGATCAATCACAATTTGCGATCCTAATCAATGACTGATCACATATGCTGATCATGATCAATCACAATCGGCGATCTTAATCAATGATCAATCACATATACTGATCCTGATCAAATACAATCGGTGATCATAATTAATGATCAATCACAATTTGCGATCCTAATCAATGACCGATCACATATGCTGATCCCGATCAATTGCTTGCGGTTGCGCTGAACGAGCGCGGGGCGATTCTTCTCTGGCGGTACCCGTAGGATCCGCACGGCGTGCGCCCGAAACTGCGGCGTCCCAGCGCAATGGGGGTGAATCCAGGTAAAAACCCGGCCAGATTACCCCCCCCCCAGACGGGCCGCCCCGGGAAGCGAAACGCATTAATCCCCGGGGGCCGTCTCGGCGGCGCACGCAGGTAATGGAGCGTACATGGCCGACAGCGTCAGACTCCGCAACGCCATTAACGCCAGACACCCCCCCCCAATTTATATTCAAAATAAATCCACCGTCCCGGATTACCATCCCCCCCCCCTGCGATCGCACCGCATTCCAGGGCTCGCCTGACAATACACAACGCTACGCCGGCACGCCGCGCCGAGGAGACGTTCCACACAAATAAATAAATAAAGGAAAATGAAAAGAACAAAAAACGAATAAAACACAAAAAAAAAAAAAAAAACGTGCCCCCCCCACCCGTTACACCCCCCCCCACCCCCGCCGGCCCCAGGGATTGTCGCATTTACCTTGCATATCATGACTGGCTTCCAAAGGGCCAGACAGCCCAAAAAGATCCCCCCTCCCCCTTTCTGAATGAGGGTGGGGGGGGGGAGAGGAAACGTAAGCCCCCCTCCTCCTCCTCCTCCCCCCCCCTTTCTTTGGTGACACACATAAGAAGGGGGGGGGGGGCGGCTGTGCGTTACACCGAGCCGGCCGGGGCCTTCTACCTTACACACACACAAGACGCACGCGGCTCGCGCACCGGCGCAGTGGCACCGAGCCAATCCGAGGCCGCCGTCAGCTGACTGGCCCCATTCACAGAATGAAAAGAGGGGGGGGGGAGAAAAGATGGGGGGGGGCACGCAATTACCTCCCAACAAAAGAATCAATTTCACCTCAAACGATCGCGCGGCCCGCGGCGGCGGCGACCAGCGAGACGGCAGATGTGTCTGTTTTGTTACGGCATCCCCCCCCCCTCTCTCAATCGCCCCCCCCAAAACCCACATTCCGCAGCATACTCACAGTGATCCAGCTGAGACGGCGGTGGGGCAGGATTTGGAAGGGGGGGGGAGAGTTGGGGGGGGGGGGACGCAGATATAAGAGGAAGATGAGCGACACGGGAAAATGGAGTAAGGGGGGGGAGGGGGGGAAGGTGAAAATATATATATATATTTTAGTCGGATGTAAGGATTGTGTTAGGTAGGCGGCACAGACAGTGTGACACCAATCGGGGGGCCCCCCCCCTTCTCTCTTCACCCCCCGCCCCCTCCTTTTCCCGGGGACGCCTGCCCTAAGAGTGGGCACACGGATGCCATTCAACCAATCATAACCCTACAGTGAAATTAAACAAAAGGCAAGAAAAAATAAGGAAAGAAGGAGGAGGGGGGAGGGGGGGATGCATACTTTTTACCCATGATTCCCGGCGTGGGAGAAAGGGGGGGGGTGAGGGGGGGTTACATCCAGTTGTAGCCGGTTTACAACCTCTGGACGCCAAATTAGCGCTATATTATTTCGATGTTAATTGCGTACAGTAATTCGGGGACAAAACCCGAAGTGGTGGGGGGTAAGGGGCCCTCAGCATATGTGGAGGGAGGAGGGGGGCCCCCTGAGACATACAGCATCCCCCCCACCTCCACACAACCTTGTAATGTCTGGATCAATGCCAAACTTTCACCTCTGCCCACCCCGACCCGTGAGCAAAAAAAAATGAGGCGATTGATTTTGGAGGACTCCTCCAAGACGTAAACCCCCCTCAAGAGGAGAACCCCATCAAGACTTGACCCCTCAAAGACATGAACCCCCCCCCCCACAGAGACGTGAACCCCCACAAGATGTGAACCACCCAAGACATGAACCACACACAATGTGAACCCTCCCAGGACCTGAACTCACTACCAAGACCTGAACCCCCAAAATCTGAACCCAACACCAAGACGTGAACCCCCCCAAGACTTGACCCCTCAAAGACATGAACCCCCTCACCAAGACATGAACCCCCCCCACAGAGACGTGAACCCCCCCAAAATGTGAATCACCCAAGACATGAACCACACACAATGTGAACCCTCCCAGGACCTGAACTCACTACCAAGACCTGAACCCCCAAAATCTGGACCCAACACCAAAACGTGAACCCCCCCAAGACTTGACCCCTCAAAGACATGAACCCCCCCCAAGATGAGAACCACCCAAGACATGAACCACACAGGACGTGAACTCTCCCAGGAGCTGAACTCACCATCAAGACGTGAACCCCCAAAATGTGAACCCAGCACCAAGATGTGAACCCCCCCCCAGACGTAAACAAACCAAGATGTTACCTCCCCAGGATCTGAACCCACCACCAACACATGAACCCCCCAAGATGAGAACCCAACCAGCACCAAGACGTGAACCCCCTAAGACGTAAACCACCTAAGACATGAACCCCCTGAAGACGTGAACCCCCCCCCACCAAGATGTGAACCCTCAAGATGTGAACCACCCAAGATGTAAACCACCAAGACATGAACCCCCCAAGATGTGAACCCAACACCAAGACGTGAACTCCCTAAGACGTAAACCACCCAAGATGTGAACCTCCCCCCAGGATCTGAACCCACCACCAAGACATGAACCCCCCAACATGTGAACCCAGCACCAAGACGTGAACTCCCTAAGACGTAAACCACCCAAGACATGAACCCCCCCCCCCAAGACATGACCCCCCTCAAGACGTGAACGCTCAAAATGTGAACCACACAAGATGTGAACTCCCCCCACCCCCGGGATCTGACCCCACCAAGACGTGAACCCAACACCAAAATGTAAATCTCACCAACACATGACCCCCCCCTAAGACGTGAACCCCCCCCAACCAAGACGAGAACCCTCAAAACGTGAACCACCCAAGACGTAAACCACACAAGATGTGAACTCCCCCCCCGGGATCTGACCCAACCAAGACGTGAACCCCCCAAGATGTGAACCCAACACCAAGATGTAAATCTCCACAAGACATAAACCCTCCCAAGACATGACCCCCCCCCCTAAGACGTGAACCCCCCCCCTACCAAGACATGAACCCTCAAGACGTGAACCCATCACCAAAACATGAACCACCCAAGATGTGAACTCCACTAAGATTGATTGGAAGTTCATCTCAATCAACTTGAACATCTGATGAGGACGTTTCCTCCGCGTCCAACCAATACATGTGGGGGCGCATCCTCATCCCCGACACTCGATCTCTAAATCCGGACACACAAACTAACCCCTGATTGTACAATCTCAACCTTGGCACCCCAATAAACCCCAATACAGGTCAATGGAGTCTGAGCAGATCCAATGAGAACGTTTCTTCTACGCCCGATTCAAGTCACAGCTTTACGAGGACGTTTCCTTCACATATAAACTTTGTATCGTTTTGGATTAGAACCAATCTGATTACAAAATAGGACACAGCACAGGGATGGTGGGAACCCCTCATAATGAGCACAGCGGGTGTACAGACCCGGGCACTCAGCACTGGGGTGGTGGGAACCCCTCATAATGGGCACAGCGGGGGTACAGACCCCGGAACTCAGCACAGGGATGGTGGGAACCCCTCATAATGGGCACAGCAGGTGTACAGACCCGGGCACTCAGCACAGGGATGGTGGGAACCCCTCATAATGGGCACAGCAGGTGTACAGACCCGGGCACTCAGCACAGGGATGGTGGGAACCCCTCATAATGGGCACAGCGGGGGTACAGACCCGGGCACTCAGCACAGGGATGGTGGGAACCCCTCATAATGGGCACAGCGGGGGTACAGACCCAGGAACTCAGCACAGGGATGGTGGGAACCCCTCATAATGGGCACAGCAGGTGTACAGACCCAGGAACTCAGCACAGGGATGGTGGGAACCCCTCATAATGGGCACAGCGAGTGTACAGACCCGGGAACTCAGCACAGGGATGGTGGGAACTCCTCATAATGGGCACAGCAGGTGTAGAGACCCAGGAACTCAGCACAGGGATGGTGGGAACCCCTCATAATGGGCACAGCGGGTGTACAGACCCGGGAACTCAGCACAGGGATGGTGGGAACCCCTCATAATGGGCACAGCGAGTGTACAGACCCGGGAACTCAGCACAGGGATGGTGGGAACCCCTCATAATGGGCACAGCGAGTGTACAGACCCGGGAACTCAGCACAGGGATGGTGGGAACTCCTCATAATGGGCACAGCGGGGGTACAGACCCAGGAACTCAGCACAGGGATGGTGGGAACCCCTCATAATGTACCAATCAGTTCCTCCAGAAATCTCTGAACAAAACTCTTCTATATTCTCCTCTACAATATCTGACAAAAGTCAGTACACCCCTAAGTGACAATGTCCAAATTGGGCCCAAAGTGTGAATATTTTGTGTGGCCGCCATTATTTTCCAGCACTGCCTTAACCCTCTTGGGCATGGAGTTCACCAGAGCTTCACAGGTTGTCACCGGAGTCCTCTTCCCCTCCTCCATGATGACATCACAGAGCTGGTGGATGTTAGAGACCTTCCCCTCCTCCACCTTCCGTTAGAGGATGTCCCACAGATGCTCAATAGGGTTTAGGTCTGGAGACGCTTGGCCAGTCCATCACCTTTACCCTCAGCTTCTTTAGCAAGTCAGTGGTTGTCTTGGAGGTGTTTGGGGTGGTTATGTTGGAATACTGCCCTGCCCCCCAGTCTCTGAAGGGAGGGGATCATGCTCTGCTTCAGTATGTCACAGTACATGTTGGCATTCATGGTTCCCTCAATGATCTGTAGCTCCCCAGTGCCGGCAGCCCCAGACCATGACACCCCACCACCATGCCTGACTGTAGGAAGACACACTTGTCTTTGTACTCCTCACCTGGTTGCCCCCACACACGCCTGACACCATCTGACACCAAATAAGTTTATCTTGGTCTCATCAGAGCACAGGAGATGGTTCCAGTAATCCATGTCCTTAGTCTGCTTGTCTTCAGCAAACTGTTTGTGGGATTTCTTGTCCATCATCTTTAGAAGAGGCTTCCTTCTGGGATGACAGCCATGCAGACCAATTTGATGCAGTGTGCGGCGTATGGTCTGAGCACTGACAGGCTGACTCCTCCCCCATCCCTTCAATCTCTGCAGCAATGCTGGCAGCACTCATACGTCTATTTCCCAAAGACAACCTCTGGATATGACGCTGAGCACGGCACTCATCTTCTTTGGTGGACCATGGTGAGGCCTGTTCTGAGTGGAACCTGTCCTGTTACACCGCTGTATGGTCTTGGCCACCGTGCTGCAGCTCAGTTTCAGGGTCTTGGCAATCTTCTTATAGCCTAGGCCATCTTTATGTAGAGCAACAATTCTTTTTTTCAGATCCTCAGAGAGTTCTTTGCCATGAGGTGTCATGTTGAACTTCCAGTGACCAGTATGAGAGTGAGAGCGATAACACCAAATTTAACACACCTCCCCCCATTCACACCTGAGACCTTGTAACACTAACGAGTCACATGACACCGGGGAGGGAAAATGACTAATTGGGCCCAATTTGGAGATTGTCACTTAGGGGTGTACTGACTTTTGTTGCCAGCGGTTTAGACATTAATGGCTGTGTGTTGAGTTATTTTGAGGGGACAGTAAATTTACACTGTTATACAAGCTGTACACTCACTACTTTACATTGTAGCAAAGTCTCATTTCTTCAGTGTTGTCACATGGGAGGGGTGTACTTACTTTTGTCAGATACTGTGTATTCCCCCCCCCCCCCCCATACTCCTCTCCATAATGTTCAAGAATTCTCTCCTCTCCTCCATATTCTCCTCTCTACTCCTCTCCTCCATATTCTCCTCTCCTCTCCTCTATAGTCTCCTCTATATTCTTCTCTCTACTCCTCTCCTCCATATTCTCCTCTCTGCTCCTTTCCTCTATATTCTCCTCTCTACTCTTCTCTGTATTCTCCTCTCCTCTATAGTCTCCTCGCTACTCCTCTCCTCTATATTCTCCTCTCCTCCATATTCTCCTCTATACTCCTCTCCTCTAAATTCTCCTCTCCTCTATAGTCTCCTCTCTACTCCTCTCCTCCATATTCTCCTCTCCTCCATATTCTCCTCTATATTCTCCTCTCTGCTCCTCTCCTCCATATTCTCCTCTCTGCTCATCTCCTCTATTTTCTCCTATCTACTCATCTCCTTATATTCTCCTCTCCACTCCTCTCCTCTATATTCTCCTCTATATTCTCCTCTCTACTCCTCTCCTCCATATTCTCCTCTCCTCTATATTCTCCTCTCTACTCCTCTCCTCCATATTCTCCTCTCCACTATATTCTCCTCTCTACTCCTCTCCTCTATATTCTCCTCTCTACTCCTCTACTCCATATTCTCCTCTATATTCTCCTCTCTACTCCTCTCCTCCATATTCTCCTCTCTGCTCCTCTCCGCTATATTCTCCTCTCTGCTCCTCTCCTCTATATTCTCCTCTCTACTCTTCTCCTGTCTTCTATACACTTTTCCTCTATATTCTCCTCTCTACTCCTCTCCTCTATATTCTCCTCTCCTCTGTAATTACCTCTCTACTCCTCTCCTCTATATTCTCCTCTCCTCTATATTCTCCACTCTACTACTCTCCTCTATATTCTCCTCTCCTCTATATTCTCCTCTCTAATCCTCTCCTCTATATTCTCCTCTCCTCCATATTCTCCTCTCCTCTATATTCTCCTCTCCTCCATATTCTCCTCTCTACTCCTCTCCTCTATATTCTCCTCTCCTCTGTAATTACCTCTCTACTCCTCTCCTCTATATTTTCCTCTCTACTCCTCTCCTCTATATTCTCCACTCTACTCCTCTCCTCTATATTCTCCTCTCTACTCCTCTCCTCCATATTCTCCTCTCTACTCCATATTCTCCTCTCTACTCCTCTCCTCTATATTCTCCTCTCTACCCCACTCCTCTATATTCTCCTCTCCTCTATATTCTCCTCTCTACTCCTCTCCTCTATAGTCTCCTCTCTACTCCTCTCCTCTATATTCTCCTCTCCTCCATATTCTCCTCAATACTCCTCTCCTGTAAATTCTCCTCTCCTCTATAGTCTCCTCTCTACTCCTCTCCTCCATATTCTCCTCTATATTCTCCTCGCCTCCATATTCTCCTCCTCTCCTCTATATTCTCCTCTCTGCTCCTCTCCTCTATATTCTCCTCTCTACTCTTCTCCTCTACACTCTTTTCCTCTATATTCTCCTATCTACTCATCTCCTTATATTCTCCTCTCTACTCTTCTCCTCTATATTCTCCTCTCCACTCCTCTCCTCTATATTCTCCTCTCCACTCCTCTCCTCTATATTCTCCACTCTACTCCTCTATATTCTCCTCTCTACTCTTCTCCTCTATATTCTCCTCTCCACTCCTCTCCTCTATATTCTCCTCTCCACTCCTCTCCTCTATATTCTCCACTCTACTCCTCTATATTCTCCTCTCTACTCTTCTCCTCTATATTTTCCTCTCTACTCCTCTCCTCTATATTCTCCTCTCTTCCATATTCTCCACTCTACTCTATATTCTCCTCTCTACTCTTCTCCTCTATATTTTCCTCTCTACTCCTCTCCTCTATATTCTCCTCTCCACTATATTCTCCTCTCCTCTGTAATTACCTCTCTACTCCTCTCCTCTATATTCTCCACTCTACTCCTCTCCTCTATATTCTCCTCTTTACTCCTCTCCTCTATATTCTCCTCTTTACTCTTCTCCTCTATATTCTCCTCTCCTCCATATTCCCCTCTCCTCTATATTCTCCTCTCTGCTCCTCTCCTCTATATTCTCCTCTCTACTCTTCTCCTCTCTTCTATACTCTTTTCCTCTATATTCTCCTCTCTACTCTTTTCCTCTATATTCTCCTCTCCTCCATATTCTCCTCTATATTCTCCTCTCTACTCCTCTCCTCCATATTCTCCTCTCCTCTATATTCTCCTCTCCTCTATATTTTCCTCTCTACTCCTCTCCTCTATATTCTCCTCTCTACTCCTCTCCTCTATATTCTCCTCTCTACTCCTCTCCTCTATATTCTCCTCTCCTCTATATTCTCCTCTCTACTCCTCTTCTCCATATTCTTCTCTCCTCTATATTCTCCTCTCCTCCATATTCTCCTCTCTACTCTATATTCTCCTCTCCTCTATATTCTCCTCTCTGCTCCTCTCCTCTATATTCTCCACTCTACTCCTCTCCTCTATATTCTCCTCTCCTCTATATTCTCCTCTCTACTCCTCTCCTCTATATTCTCCTCTCCTCCATATTCTCCTCTGCTCCATATTCTCCTCTCCTCTATATTCTCCTCTCCT
Organism: Pelophylax lessonae; assembly: GCF_965119305.1. Classification (NCBI taxonomy): domain Eukaryota; kingdom Metazoa; phylum Chordata; class Amphibia; order Anura; family Ranidae; genus Pelophylax; species Pelophylax lessonae. Next base: position 3,409,579 of record NC_138780.1, read on the forward strand.
CCATATTCTCCTCTCCTCCATATTCTCCTCTCTACTCACCTCTCTACTCCTCTCCTCTATATTCTCCTCTCTGCTCCTCTCCTCTATATTCTCCTCTCTGCTCCTCTCCTCTATATTCTCCTCTCTGCTCCTCTCCGCTATATTCTCCTCTCTGCTCCTCTCCGCTCCTCTATATTCTCCTCTCTACTCTTCTCCTGTCTTCTATACTCTTTTCCTCTATATTCTCCTCTCTACTCTTTTCCTCTATATTCTCCTCTCTACTCTTCTCCTCTCTATTCCTCTCCTCTATATTCTCCTCTCTACTCATCTCCTTATATTCTCCTCTCTACTCTTCTCCTCTATATTCTCCTCTCCTCTGTATTCTCCTCTTTACTCCTCTATATTCTCCTCTCTACTCCTCTACTCAATATTCTCCTCTCCTATGTAATTACCTCTCTACTCCACTCCTCTATATTCTCCACTCTACTCCTCTCCTCTATATTCTCCTCTCCTCTATATTCTCCTCTCTACTCCTCTCCTCTGTATTCTCCTCTCTACTCCTCTCCTCCATATTCTCCTCTCCTCTATATTCTCCACTCTACTATTCTCCTCTATATTCTCCACTCTACTCCTCTCCTCTATATTCTCCTCTCCACTCCTCTGTATTCTCCTCTCCTCCATATTCTCCTCTCTATTCCTCTCCTCAATATTCTCCTCCCCACTATATTCTCCTCTCCTCTGTAATTACCTCTCTACTCCTCTCCTCTATATTCTCCTCTCTACTCCTCTCCTCTATATTCTCCACTCTACTCCTCTCCTCTATATTCTCCACTCTATTCTACTCCTCTCCTCTATATTCTTCTCTCCTCCATATTCTCCTCTCCTCTATATTCTCCTCTCCTCTATATTCTCCTCTCTACTCCTCTCCTCCATATTCTCCTCTCTACTCCTCTCCTCTATAATCTAGTCTCTACTCCTCTCCTCTATATTCTCCTCTCTACTCTTCTCCTCTATATTCTAGTCTCTACTCCTCTCCTCTATATTCTCCTCTCTACTCCTCTCTTCTATATTCTAGTCTCTACTTCTCTCCTCCATATTCTCCTCTCTACTCCTCTCCCCTATATTCTCCTCTCTGCTCCTCTCCTCTATATTCTCCTCTCCGCTCCTCTCCTCTATATTCTCCTCTCTGCTCCTCTCCTCTATATTCTCCTCTCTGTTCTTCTCCTGTATATTCTCCTCTCTACTCTTCTCCTCTCTTCTCTACTCTTTTCCTCTATATTCTCCTCTCTACTCTTTTCCTCTATATTCTCCTCTCTACTCTTCTCCTCTATATTCTCTTCACTACTCTTCTCCTCTATATTCTCCACTCCTCTCCTCTATATTCTCCTCTCCTCCATATTCTCCTCTCCACTATATTCTCCTCTCCTCTGTAATTACCTCTCTACTCCTCTCCTCTATATTCTCCACTCTACTACTCTCCTCTATATTCTCCTCTCTGCTCCTCTCCTCTATATTCTCCTCTCTACTCCTCTCCTCTATATTCTCCTCTCCTCTATATTTTCCTCTCTACTCCTCTCCTCTATATTCTCCTCTCCTCTTGTCCCCTATATATTCTCCTGTGATAATAATCACCGTCACTGGGAGTGAAAGACAGATACTTAAGGTACACGGAGAAAATGGATTGGATAACTTCAAGTGGGAGAGAAATATTTATCAACAACATCTCTCAATAAATATGAAGATTTAATCCCACTTTACACTGTGAGACCTATAGCCTGTTACTATGAAGTCTGACTCCTAGATGTGTATTCCATGTACTTCAATGTAAGAGACGGACAGACTGTCATTGGCAGTCTTGTCCTATTGTCTGTCTATTGAGGTAGAATGTGGATTGTGTTAAGTCTGCCTGTCCCATTGTTAAATGTTAATGACCTCACATTGTTTTGTCCAGATGGCTGGATAATTAGTTCAGGTTAATTCTAGTTCTGTATACAATTTCATCTGCACATGATAATGTAATCAGGCAGAGAGGAGGGATTGTGTGCTCTGTATGGGAGTAACTAAGAGTAAAACTCTGTTTTCATTGGATTGTGAATTTCATGTCCTGTTCCCCACAAGGTCCCCCTGGGTGGTAACCTTGTGGGGGAAAACTGTATAAAAGAGGAGCTGTACCATAAAAGTTTGAGTTCTACCTCACCCTCAATCTAGAGTCCTGTCTCTTATTGGGGGAATCTGCTACAAGGGATTGCTGTGCTCTTCATACTCCCTTGGATAATCGCTAAGCTCTTATAAGAGTTTGTTCCTGTTCCTGCTTCACTCTCTGGGGAAAGAGAGGTTCACCCATGGGAACCTGGAGCCTTGTCATAGGTCCAGGGTGGGTAGGAGACGGCGAGACCCCAACCAAGAGACCCCAACCAAGAGACCCCAACCAAGAGACCCCAACCAAGAGACCCCAACCAAGAGACCCCAACCAAGCTGCGGTGGTTCGTGGGGTCTGAGGTGGTTATGGTGTCTGGTGGAGTGCTTGGAGCCTTCGGGAAGAACTAGGAGCATCCGTCAACGGAGGTACCCAGGCAGGGTGTCCAGAGTCCATTACATCTCCTCTCCTCTATATTCTCCTCTCCTCTGTATTCTCCTCTCTACCCCTCTCCTCTATATTCTCCTCTCTACTCCACTCCTCTATATTCTCCTCTCTACTCGTCTCCTCTATATTCTCCTCTCCTCTCATCTCCTCTATACCCTCCTCTCCTCTATATTCTCCTCTCATCTCCTCTATATTCTCCTCTCTACCCCTCTCCTCTATATTCCCCTGTCTGCTCTTCTCCTCTATATTCTCCTCTCTACTCGTCTCCTCTATATTCTCCTCTCATCTCCTCTACATTCTCCTCTCTGCCCCTCTCCTCTATATTCTCCTCTCTGCTCCTCTCCTCTATATTCTCCTCTCATCTCCTCTCTACTCCTCTATATTCTCCTCTCCTCTATATTCTCCTCTCTACTCCTCTATATTCTCCTCTCTACTCCTCTCCTCTCTACTCCTCTCCTCTCTACTCCTCTATATTCTCCTCTCCTCTCTCCTCTATATTCTCCTCTCCTCTATATTCTCCTCTCATCTCCTCTGTATTCTCCTCTCCTCTATTCTGTATTCTCCTCTCCTCTATATCCTCCTCTCCTCTATATTCTCCTCTCATTTCCTCTGTATTCTCCTCTCCTCTGTATTCTCCTCTCTACTCCTCTCCTCTATATTCTCCTCTCCTCTCTATATTCTCCTCTATATTCTCTCCTCTATTCTGTATTCTCCTTTCCTCTATATCCTCCTCTCCTCTATATTCTCCTCTCATCTCCTCTCTATTCTCCTCTCCTCTATATCCTCCTCTCTACTACTCTCTTCTATATTCTAGTCTCTACTTCTCTCCTCCATATTCTTCTCTCCTCTATATTCTCCTCTCTACTCCTCTCCTCCATATTCTCCTCTCTACTCCTCTCCTCTATATTCTCCTCTCTGCTCCTCTCCTCTATGTTCTCCTCTCTGCTCCTCTCCTCTATATTCTCCTCTCTGTTCTTCTCCTGTATATTCTCCTCTCTTCTATACTCTTTTCCTCTATATTCTCCTCTCTACTCTTTTCCTCTATATTCTCCTCTCTACTCTTCTCCTCTCTACTCTTCTCCTCTATATTCTCCTCTCTACTCTTCTCCTCTATATTCTCCTCTTTACTCCTCTCCTCTATATTCTCCTCTCCTCCATATTCTCCTCTCCACTATATTCTCCTCTCCTCTCTACTCCTCTCCTCTATATTCTCCTCTCTACTCCTCTCCTCTATATTCTCCTCTCTACTCCTCTATATTCTCCTCTCCTCTGTATTCTCCTCTCCTCTATATTCTCCTTTATATTCTCCTCTATTCTGTATTCTCATCTCCTCTATATTCTCCTCTCATCTCCTCTGTATTCTCCTCTCCTCTATATTCTCCTCTATTCTGTATTCTCCTCTATTCTGTATTCTCCTCTCCTCTATATTCTCCTCTCATGTCCTCTGTATTCTCCTCTCCTCTCTATTCTCCCCTCTACTCCTCTCCTCTATATTCTCCTTTATATTCTCCTCTCCTCTCTATATTCCCCTCTCCTCTATTCTGTATTCTCCTCTCCTCTATATCCTCCTCTCCTCTATATTCTCCTCTCGTCTCCTCTCTATATTCTCCTCTCTATCCTCCTCTCTATATTCTCCTCTATATTCTCCTCTCTATATTCTCCTCTCCTCTATATTCTCCTCTCTACTCCTCTCCTCCATATTCTCCTCTCTACTCCTCTCCTCTATATTCTCCTCTCCTCTATATTCTAGTCTCTACTCCTCTCCTCTATATTCTCCTCTCTACTCCTCTCTTCTATATTCTAGTCTCTACTTCTCTCCTCCATATTCTCCTCTCTACTCCTCTCCTCTATATTCTCCTCTCTTCTCCTCTCCTCCATATTCTCCTCTCTGCTCCTCTCCTCTATATTCCCCTGTCTGCTCTTCTCCTCTATATTCTCCTCTCTACTCGTCTCCTCTATATTCTCCTCTCTGCCCCTCTCCTCTATATTCTCCTCTCTACTCCTCTATATTCTCCTCTCATCTCCTCTACATTCTCCTCTCTACTCTTCTCCTCAATATTCTCATCTCTACTCCTCTATATTCTCCTCTCCTCTCTCCTCTATATTCTCCTCTCTACTCCTCTATATTCTCCTCTCCTCTCTACTCCTCTATATTCTCCTCTCCTCTCTCCTCTGTATTCTCCTCTCTACTCCTCTCCTCTATATTCTCCTCTATTCTGTATTCTCCTCTCCTCTATATTCTCCTCTCCTCTCTATTCTCCTCTCTATTCTCCTTTATATTCTCCTCTCCTCTCTATATTCTCCTCTCCTCTATTCTGTATTCTCCTCTCCTCTATATCCTCCTCTCCTCTATATTCTCCTCTCATCTCCTCTATATCCTCCTCTCTATATTCTCCTCTATATCCTCCTCTCTATATTCTCCTCTCTATATTCTCCTCTATATTCTCCTCTCCTCTATATTTTCCTCTCCTCTATATTCTCCTCTCCTCTATATTCTCCTCTCCTCCATATTCTCCTCTCCTCCATATTCTCCTCTCTACTCCTCTCCTCTATATTTTCCTCTCTACTCCTCTTCTCTATATTCTCCTCTCTACTCCTCTCCTCTATATTTTCCTCTCTATTCCTCTCCTCTATATTCTCCTCTCCTCTATATTTTCCTCTCTACTCCTCTCCTCTATATTCTCCTCTCCTCTATATTTTCCTCTCTACTACTCTCCTCTATATTCTCCTCTCTGCTCCTCTCCTCTATATACTCCTCTCCTCTCTATTCTCCTCTCTATTCTCCTTTATATTCTCCTCTCCTCTCTATATTCTCCTCTCCTCTATTCTGTATTCTCCTCTCCTCTATATCCTCCTCTCCTCTATATTCTCCTCTCATCTCCTCTATATCCTCCTCTCTATATTCTCCTCTATATCCTCCTCTCTATATTCTCCTCTCTATATTCTCCTCTATATTCTCCTCTCCTCTATATTTTCCTCTCCTCTATATTCTCCTCTCCTCTATATTCTCCTCTCCTCCATATTCTCCTCTCCTCTATATTCTCCTCTCTACTCCTCTCCTCTATATTTTCCTCTCTACTCCTCTCCTCTATATTCTCCTCTCTACTCCTCTCCTCTATATTTTCCTCTCTATTCCTCTCCTCTATATTCTCCTCTCCTCTATATTTTCCTCTCTACTCCTCTCCTCTATATTCTCCTCTCCTCTATATTCTCCTCTCTGCTCCTCTCCTCTATATACTCCTCTCCTCTATATTCTCCTCTCCTCTATATTCTCCTCTCTACTCCTCTCCTCTATATTCTCCTCTCTACTCCTCTCCTCTATATTTTCCTCTCTACTCCTCTCCTCTATATTTTCCTCTCCTCTATATTTTCCTCTTTACTCCTCTCCTCTATATTCTCCTCTCCTCTTGTCCCCTATATATTCTCCTGTGATAATAATCACCGTCACTGGGAGTGAAAGACAGATACTTAAGGTACACGGAGAAAATGGTTTGGATAACTTCAAGTGGGAGAGAAATATTTATCAACAACATCTCTCAATAAATATGAAGATTTAATCCCACTTTACACTGTGAGACCGATAGCCTGTTACTATGAAGTCTGACTCCTAGATGTGTATTCCATGTACTTCAATGTAAGAGACGGACAGACTGTCATTGGCAGTCTTGTCCTATTGTCTGTCTATTGAGGTAGAATGTGGATTGTGTTAAGTCTGCCTGTCCCATTGTTAAATGTTAATGACCTCACATTGTTCTGTCCAGATGGCTGGATAATTAGTTCAGGTTAATTCTAGTTCTGTATACAATTTCATCTGCACATGATAATGTAATCAGGCAGAGAGGAGGGATTGTGTGCTCTGTATGGGAGTAACTAAGAGTAAAACTCTGTTTTCATTGGATTGTGAATTTCATGTCCTGTTCCCCACAAGGTCCCCCTGGGCGGTAACCTTGTGGGGGAAACTGTATAAAAGAGGAGCTGTACCATAAAAGTTTGAGTTCTACCTCACCCTCAATCTAGAGTCCTGTCTCTTATTGGGGGAATCTGCTACAAGGGATTGCTGTGCTCTTCATACTCCCTTGGATAATCACTGAGCTCTTATAAGAGTTTGTTCCTGTTCCTGCTTCACTCTCTGGAGAAAGAGAGGTTCACCCATGGGAACCTGGAGCCTTGTCATAGGTCCAGGGTGGGTAGGAGACGGCGAGACCCCAACCAAGAGACCCCAACCAAGAGTCCCAACCAAGAGACCCCAACCAAGAGACCCCAACCAAGAGACCCCAACCAAGCTGCGGCGGATCGTGGGGTCTGGTGGAGTGCTTGGAGCCCTCGGGAAGAACTAGAAGCATCTGTCAACGGAGGTACCCAGGCAGGGTGTCCGGAGTCCATTACATCTCCTCTCCTCTATATTCTCCTCTCCTCTGTATTCTCCTCTCTACCCCTCTCCTCTATATTCTCCTCTCTACTCCACTCCTCTATATTCTCCTCTCTACCCCTCTCCTCTATATTCTCCTCTCTACTCCTCTATATTCTCCTCTCATCTCCTCTACATTCTCCTCTCTACTCTTCTCCTCAATATTCTCATCTCTACTCCTCTATATTCTCCTCTCCTCTCTCCTCTATATTCTCCTCTCTACTCCTCTATATTCTCCTCTCCTCCCTACTCCTCTATATTCTCCTCTCCTCTCTCCTCTGTATTCTCCTCTCTACTCCTCTTCTCTATATTCTCCTCTATTCTGTATTCTCCTCTCCTCTATATTCTCCTCTCCTCTCTATTCTCCTCTCTATTCTCCTTTATATTCTCCTCTCCTCTCTATATTCTCCTCTATATTCTCCTCTCCTCTATTCTGTATTCTCCTCTCCTCTATATCCTCCTCTCCTCTATATTCTCCTCTCATCTCCTCTATATCCTCCTCTCTATATTCTCCTCTATATCCTCCTCTCTATATTCTCCTCTATATTCTCCTCTCCTCTATATTTTCCTCTCCTCTATATTCTCCTCTCCTCTATATTCTCCTCTCCTCCATATTCTCCTCTCCTCTATATTCTCCTCTCTACTCCTCTCCTCTATATTTTCCTCTCTACTCCTCTCCTCTATATTCTCCTCTCTACCCCTCTCCTCTATATTTTCCTCTCTATTCATCTCCTCTATATTCTCCTCTCCTCTATATTTTCCTCTCTACTCCTCTCCTCTATATTCTCCTCTCCTCTTGTCCCCTATATATTCTCCTGTGATAATAATCACCGTCACTGGGAGTGAAAGACAGATACTTAAGGTACACGGAGAAAATGGTTTGGATAACTTCAAGTGGGAGAGAAATATTTATCAACAACATCTCTCAATAAATATGAAGATTTAATCCCACTTTACACTGTGAGACCTATAGCCGGTTACTATGAAGTCTGACTCCTAGATGTGTATTCCATGTACTTCAATGTAAGAGACGGACAGACTGTCATTGGCAGTCTTGTCCTATTGTCTATCTATTGAGGTAGAATGTGGATTGTGTTAAGTCTGCCTGTCCCATTGTTAAATGTTAATGACCTCACATTGTTCTGTCCAGATGGCTGGATAATTAGTTCAGGTTAATTTTAGTTCTGTATACAATTTCATCTGCACATGATAATGTAATCAGGCAGAGAGGAGGGATTGTGTGCTCTGTATGGGAGTAACTAAGAGTAAAACTCTGTTTTCATTGGATTGTGAATTTCATGTCCTGTTCCCCACAAGGTCCCCCTGGGCGGTAACCTTGTGGGGGGAAAACTGTATAAAAGAGGAGCTGTACCATAAAAGTTTGAGTTCTACCTCACCCTCAATCTAGAGTCCTGTCTCTTATTGGGGGAATCTGCTACAAGGGATTGCTGTGCTCTTCATACTCCCTTGGATAATCGCTGAGCTCTTATAAGAGTTTGTTCCTGTTCCTGCTTCACTCTCTGGGGAAAGAGAGGTTCACCCATGGGAACCTGGAGCCTTGTCATAGGTCCTGGGTGGGAAGGAGACGGCGAGACCCCAACCAAGAGACCCCAACAAGAGACCCCAACCAAGAGACCCCAACCAAGAGACCCCAACAAGAGACCCCAACCAAGAGACCCCAACAAGAGACCCCAAGAGACCCCAACCAAGAGACCCCAACCAAGAGACCCCAACCAAGAGACCCCAACCAAGCTGCGGCGGATCGTGGGGTCTGAGGTGGTTATGGTGTCTGGTGGAGTGCTTGGAGCCCTCGGGAAGAACTAGAAGCATCCATCAACGGAGGTACCCAGGCAGGGTGTCCGGAGTCCATTACATCTCCTCTCCTCTATATTCTCCTCTCCTCTATATTCTCCTCTCCTCTATATTCTCCTCTCTACTCCTCTCCCCCATATTCTCCTCTCTACTCCACTCCTCTATATTCTCCTCTCTACTCCTCTCCTCTATATTCTCCTCTCATCTCCTCTATATTCTCCTCTCTGCCCCTCTCCTCTATATTCTCCTCTCTACTCGTCTCCTCTATATTCTCCTCTCCTCTATATTCTCCTCTCCTCTATATTCTCCTCTCATCTATATTCTCCTCTCATCTCCTCTATATTCTCCTCTCTGCCCCTCTCCTCTATATTCTCCTCTCCGCTGTATTCTCCTCTCTACTCCTCTCCTCTATATTCTCCTCTCTTCTCCTCTATATTCTCCTCTCCTCTATATTCTCCTCTCCTCTCCTCTATATTCTCCTCTCCTCTCCTCTATATTCTCCTCTCTTCTCCTCTATATTCTCCTCTCCTCTCCTCTATATTCTCCTCTCCTCTATATTCTCCTCTCCTCTATATTCTCCTCTCCTCCCCTCTATATTCTCCTCTCCTCTATATTCTCCTCTCTTCTCCTCTATATTCTCCTCTCCTCTATATTCTCCTCTCCTCTCCTCTATATTCTCCTCTCCTCTATATTCTCCTCTCCTCCCCTCTATATTCTCCTCTCCTCTATATTCTCCTCTCCTCTCCATTCTCCTCTCCTCTATTCTGTATTCTCCTCTCCTCTATATTCTCCTCTCTTCTCCTCTATATTCTCCTCTCCTCTATATTCTCCTCTCATCTATATTCTCCTCTCATCTCCTCTATATTCTCCTCTCTGCCCCTCTCCTCTATATTCTCCTCTCCGCTGTATTCTCCTCTCTACTCCTCTCCTCTATATTCTCCTCTCATCTCCTCTATATTCTCCTCTCCTCTATATTCTCCTCTCCTCTATATTCTCCTCTCCTCTCCTCTATATTCTCCTCTCCTCTCCTCTATATTCTCCTCTCCTCTCCTCTATATTCTCCTCTCTTCTCCTCTATATTCTCCTCTCCTCTCCTCTATATTCTCCTCTCCTCTATATTCTCCTCTCCTCTATATTCTCCTCTCCTCCCCTCTATATTCTCCTCTCCTCTATATTCTCCTCTCTTCTCCTCTATATTCTCCTCTCCTCTATATTCTCCTCTCCTCTCCTCTATATTCTCCTCTCCTCTATATTCTCCTCTCCTCCCCTCTATATTCTCCTCTCCTCTATATTCTCCTCTCCTCTCCATTCTCCTCTCCTCTATTCTGTATTCTCCTCTCCTCTATATTCTCCTCTCCTCTATATCCTCCTCTCCTCTATATTCTCCTCTCCTCTCCTCTCCTCTCTATACTCATCTCCTCCCCTCCCCCTCTCAGTGATTATGGCTCGGTATATACCGCTCGGTATGGTTTTCTCCTCCCCTCCCCCTCCTCCGGCCTCCTCCGGTCCTCTCACCTCCCCGGAGCTCCGCACACACCGGCTCCGGCCCCCCGGTTCTCTCAGGTTCCCCCTCCCCCAGCACCCCCCGCTGTAGGCCGCGGATCCCCGGGCTCACCTGGCCGCCGTCTCCGGGCTCCTCGCGGCTCTGGCAGCGGCACCCACAAACAATGACTCTGATTGGAGGAGAGCCAAGGGGGGCGTAACCACGCCCACTGGTCCGCGGACAGGCCGAGGATTGGCGGGAGGAGGCAGACGGCGCTCTATCGGGGGGGGGGGGGGGGGGGGGAGGGAGAGAGCTCTGTATGTCAGGAGCGGTGGGTGGAGCCTCGTGGGCGGGATCAGCCCTGAGTGGCGGCTGCTTGGAGAAGTGACGCAGGGGGCGGGCATTAGTCTTGACAGACAGCTGATTTCACCAATGGGAGTGGTTATGGAGATATAGAGTGACCGAGGGCGGGGCTCTGGCCGGGCTGCCTCTGAGCGACAGCATGGACCGCCCCTTCAAGTCAGCCCCGCCCACCTGTCATTCCCTCTTCCACCCCTCCAAAACTGCGTCTAATGGGGGTCCCCGGAGCCCCTCCCCCCTAGAAAATGTCCGCGCTGATTACCGACAGGGAGGAAGTCAGCATTTACATACAATCAGCAGGGGAGGGGCCAACTGGACCACAGGGGGGGGGGCATCACTGCAGAACAAATCTCCAATAATTGCCCCTCCCCAATTTTTCATGCCCCTCCCACATTAAACCCCTAAATGTAATGCCCCTCCCACATTAAACCCCTAAATGTAATGCCCCTCCCACATGACACCCCTAAATGTAATGCCCCTCCCACATGACACCCCTAAATGTAATGCCCCTCCCACATTAAACCCCTAAATGTAATGCCCCTCCCACATGACACCCCTAAATGTAATGCCCCTCCCACATTGCACCCCTAAATGTAATGCCCCTCCCACATTAAACCCCTAAATGTAATGCCCCTCCCACTGCACCCCTAAATGTAATGCCCCTCCCACATTAAACCCCTAAATGTAATGCCCCTCCCACATGACACCGCTAAATGGAATGCCCCTCCCACATTGCACCCTTAAGCATAATGCCCCTCCCTCAGTGCACCTCCAATTATAATGCCCCTCCCCCAGTGCACCCCTAAGTGTAACATCCCTTCCCCACTGCAACCTAAGTATTATGCCCCTCCCCCAGTGCACCCCTAAGTGTAATGTCCCTGCACCTGAAATTATAATTCCCCTCCCCAGTCCTAAATTTAATGCTCCTCCCCCTGCACCCCCAGTTATAACGCCCCTCCCCCACTGAACTCCTAACAGTAATGTACATCCCCCATTACAGCCTCAATTATACTTCACCGCCCCCACTGCACCCCCTAATTATATTGCCCCTCCCCCAGTGAACCCCCAATTGTAATGCCACTCACACACTGCACCCCTAAGTATAATGCCCCCCCCCCCAATTATAATGCCCTCCCACATTGCACCCCTAAATGTAACATCCCTTCCCCACCGTAACCTAAGTATAATGCCCCTCCCCCAGTGCACCCCTAAGTGTAATGTTCCTGCACCCTCAATTATAATTCCCCTCCCCCAGTCCTAAATGTAATGCTCCTCCCCCTGCATCCCCAGTTATAAAGCCCCTCCCCCACTGCAACCCCTAACAATGTCCATACCCCATCCCTAAATGTTATACCCCCTCCCCACTGCACCAATAATGCCCCTCCCTCCCTGAACCCCTAATTATAATGCCCCTCACCCACTTCACCCCTAAATGTAATATTCCTGCCCCCCCCCCAATTATAATGCCCCTGCCCCACTTCACCCCCAAGTATAATACCCCTCCCCACCCCTAAATGTAATGCTCCGCCAACCTGCACCCCCAATTATAATGCCCCTCCCTGACCGCACCCCCAATTGTAATTCACTGCACCTCCAATTTTAATGCTCCTCCCTCACCACACCCCCCGTTATAATGCCCCTCCCTCACCACACCTCCAATTGTAATGCCCCTCCCTCACCGCACCCCCAGTTATAACGCCCTCTCCGACTCCACCCCTTATTAGAATTTCCCTCCCCCACTGCACACTCTGAACTACAATGCCCCACCCCCACCATTTATAATCCCCCTACCGGCTGGCAGTGTTCTCTGTAACATCCTCCTCCTCCGATTGGCCCCAAATCTCAGCCTGTGACAATGCAGCCGATGTGTTCCCAGCCCCGCCCCCTGCGGTTCAAAGAGGGAGGTTGCAGGGATTCAAGTGCAGTCCCACCTAGTGACTCCTCCCCCAGGCAGGGCTGGTGGTTAACATGCCCCTCCCATATCAGTGTTGTCACCCCATTTCTTAAAGGGGCACACCCCTCCACTTCTTAAAGGGGAACACCCCTCCACTTCCTAAAGGGGCACACCCCTCCACTTCTTAAAGGGGCACACCCCTCCACTTCTTAAAGGGGCACACCCATCCACTTCTTAAAGGGGAACACCCCTCCACTTCTTAAAGGGGCACACCCCTCACTAAACCAACACACGACAAAGAGAAATGAAGCAAGTACTTTTTATTTCCAGCAACGTCTGACACATAAAAAGCTCCAGACTTAAAGTGCCCCCCCCCCCCACCTCCGCCCCGACATAATACTGAACACTGCGGGGGAAGGGAAGGCACCCGGACACCCGGAGCCAGGAAGTAAAACACTGAAGATCCCTTTATGACCGACGGAGGTTAAAATCTGCAAAAACGGGTAAACAAGACGTAAACATGAAAATGATGTCCGGAGCCAAAATAAAAAAAAAATCTGTACAAAGATGCTACAATGGGCGGAGCTTCTCCCCCCCCCCCCCCCCCCCAATCTCACAGTCTCATGTGACGGAGCTAACCGCACGTGTCTCAATCCGATTGGACGATCTCCCGAGGGGGCCCAATCCGATAGGAACTAAAACCAGAGGTGGGCTCACATAGGACATCCAGATTGAAAAGGGGGGCGTGGCTAACTTTAGAAGATCCCACTATAGAAAAGAAAGGGGGGGAGGGGCGTTTCTGCAGCTAGCCCCTCCCACCCCAACCGAGTATTATACTGAACGGCAGACGGGATGACGTCTCTTTTACTGGAACGGCACGGCACCCTCGAAGGACGAGATCTCCCACATACATTAAATAAATAAAAGGAACAAAAAAAATATACAAATCTGTTAATACTGATAAAGGTAAAACCAAACGCAGCGCAAGCGGGCGCAAAAACGCCTCAATAACCAGTTTAAGAAAAAAAAAAATTAAAGGGTCGCTGTGCTAAAAAAAAAAAAAAATAAAAAAATTCCCTTATAGGTGGATTACAGCAGGTGGAAACCTTCACCGGCCTCGTAAATCCGGCGGCGGGGGGGATCTCCCCTTTAAGAATCTGCCGGGTGGGCGGAGCTGGGAACCCGACGAGGCATAAGAAGGCCGTTGGGGAGCGACCCTTTAGACAAGGAGTCAAAGCAACGACGCGGGGCACGAAACGACGCGGCTTTGGCAGCTGGCGACTCGCAGAGGTAAGCATGGCGGCCATCTTTGGAAGACCGATCCTTGGCTCGAGCGATTGGATGGCTTTTTCCATCTATTCCTGCGAGCGGATTAAAGGGGGGGGGTGGCGTAGGGAAAGACAATTTTAAATGTAGGAGGAGCCAATGTGACTGCATGATGCGTCTGCGACCTATTAATTATTGTTATCTGCAGCCTTATGCTGTCCACGGTTAGTTGCAGCCCCCCCCCTCCACCCAACCCCCACCCAACCATCTGTCCTGAAGCTGCTGCCAGGACAGAGGTCAGTAACTAGTAGTATAAAAAGAAACTTTATTGTTTAGCAGCTATTAATGTTCCCTGGAGGTGGATTTCATAATCCATGACATGACATGCCCCACCCATGAGGAGAATCATTAGGTGGAGCTCTTTTAGCATAAGTGATAGGACGAAAACCAAGTTACTGGCAGGTGGGAGGTCAGAGACCAGCAACTAGCAGAAACAATGAAAGCTATGTCTTTACTGCTTAGCAGCTGTCAATGTTTCCCAAGAGGTGGATCTCATAAACTGATGACATGTCAAGCCCCACCCACGAGGAGCATTATTAAAGGAGGTGGGGCTTTTTTTTAACATAAGCAAAGGCAGAAATACCAAGCTGTTTACTACCTGTGAAAACTGCAAAAACAGTATTTTACTGCTTAGCAGCTGTCAAAGTTTTTCAAGAGGTGGCTCTCATAAACTGATGACATGTCAAGCCCACCCACGAGGAGCATTATTAAAAGGGAGGTGGGGCTTTTTTAGCATAAGCAAAGGCATGAAAACCAAGCTGTTTACCACCCTTGAAAACTGCCTCAACAGAAAATGTGATTTTACTTCTTAGCAGCTGTCGATGTTTCCCAAGAGGTGGATCTCATAAATTGATGACATGTGAAGCCCCACCCATGAGGAGTACCATTACATGGAGGTGGGGGATCATTTAGCATAAGTAAATGCATTAAAACTAAGCAGCTGCTAGAGCTGAACTACCGATGAGCCCATAGCTAGCCACATCTTTACTGCTTAGAAGCTGTCACTGTTCCCCAGGGGTGGATCTTATAATCAATGACATACTAGGCCCCACCCATGAAGAAAATAATTAACTGTAGATGGGGATCTTAACAAAAGGAAAAGGCATGAAAGCCACGCAGTGATCTACCGGTGAAAATTGCCACAATGGAAACCATTTTTTTTCCTGATTAGCAGCTGTCAATGTTCCCCAGGGGTGGATCTCATAATCCATGACATGCCAGGCCCCACCCGTGAAGAGAATAATTAACTGTAGGTGGGGCTCTTAACAAAAGCAAAAGGCATTAAAGCCAAGCAGTGACCTGGCAATGACCTTTTAGCATAAGCAAAGACATAAAAACCAAGTGTTAAACTGCCAGTGGAAACTGTGATTTTTACTGCTTAGAAGTTGTCAATGTTCCCCAGGGGTGGATCTCATAATCCGTGACCTGCCAGGCCCCACCCATGAAGAGAATAATTAACTGTAGGTGGGGCTCCTAACAAAAGCAAAACGGATGAAAGCCAAGCAGTGACCTACCAGTGAAAATTGCCACAATGGAAACCGGCTTTTTACTGCTTAGCAGCTGTCAATGTTCCCCCGGGGGTGGATCTCAATCCATGACATGTCAGGCCCCACCCATGAAGAAAATAATTAACTGTAGGTGGGACTCTTAGCATAAGCAAAGACATAAAAACCAAGCTTTAAACTGCATGTGGAAACTGTGATTTTACTGCTTAGCAGCTGTCACTGTTCCCCAGGGGTGGATCTCATAAATTGATGATGTTAAACCCCACCCATGAGGAGTATCATTACATGGAGGTGGGGCTAATTTAGCATAAGTAAAGGCATTAAAACTAAGCAGCTGCCAGTGCTGAACTAGCGGTGAGTCCATAGCTAGCCACATCTTTACTGCTTACAAGCTGTCACTGTTCCCCAGGGGTGGATCTCATAATCAATGACATGCCAGGCCCCACCCATGAAGAGAATAATTAACTGTAGGTGGGGCTCTTTTAGCATAAGCAGACATAAAAACCAAGCGTTAAACTGCCGGTGGAAACTGTGTTTTTACTGCTTAGCAGCTGTCAATATTTCCAAAGAGGTGGATCTCATATACTGATGGCATGTCAAACCCCACCCATGAGGAGTATCATAAAATGGAGATGGGGCTTATTTAGCATAAGTAAAGTCATTAAAACAAAGCAGCTGCCAGTACTGAACTAGCGGTGAGTCCGTAGCTAGCCACAACTTTACTGCTTGGAAGCTCTCAATGTTCCGAGGGTGGATTTCATGATCTATGACATGCCAGGTCCTACCCATGAAGAGAATAATGACCTGTAGGTAGGGCTTTTTTTTAGCATAATCAAAGGCATGAAAGCCAAGCAGTGACCCACCGGTGGAAATTGCCACAATAGAAACCATATTTGTACTGCTTAGCAGCTGTCAATGCTCCCAGGGGGTGGATCTCATAATCTATGACATGTTAAGCCCCACCCATGAAGAGAATAATGAACTGTAGGTGGGGCTTTTTTTAGCATAAGCAAAAGCATGAAAACCATGCAGTGAACTACCGGTGGAAATTGCCACAATGGAAACTGTTTTTACTGCTTAGTAGCAGTTAATATTCCCCGGGGGTGGATCACATAATCCATGACATCTCAGGCTCCACCCATGAGGAGAAACATCATTAAAATAAAGGGCTGTTTTAGCATGTAAACATAAACCTTAAGGGGAATTATAAAACGTTCAGAAAGTCTGTTTTCGGATAAAGATGTAGGCTGCTAACCTGTCTGAAAATGCCAGCTGCCTGGCTGTCACGCACACGCTTCAGCTTCGAGTCAAGGACCCTGAACAAATATAGAAATTATTCAGACTGTCTCCTGATTTTTTTTTTTTTTTTTGCTGGCTGCATGCTTTTGCCAGGTGAGTGAATTGGCTAGGCCACACCCACACCCACCGCCAAGCAAGCAGCATTTTCAGAAGACCTAGCAGCCCCGTATTTAAAACTTAATTGGACAAAAGACCCCTTTAATCAGCTCACCGTTATTGTGTTCCCTCACTGTGATCTCCTAATACTGAAAGAAAAAAAAATTCCTTTGGCATCTTGCCCTGCCCCCCGGACCGCTTTGGGGTCCTCGGCAGGGGTAAAATGAACCCTAAAAGCTCCACCCTCACAGTTTCATCACAGCATTAAAAAAACGTCACACACACTGTGATCCCAAATGCTCACCTTGGCCTCCTAACACTGAAAAAAAAAAAAAAAAAAAAGAATTCCTTTGGCATCTTGCCCCGCCCCTGCGGAACACGTTTTTTTCTCTGCAAAGGTAAAAGTGAACCCTAAAGCTCCGCCCTTACAGTTTCAATGCAGCATTAAAATTTTTTGCAAGAACTGTAAACCTGGAAATGAAAATCCCATTGGCATCTTGCCCCGCCCCCGAGGGACACTTTGGGGTTCTCAGCAGAACATGAACCCTGAAGCCCCGCCTCCCTCACAGTTTTAATGCACCATTAAAAAAAAAAATGTTAGAAGGACTGGAGAGCGTTCTGGTTGGATGACCCCCACTCCTGTCCTGGTGCTGCGAATCCGACTGGCGGTTCTGGCGAGATGCGCTGGTTTTCGTGATTCATAGTGGCGTCTTCAGTTCCTAGGGGGCGTGTCTCTGACCTTTAAGTGGGCGGACAGCGAGGATGAGAGGGCAGTGTGGGATGTTAGTGGAGCATGTCATTACGTTTGCACTCTGCTTCTCCCCTTTTTTGCGTCAGGCAGCGGGGGTCTCACCATTCGTTCGTCCCACCCAGTTTATGATGAGAACGGAGACCCCTCCCTCCTTTTCTTCCATATATTGCACTTTCTAAACAGCGAGCGGTGGAGGCGGAGCCTAGCATTCCAGTGTTGCGCCAAACGTCTTGCGGCAGTCCAGGGCTTTGACGCCGGGGAGCAGGGCCCGCCTCTTGCGCAGTTCCTCTTTCCCCATGGAGTTTCCCAGCTTCTTGCACGCCGTCTTGTACTTGCTGTCGAACGCGGCTGTTTGAGGGACAAAAATAACATTTTAATTACCCGAAACTTTTTTTTTTATTAACTTTATTATTCCCACCTATAAAAAAGAGCCCAACCCCCTTCATTTTCCACTGCTGATTACTCGGCATTTGTGGCCTGAAGGGGGGGTCACTCACCTATATCCATGTGTTCCCTCCCCAGAGCAGCCAATGTGAGAAGTAACATCTCCCTGTAGATCCCCCTATAGGAAGAGAGGGGGAGGGGCAGATTAAAGGAAACAATGTATCAATTATATCAGTTACATAATATTTGATGCTGCAGTCTCTGACCGTCCCCTGTAGTATGTCTGCAGTCTCTGACCGTCTCCTGTACCATGTCTGCAGTCTCTGACCGTCTCCTGTACTATGTCTTCAGTCTCTGACCGTCTCCTGTACCATGTCTGCAGTCTCTGACCATCTCCTGTACTATGTCTGCAGTCTCTGACCGTCTCCTGTACCATGTCTGCAGTCTCTGACCGTCTCCTGTACTATGTCTGCAGTCTCTGACCATCTCCTGTACTATGTCTGCAGTCTCTGACCGTCTCCTGTACTATGTCTGCAGTCTCTGACCGTCTCCTGTACCATGTCTGCAGTCTCTGACCATCTCCTCTATCATGTCTGCAGTCTCTGACCGTCTCCTGTACCATGTCTGCAGTCTCTGACCATCTCCTGTATCATGTCTGCAGTCTCTGACCATCTCCTGTACTATGTCTGCAGTCTCTGACCGTCTCCTGTACCATGTCTGCAGTCTCTGACCATCTCCTCTATCATGTCTGCAGTCTCTGACCGTCTCCTGTACCATGTCTGCAGTCTCTGACCGTCTCCTGTACCATGTCTGCAGTCTCTGACCGTCTCCTGTACTATGTCTGCAGTCTCTGACCATCTCCTGTACTATGTCTGCAGTCTCTGACCATCTCCTGTACTATGTCTGCAGTCTCTGACCGTCTCCTGTACTATGTCTGCAGTCTCTGACCATCTCCTCTATCATGTCTGCAGTCTCTGACCGTCTCCTGTACCATGTCTGCAGTCTCTGACCATCTCCTGTATCATGTCTGCAGTCTCTGACCATCTCCTGTACTATGTCTGCAGTCTCTGACCGTCTCCTGTACTATGTCTGCAGTCTCTGACCATCTCCTGTACTATGTCTGCAGTCTCTGACCATCTCCTGTACTATGTCTGCAGTCTCTGACCGTCTCCTGTATCATGTCTGCAGTCTCTGACCGTCTCCTGTACTATGTCTGCAGTCTCTGACCGTCTCCTGTACCATGTCTGCAGTCTCTGACCGTCTCCTGTAATATGTCTGCAGTCTCTGACCGTCTCCTGTACCATGTCTGCAGTCTCTGACCATCTCCTGTACTATGTCTGCAGTCTCTGACCATCTCCTGTACTATGTCTGCAGTCTCTGACCATCTCCTGTACCATGTCTGCAGTCTCTGACCATCTCCTGTACTATGTCTGCAGTCTCTGACCATCTCCTGTACTATGTCTGCAGTCTCTGACCATCTCCTGTACTATGTCTGCAGTCTCTGACCATCTCCTGTACTATGTCTGCAGTCTCTGACCGTCTCCTGTATCATGTCTGCAGTCTCTGACCGTCTCCTGTACTATGTCTGCAGTCTCTGACCGTCTCCTGTAATATGTCTGCAGTCTCTGACCGTCTCCTGTAATATGTCTGCAGTCTCTGACCGTCTCCTGTACCATGTCTGCAGTCTCTGACCATCTCCTGTACTATGTCTGCAGTCTCTGACCATCTCCTGTACTATGTCTGCAGTCTCTGACCATCTCCTGTACCATGTCTGCAGTCTCTGACCATCTCCTGTACTATGTCTGCAGTCTCTGACCATCTCCTGTACTATGTCTGCAGTCTCTGACCATCTCCTGTACTATGTCTGCAGTCTCTGACTGTCTCCTGTACCATGTCTGCAGTCTCTGACCATCTCCTGTACTATGTCTGCAGTCTCTGACCGTCTCCTGTACTATGTCTGCAGTCTCTGACTGTCTCCTGTACCATGTCTGCAGTCTCTGACCGTCTCCTGTACCATGTCTGCAGTCTCTGACCGTCTCCTGTACTATGTCTGCAGTCTCTGACCGTCTCCTGTACTATGTCTGCAGTCTCTGACCCTCTCCTGTACTATGTCTGCAGTCTCTGACCGTCTCCTGTACTATGTCTGCAGTCTCTGACCATCTCCTCTATCATGTCTGCAGTCTCTGACCGTCTCCTGTACCATGTCTGCAGTCTCTGACCATCTCCTGTATCATGTCTGCAGTCTCTGACCGTCTCCTGTACTATGTCTGCAGTCTCTGACCATCTCCTGTACTATGTCTGCAGTCTCTGACCATCTCCTGTACTATGTCTGCAGTCTCTGACCGTCTCCTGTAATATGTCTGCAGTCTCTGACCTTGTGATCAGAGAGTGTTAAGGACCCCAGACGTACCTCTGCAGGACCTGCGGGGGGGAGTTCTGCTCCTGCAGGACGGAGAGGATCAGAGAGATGGCTTTATGGACCTCGAAGAGACCGATGAAGTTGAGGACCTTCTCCAGGAACTCCAGGGTGAAGGGGTGGGAGTGGGAGCGCCAGCCGTGGATGTGGGTGGGGAGATTTCCTAGGGGGAGGGGAGGAGAAAACAACGTCATTTACCTTTGTCATCTCTCTGCTGATCTCCCGCGGCCTCTTTGCAGCCGCTTCCTGTCTCTATGTGATGGTATTTCTCGGGACGGGTCACCATCAGAAGCCCCGTGTGACAACGCATGAGGACGAATGGGAGACAGGGTCATAGCGTTGTCACCCTCTAAGGACGATTGGCTGGTGGGAGGGGCTGGTGGGAGGGGCTGGCAGGATGCTGTTCATAGCTTCCTAAAGCCGTCAGAAAGACCTTGCAGTGGGAGGAGTTATGAAAATATGAAAATACCTTGATAGTTTGGAGGAGTGGGCGTTCCTAGCAAGGCTACATTTACATAGGTGACGCCCACAATGAGACTCTGAGACTCAATAATTGCAAGAACTGAAATCCAACAAGTGAAAGGGGTGGGGCCAGGAAACCTCTATGATTGCAAGAACTGAAATCCAATGAATGAAAGGGGCGGGGCCAGGGAACATCTATGAGTGCAAGAACTGAAATCCAACAAGGGGCGGGGCCAGGGAACTTCTATGAGTGCAAGAACTGAAATCCAACAAGGGGCGGGGCCAGGGAACATCTATGAGTGCAAGAACTGAAATCCAACAAATGAAAGGGGCGGGGCCAGGGAACTTCTATGAGTGCAAGAACTGAAATCCAACAAGGGGTGGGGCCAGGGAACCTCCATGATTGCAAGAACTGAAATCCTAGAATAGGGGCGGGGCCAGGGAACCTCCATAATTGCAAGAACTGAAATCCAATAAAATGAAAGGGGTGGAGCCAGGGAACATTTATGACTGCAAGAACTAAAAACCAACAAGGGGCCGGGCCAGGGAACCTCTATGATCGCAAAAACTGAAATCCAATAAATGAAAGGGGCGGGGCCAGGGAACTTCTTTGATTGCAAGAACTGAAATCCAATAAATGAAAGGGGCGGGGCCAGGGAACCTCCGTGATTGCAAGAACTGAAATCCAACAAGTGAAAGGGGAGGGGCCAGCAAATCTATGATCGCAAGAACTGAAATCCTAGAATAGGGGCAGGGCCAGGGAACCTCTATGATTGCAAGAATTGAAATCCTACAAGTGAAAGGGGCGGGGCCAAGGAACATCCATGATTGCAAGAACTGAAATCCTAGAATAGGGGCGGGGCTAGGGAACCTCCATGATTGCAAGAACTGAAATGCAAAAAAATGAAAGGGGCGGGGCCAGGGATCATCCATAATTGCAAGAACTGAAATCCAATAAAAGGGGTGGAGCCAGGGAACATTTATGACTGCAAGAATTGAAAACCAACGAGGGGCCGGGCCAGGGAACCTCTATGATCGCAAAAACTAAAATCCAATAAATGAAAGGGGTGGGGCCAGGGAACTTCTTTGATTGCAAGAACTGAAATCCAACAAGTGAAAGGGGTGGGGCCAGGAAACCTCTATGATTGCTAGAACTGAAAGCCAATAAGTGAAAGGGGTGGGGCCAGGAAACCTCTATGATTGCTGGAACTGAAATCCAATAAGTGAAAGGGGTGGGGCCAGGGAACATCCATGAGTGCAAGAACTGAAACCTAATAAATGAAAGGGGCGGAGCCAGGGAACATCTATGAGTGCAAAACTGAATCCAACAAGGGGCGGGGCCAGGGAACTTCTATGATTGCCCATCCCCCATACTCACTGTGCAGCTTCCAGAGGACGTACATCGGGGGCCAGCGGTCCTGGTCCTGCACCAGGATGTCCCATAAGAGGCGCACGCTGACATGGGGGTTCTCCGGGACCTGCTGGGAGGAAAGATCACCCGTCAGCACGCATCTCTTATGACATCACAGAACCCTTTACCGGGGTCTTTACACAAGGGGCGGGGCTTACCATCCGACAGATTGCACTGAATAGATCGTCTCTATGGTCTTGGAGGACCAAAGCAATGTCATGACATCACTTCCTGTCTAGGGCGGAAGTAAATAATTTTTCTTTTTTTAAGAGCAAAAGATCAAATATTTTATTTTAAAGGTAGAGGAGTGATTTGGAGTCTTATAGACCCCCCAGATCTCTCCATAAAGAGGACCGGTCATCCCTTATTTCTATTACAAGGGAGGTTTATATTTCTTGCAGTGGGGGAAAAAAGTGATAAAAAAACAAAATAAAACAAAAAGAAAGGGACAGTGTAAAAATAAAATAAGAAAAATAAATAAGAAAACAATAAAAGAAAGGGGAAGTGTAAAAATAAAATAAGAAAATTAAATAAGAAAACAAAAAAAGAAAGGGGAAGTGTAAAAATAAAATAAGAAAATTAAATAATAAAATAAAAATGAAAGGGACAGTGTAAAAATAAAATAAGAAAAATAAATAAGAAACTAAAAATGAAAGGGACAGTGTAAAAATAAAATAAGAAAAATAAATTAAAAAAAAAAAAAAAAAAAAAATGAAAGGGACAGTGTAAAATAGGAAAAAAAAAAAAAAAAAAAGAAGAAAACAATTAAAAGGACAGTGTAAAAAAATGATAATAAATAAGAAAAAAAAAAAAAAAACTCAAGGGACGGTGTACAAATAAAATAAGAAAAAATAATAATTAAAAGGACAGTGTAAAAATAAAATATAATAAGAAAGATAAATAAGAAAACAAAAATGAAAGGGACAGTGTAAACATAAAATAAGAAAAATAAATAAAACAAACAAAAAAGAAAGGGAAAGTGTAAAAACAAAATAAGAAAAATAAATAAAAAAAACAAAAATGAAAGGGACAGTGTAAAAATAGGAAATAAAAAAAAAAAAAGAAGAAAACAATTAAAAAAGGACAGTGTAAAAAATGATAAATAAGAAAAAGAAAAACTCAAGGGACAGTGTGCAAATAAAATAAGAAAAATAATAATTAAATGGACAGTGCAAAAATAAAATATAATAAGAAAGATAAATAAGAAAACAAAAATGAAAGGGGCAGTGTAAAAATAAAATAAGAAAAATAAATAAGAAAACAAAAACTCAAGGGACAGTGTAAAAATAAAATAAGAAAAATAAATAAAAAAACAAAAATAAAAGGGAAAGTGTAAAAAGAAAATAATAAAAATAAATAAAAAAAAAAAACAAAAAAAGAAAGGGACAGTGTAAAAACAAAATAAGAAAAATAAATAAATAAACAAAAATGAAAGGGGCAGTGTAAAAATAAAATAAGAAAAATAAATAAGAAAAAGAAAAACTCAAGGGACAGTGCCCAAATAAAATACGAAAAATAATAATTAAATGGACAGTGTAAAAATAAAATATAATAAATAAACTGGAACTGTCCTGGGAGCGTCCCATTCACAGGGTTTTCATGCCCTGGGAGGGGCTGATCATGTGACCACTGCCATTGGCTGTCACAGTGGTCACATGCCTGGGAGTCGGTTCCGCCTCCCAGTCTCTAGTAATGACCAGGAGCCGGCAGAACTGGTTCTTGAACATGTGACCACTGTGACAGCCAATGAGAGGTGTGGTGTGAGCGGTCCCTAGTGACAGTTGGAAGCCGGCGGGGACTGTCATACCCACCTGGGTGGGCTGCTGGACATGCTTGGACTCCAGGATGAGGTGGGGGAGGTTGCTGGGCAGCGCCAGGCGCTGGAAGTACCACACCAGATTCCAGTAGATGATTGGATGGCTGTTGACAAGCTCCGCCTGGCACAGGAAGTCACTCCCTTCGTTCTCCAGCAGGCTCTCCACCTCCTTCCGTAGCACCAGAGGGCAGAGGTACGCCACCGTCACCATCTCCGAGTCCGCCATGCTGGGCCGCCGCTGCTGAGAGGGGGAGGGGGCGACACAACCTGGTCATGTGATCAAAGCTCAAACCCTCCCCTTAAAGGGGACCCGTCCCCAACTTCACATGAATCTATTCCTGACACCTCAAATCTACACCAACCGGGTTATACTGCCACCTAATAACTCCTCCCACTCCCAGCATGCCTCTGCTTCCTGCTAATGTCCTAGGAGGAAAAATCAAATCTCATTTCACCTTTTATTAATAAAAACATCTCAGTCTCCCCTCCCCCAGTGATCAGACTGTACATTGTAACTTTGTAGAAGGAGGAGGAGGCATTTCCTCAGTCTCCCCTCCCCCAGTGTCTCTTTATCCTCCTCTATCAGCAGGAAGAGTATGCCCCACCCTCCTGTAGGTAGCAGTATGACTCCTCCCTCCTCTGAGTAATGAAGGGGGGTGGTTACCTGGACGCTGGGGAAACCGTTACAATGCCCGCTAGACTCCGCCTCATCCAGGACCAGACACTGGTAGCGGTCACTGAGTACGGGCCCGCGGCTCGCTGCACCGCCATCGGTGGAGGTCTCGGAGGAACCATCGGAGGAACTGCGGGAAGAAGAGGAGACACGAGGAGCATTAGTACATCGAGAAGAGATATCCGCCCCCCCCCCCATCATGGGGAATCGCTCCCTGATTGGCCACATCTCTGAGGGGGGGGGGGGACAGGCCGTACCCCTGTACAGGACTCTATCGGGTAAGCAGGGGGGCGGGGACTGACTTCCACCAACCATGCCTCAACCAGGGAGGAATGAAGGTATACATGCTGGACCCTTTACAGCTCCACCCCTGGTGCATTATGGGAGGGATTACCGAAGGTGGCACACAAGTCTGTATTGGCTACAAACGATTTAGCTTGTTACAGCCGAGTTTCATTTTGCAGCCCAAGTCTGTATTGCTTACATAGAGAAAGAAAACTAACAATCTAACGTGTTTCGGCTAAGGCGAAAGGCGTTGCTTGTGACATTTGTCTTCTGTTATACAGCCCAAGTCTGCATTAGCTACATACACTTTAGCTTGTTACAGATGAGTTTCATTAGGCAGCCCAAATCAGTATTGGCTATCTAATGAAACACAACTGTAACAAGCCAACGCGTTTCGGTGTGGCCGAAACGCGTTGGCTTGTTACAGTTGTGTTTCATTATGTAGCTAATACAGACTTGGCATTTTATGCAAGGCAGCGAGTAAAGTTCTATCATTGGAGTGTGGAGAGGCAGAGCCAGGTACTTATAGGGAAGCTCTCCGGTAGGGTAAACGCCCCCCCCCGCACTTACCTCCGCTGCCTCCGCAGGTCGGTGATCTTCACGTTGAGGAAGGGGACGAAGTGCTGCCCGCAGAAGGAACAAACCGTCTTCAGGTTGGAGTCATCGGAGGTCCAGGCGGCCATGATGTCCTCGTCATAGACCAGAGAGTGGCAGGCCGGACAGACGGAGCAGCTGGACAGCATGACCTGGAAGAGGAACGGAGCCCCCTTTTACCTGGGGTCCCGAAAATACCCCGCCCCCATCCCCCACCCCCGGATCACTCAACTTACTTCCACTGCCGGGGATTCCTGGACTCCATCCAGCAAACGCTCCGTGGATCGGTGGAGAGCAAAATCTGACAGGTCCACTTCACTCCCCAGTGACACCGAACTCTACAGGGGGGAGGGGGAACAATCCATTCATCACTTCCAAGGAGACACCAATAATGGGGTACTACTCCCCCCACTGACACCAATAATGGGGTACTATTCCTCCCACTGACACCAATGATGGGGTACTACTCCCCCCACTGACACCAATGATGGGGCACTATTCCTCCCACTGACACCAATGATGGGGCACTATTCCTTCCACTGACACCAATGATGGGGTACTACTCCCCCCACTGACACCAATGATGGGACACTATTCCTCCCACTAACACCAATGATGGGACACTATTCCTCCCACTGACACCAATGATGGGACACTATTCTTCCCACTGACACCAATGATGGGGCCCTATTCCCCCCGCTGACACCAATGATGGGGCACTATTCCTCCTACTAATACCAATGATGGGACACTATTCCCCCCACTGACACCAATAATGGGGCACTATTCCTCCCACTGACACCAATGATGGGGCACTATTCCTCCTACTAATACCAATGATGGGACACTATTCCCCCCACTGACACCAATGATGGGACACTATTCCTCCCACTGACACCAATGATGGGACACTATTCCCCCCACTGACACCAATGATGGGGCACTATTCCTCCTACTAATACCAATGATGGGGCACTATTTCTCCCACTGACACCAATGATGGGGCACTATTCCTCCCACTGACACCAATGATAAGGCACTATTCCTCCCACTGACACCAATGATGGGGCACTATTCCTCCCACTGACACCAATGATGGGACACTATTCCTCCCACTGACACCAATAATGGGACACTATTCCTCCCACTGACACCAATGATGGGGCACTATTCCTCCCACTGACACCAATAATGGGGCACTATTCCTCCCACTGACACCAATGATGGGGCACTATTCCTCCCACTGACACCAATAATGGGGTACTATTCCCCCCCACTGACACCAATGATGGGGTACGATTCCTCCTCCTGACACCAATGATGGGGCATTATTCCTCCCACTGACACCAATGATGGGGCACTATTCCTTCCACTGACACCAATGATGGGGCACTATTCCCCCCACTGACACCAATGATGGGGTACTATTCCTCCTCCTGACACCAATGATGGGGCACTATTCCTCCCACTGACACCAATGATGGGGCACTATTCCTCCCACTGACACCAATGATGGGGCACTATTCCCCCCACTGACACCAATGATGGGACACTATTCCTCCCACTGACACCAATGATGGGGCACTATTCCTCCCACTGACACCAATGATGGGGCATTATAATTCTGTCTTCTGACCCCACCGGCTCTATGTCATTTTCTTACTCCCATTGGCCTCAGTCTGAAGGACAGTAAACTAGCCCTTTGTTTAGAAAGTTTGTTGGCTCCTTCTCCTGCATTTAACATGTTGACAGGGGAAGAGAGCAGAGAGACAACCTCATTGATTTTCTGCTGCCCCTTCACTCAGGCAGAAGGCAGGGAGGAGACCAAGTCATTCGGTTGGTGACATTGGATGTTCTCCATCCTTTGGTCCCACCAAAATACTTCCTACATCCTCTGGACCGGAAGGAGAACTCCCAGTCTTTAGCTTACAATAATTTGGGGCCCCCCACACATCACACAGGGTCCCCTCACCTCAGAAGCGATAGACTCGGGTCTTCTGATACTCTCCTTTTGGCTTCTCCAGCTTTGACGATGCTCCGCCAATGGCGACGGGGCCTCTCCCATGTGTACGTTCTTCTTGAAGATGGAGGACCTGGAAGGCTTTCTGGAGGGCGTTAGCAGCTGGTGGATCTTCCCAGCCAGACTCCGCCTCCTGGAAGGGTCCCTGGAGTGGGTGGATCCCTCGTCCTCGCTGCGACTCCGATTAGTCAGGGCTTCTGAGGAACTTTCGGTCATGATGAGCTCGGAGTCCTCCGACGTCACCGTCTCGCTGCCCGTCCCATCTGTCAGGAAGCTGACGTTGGACAAGCTCCCGTTTTCCGAGGGTTGGAGTACGAGGGGCGTCCCGCAGGTCCTCCTAATGGACGATCTTAGTGAGGGGCTGATGTCCGACCTTGAAGCAACTTCCTCTACCTCCAGATCCTCCATCACTGAGGAAAAAAACAGGGAAGGTGGATATATTTTAGTGATGCAGAGAACGAAAAGTAGGGGGGTTAGAGACTGGGTTTGGCGAAAGATCTTCCAGCAATGATGGTTTGGACTGGCCTATGGTAGTCCTGTCTGCACTGGGAGGCTAGGTCTTTGAAGAGTTCACCGTGACAGGCTCAAGTGTCATTTAACTTGTAAAAACGTGCCCCCTTTTAATGCAGTGACCAGCGTGCCCCCTTTCAATGCAGAGAGACCACCATGCCCCCCTTCAATGCAGAGACCAGCGTGCGTGCCCCCCTTCAATGCAGAGACCAGCGTGCGTCCCCCCTTCAATGCAGAGACCAGCGTGCGTGCCCCCTTCAATGCAGTGACCAGCGTGCGTGCCCCCCTTCAATGCAGAGACCAGCGTGCGTGCCCCCCTTCAATGCAGTGACCACCGTGCTTGCCCCCTTCAATGCAGTGACCAGCGTGCGTGCCCCCTTCAATGCAGAGACCAGCGTGCGTACCCCCCTTCAATGCAGAGACCAGCGTGCGTGCCCCCCTTCAATGCAGAGACCAGCGTGCGTGCCCCCCTTCAATGCAGAGACCAGCGTGCGTGCCCCCCTTCAATGCAGTGACCAGCGTGCGTGCCCCCTTCAATGCAGAGACCAGCGTGCGTACCCCCCTTCAATGCAGAGACCAGCGTGCGTGCCCCCTTCAATGCAGAGAACAACGTGCGTGCCCCCCTTCAATGCAGAGACCAGCGTGCGTGCCCCCTTCAATGCAGAAGCCAGCATGCGTGCCCCCTTCAATGCAGTGACCAGCGTGCGTGCCCCCTTCAATGCAGTGACCAGCGTGCATGTCCCCCTTCAATGCAGAGTGCCCCCCCCCGAGACCAGTGCACTTACCTGCAGCAGCGGCGGGTTCTCCTCAGTCACCCGTCATCTCCTCGAGTCCTCCCGCCTCCTCCTTAGCCAATGGCATGGGGTTTGCCTTGCGGCCAATCAGGAAGCGGGTATTAGACCCGCTTCCTGATTGGCCAGGAGGATCCGTGTGACAATAGCGAATTTTCATTCGCTATTGTCACACAATGGGTGGGCTCGGGGCGCACTGCTCTGCGCCCCGGGTCCACACTTTGCTGAACCCTAGGACCGGCTGCCACTGTTAGCTAGCGCTCCACGGGCCGGATTAAAAGGTCCGCCGGCCGTAGTCTGCCCATTCCTGATCTAATGGCACCAAATTCTTCCATAACCTAACCTCCTAAACCTAAACTTAACATGTAGGACCAGTCAAATTTAGTGTCTGCATTTAGACTACAACCAGCATGAGCTTTATTTATGTTTTCTGTGATCGCCAACTTTCTCCTATGCTCCGGACATAGATTACCTCCACCTGCTGCTGAGTTGTCTCCAGTAGTTAGTGTGAGAAGAACCAATTAGGGTGATGGGTTATGAATATTTATCTGCCTTGGCCAATCACTGAAGGGCTTGTTCCAGTGATATGAGCTGAGAGAAGAGGACACATACTTGGAGCAACCATCTGGAGGGGTCTTGCTTTCCTCACGAGGATGCCACTGTGGGGAAGGCGCTTCCTTTTGGGACCCGGCTCCGGCTGGGGACCTGTGCAAAGGCCCAAGGAATCTACTTTAGAAGATGATTATACATAGGCAGCATTTTGAAACAAAACAAAAAGGTGGCTACCCAGAGGGAATGTCTTCGGAGAAACTAGAAGAGGAAGGTGGCTTCCCAGAGGGAACGTCTTCTGAGAAACTAGAAGAGGAAGGTGCCTTCCCAGAGGGAACGTCTTCTGAGAAACTAGAAGAGGAAGGTGCCTTCCCAGAGGGAACATCTTCTGAGAAACTAGAAGAGGAAGGTGGCTTCCCAGAGGGAACGTCTTCTGAGAAACTAGAAGAGGAAGGTGGCTTCCCAGAGGGAACGTCTTCTGAGAAACTAGAAGAGGAAGGTGGCTTCCCAGAGGGAACGTCTTCAGAGAAACTAGAAGGAGAAGGTGGCTACCCAGAGGTAACATCTTCTGAGAAACTAGAAGAGGAAGGTGGCTTCCCAGAGGGAACATCTTCTGAGAAACTAGAAGAGGAAGGTGGCTTCCCAGAGGGAACGTCTTCTGAGAAACTAGAAGGAGAAGGTGGCTTCCCAGAGGGAACGTCTTCAGAGAAACTAGAAGGAGAAGGTGGCTTCCCAGAGGGAATGTCTTCTGAGAAACTAGAAGGAGAAGGTGGCTTCCCAGAGGGAACGTCTTCTGAGAAACTAGAAGGAGAAGGTGGCTTCCCAGAGGGAATGTCTTCTGAGAAACTAGAAGAGGAAGGTGGCTACCCAGAGGGAATGTCTTCTGAGAAACTAGAAGAGGAAGGTGGCTACACAGAGGGAACGTCTTCTGAGAAACTAGAAGGAGAAGGTGGCTTCCCAGAGGGAACGTCTTCTGAGAAACTAGAAGGAGAAGGTGGCTTCCCAGAGAGAACGTCTTCTGAGAAACTAGAACAGGACGGCGGCTACGCAGAGGGAGCATCTTCAGAGAAACAGGAAGAGGAAGGTGGGAACCTGGAGAGAACATATCTAGAGAAACTAGAAGAGGAAGGTAGCTATCCAGAGAAAATGTCTTCAGAGAAACTAAAACTGGAAGGTGGTTACCCAGAGGGAAGGTCCTCAGATAAACTATTAGAGGAAAGTGGCTACTATGAGGCAACGTCTTCTGAGAAACTAAAACTGGAAGGAGGCTAACCAGGGGGAATGTCCTCAGAGAAACTAGAAGAGGAAGGTGGCTAAACAGAGGGAAGGTCTTTAGAGAAATTAGAAGAGAAAGGTGGCTACCCAGAGGGAGCATCTTCAGAGAAACTAGAAGAGGAAGGTAGCTATCCAGAGGAAATGTCTTCAAAGAAACAACCTGGAAGGTGGTTACCCAGAGGGAAGGTCCTCAGATAAACTATTAGAGGAAGGTGGCTACTCTGGGGCAACGTCTTCTGAGAAAGTAGAACAGGAAAGTGGCTACCCAGAGGGAACGTCTTTTAGCGAAACTAAAACTGGAAGGTGGCTACCCAGGGGGAATGTCCTCAGAGAAACTAGAAGAGGAAGGTGGCTTCCCAGAGGGAACGTCTCCAAAGAAATAGAAGAGGAAGGTGGCAACGCAAAGAGAACATCTCCAGAGAAACTAGAAGAGGAAGGCGGCTATCCAGAGGAAACGTCTTTAGAGAAAATAAAACTAGAAGGTGGTTACCCAGAGGGAAGGTCCTCAGAGAAACTAGAAGAGGAAGGTGGCTTCCCAGAGGGAACATCTTCAGAGAAACTAGAACAGGAAGGTGATTACACAGAGGGAGCGTCTTCTGAGAAACTAAAACTAGAAGGTGGCTACCTAGAGGGAACGTCCTGATATTAACTAGAAGCGGAAGGAGGCTACCTAGAGAGAACGTCTTCAGAGAAACTAGAATAGGAAGATGGTCAACTAAGAAGGAACGTCTTCAGAGAAACTGGAACAGGAAGGTGGCAACCCAGAGTGAACATCTTCAGAGAAACTAGAATAGGAAAGTGGCTACCCAGAGGGAACATCTTCAGAGAAACTAGAAGAGGAAGGTGGCTACCCAGGGGAAATGTCTTTAGAGAAACTAGAAGAGGAAGGTGGCTACCCGGGGCAAATGTTCTCAGAGAAACTAGAAGAGGAAGGTGGCTACCCAGAGGGAACATCTTCAGAGAAACTAGAAGAGGAAGGTGGCTACCCAGAGGAAATGTCTATAGAGAAACTAGAAGAGGAAGGTGGCTACCCGGGGCAAATGTTCTCAGAGAAACTAGAAGAGGAAGGTGGCTACCCAGAGGAAACGTCTTCAGAGAAACTAGAATAGGAAAGTGGCTACCCAGAGGGAACATCTTCAGAGAAACTAGAAGAGGAAGGTGGCTACGCAGAGGGAACCTTTTCAGAGAAACTAGAAGAGGAAGGTGGCTACGCAGAGGGAACCTTTTCAGAGAAACTAGAAGAGGAAGGTGGCTACCTAGAGAGAACGGCTTCAGAGAAACTAGAAGAGGAAGGTGGCTACCCAGAGGGAACGTCTTTAGAGAAATTAGAATAGGAAGATGGTCAACTAAGAAGGAACGTCTTCAGAGAAACTGGAACAGGAAGGTGGCTACCTGGGGCAAATGTCCTCAGAGAAACTAGAAGAAGAAGGTGGCTACGCAGAGGGAACCTCTTCAGAGAAACTAGAACTGGAAGGTTTATAAAAAACCTGAAGGCCTGGTATATTTTGCTCTATTTCGATTTTCTGTGACCATAACCTTCCCTCCACAAATTTATTGAGTGTATGAACTATTGAAAGGTTAAGCAATTAACGCCCAACTGTTTGTTTAGCTGCACAAGAAGCCAAAGACCCACCCTGAGGTGCTAAATGCTATCCTGCTGCACTGCTTTGGGGTCATCCTTCACTACCCAGAATGCCACCGGCAGATCAGTGAGGCTGATGGAGACATATCTCAATTTGACTTACATTGCGTCATTCCCATTTCCAGCATACAGGTATCACTCTGGGTACAGCTGACGCTCCAACTCTTAACCAGCTTCCCAGCCGAGCCGTCTTCAGACATCTGGCTAGTGTGCCCGGCCCAGGTGGTCTGGCGCAGGAGGTGGAGCCGAGGAGGCAGCTCCGCAGTGGCACTTTTGAGCTTCCATTGATCTGAGAAGACAGGAGCAAAACTTTATTAGAACTGTCCGTAAAAGACATATTTCTTGAAAACTAATTCAATTGATTGAAACAAATGATCGGAGGTGGGGGTGCAAAGCCTTGGACCTCTCACCCTTTGAGCTGCTGAATGAAGGTTCCTCGCTTTGTAGCTCGGCCTGAGAGCTAGGATGCCTCTGCCGAAGCGGCTGACGGAACTGGGCGGCCCCCAGAACCACGTTCCTCAGTTTGGCCCAGCGTAGTCTCCCGCTCTGGTTACTGGACGGCCATTTGCTTTCCAGCACAGCCTGTGATAGACACAGAAGATTTAGTGACCGCACCGCCAGGAGGAAGCGTTGCCGGATGCAGCTCTGCACGCAGTACCTTATTATAGTAACCGTAAGTGATGGCGTTGGGGACGATCCCGGCTTTCCGCATCTCCAGCATCACGCGAACAGCCAACACCGGCTCCCCGTACTGACCGCACAGCTGCATCAGGATGCGGTAACAGACCTGCAAGGAAGGATGTCGGGTCAGGAAACATCTGGCAGCAGTAAAAGTTTCCATAAACATCCATAGAAAAAAAAAAAAAATGTACCGCCTGTGCACTCCAGAGACCCCAGCGCTCCTGTGTCTATATGTCCCCTGAACACTCCAGTAACCCAGCGCTCCTGTGTCTATATGTCCCCTGTGCACTCCAGTGACCCCAGCGCTCCTGTGTCTATATGTCCCCTGAACACTCCAGTAACCCAGCGCTCCTGTGTCTATATGTCCCCTGTGCACTCCAGTGACCCCAGCGCTCCTGTGTCTATATGTCCCCTGAACACTCCAGTGACCCCAGCGCTCCTGTGTCTATATGTCCCCTGTGCACTCCAGTGACCCCAGCGCCCCTGTCTCTATATGTCCCCTGAGCACTCCAGTGACCCCCAGTGCTCCTGTGTCTATATGTCCCTCCTGTGCATTCCAGTGACCCCAACTCTCCTGTGTCTTCAGTAACTATGTCCCTCCTGTGCATTCTAGTGACCCCAGCGCTCCTGTGTCTCCACTGACTATGTACCTCCTGTTCACTCCAGTGACCCCAGCGCTCCTGTGTCTATATGTCCCTCCTGTGCATTCCAGTGAGCCCAGCACTCCTGTGTCTCCAATGACTATGTTCCTACTGTTCACTCTAGTGACCCCAGTGCCCCTGTGTCTACATGTCCCCTGTGCACTCCAGTGACACCAGCGCTCCTGTGTCTCCAGTGACTATGTACCTCCTGTGCATTCCAGTGACTCCAGTGCTCCTGTGTCTGCAGTCACTCTTTGCCTCCTGTGGGCTCCAGTGCCTCCAGTGTATCTAGCAACCCCAGGTTTTCTGTCCAGTCCTGTGCACTCCAGTGTTACCCAGTGACCCCTGAGCATTCTGCAACACCCATGACCCCAGAGCACCCTGTGGCTTCCAGTGGCTTCACAGCACCCTGTGCTTTCCAGTGACTCCACGACATCCTATGTCACACAATAACCCCAGTGACTCTGTGCCCCCTGTGCACTTCAGTGACCCCAGTGTCTCCAATGACCTCAGTGCTATTGTGCCTCAAGCAAACTGTGCCCCCGGGCAAAAACAGTGACACAGCTGCTTCTATGCCTCCAGCGACTCTGTGCCCCCCCTGTGCACTTCAGTGACCCCAAAGCACCAGTGCCTCAAGCAACACTGTGCCACCATGCACACCAGTGCCTCTAATAACTCTCCGGTGACACCCAGCACTCCTGTGCCTTCAGTAATTCCTTGAAATGCAAACTGAGAATGACACAGAAGTGGTTATGGGCTTCACCATATACACAGTCTCTGGGTACAGCAATGGGGACTCACGTCACCCCAAATTTCTGATTTTCTAAAGCATTTCAAATGAGTGAACTTTGGATAATAGCGGAGGTACATCAGAGGGCAGTTAAAGCATTTGAATCTTTAATGTGGCCTACCTCATCTGGAAGGACTACGTTCTTCGTCTCCATCTGTTTCAGAGCATCGTAGGCGGTCTGCAGAGCTCGCACTTTGGAAGCAGTGGCTCTGACGAAGGTGGGCAGATAGATGAACCACAAGCCGTAGCAATGTCCCAGAAGACATTTTGCCCACATCTCTGGTATGGAAGAATAGATCTGTGCCACCCGCTGGGCAGACTTGATCTCCTGCCAAGCAGAGAACAGGGTTGAAGAATTTTTGGTCACTTATCTACTTCATTCACTTTTTTCCAGCCTGTGTAATAACTAGAATTCTGTGATTAGACTTTAAACACCAGCTGCAAGCTGAAATCAGGCTCGTAGTGGGGGTGACTACTTTTTAAGTCGACGGGCATGATGGAAAAGGTACTTAAAGTGGGTCTATAAGAGAAGAAGAGCTCCAGGTGGGTGATATCAGAACAGTGTAGGCAGGAAACAAGGTAATAGGATAGATTTTGCAAGCTTGTAGGTCCTGCAAAGTGTGGTCAGCCTCCTAAATCAGCCACACGGGGGGGGGGGGGGGATGAGGGATAACAGGAATATGTGGGTTCCCTTTACAAATCTTAGAAACCCAAGATCAATCTTTCACCTACTTGCTTGGTTCGTCGAGGTGCAGGGCTGCTGGGTGCGCTGGTTTTTGACTGGGTAGGGGGCACCATCAGCAGATCTTGTGGAAGCTCAAATAGGTCTCTCTGGAGAACTGGGAAGGTTTCATACCTGCGTCGGAGAAAGGAAATGGATGAAGTTAAAGAGGGACTCCCATGAAAATGTTTTTCTTGTTTTAGATAGAGGCAGGCAGATGGGTTGGAACCTCTATCTGGTCTTGGTAGATTTCCCTCAGTGTCTCCAGTGCTCCTCTGTCTCCCAGTGCTCCCCAGTATACTGTATATCCTCTAATGATTCCAAGTGCACCCCTGTGTACCTCATAGCTCCATGTACACCCCAGAGCATCCTGCATCATTAAGTGACTCCAGTGTGCCCAGTGTAGTCTGTGAATACACCACATCCAGTGTACCCAGTGGCTCCAATGCACATAGTACACCCAGTGATTCCTGTGTCATCTAGTGACCCTAGTGCATGCCAGTGTACCCTGTGACTTCAGTGCACCAAGTGACTCTAATGTGCCTAGTGTACCCAAAGACTCCAGTGCGCCCAGTGACTTTAGTGCACCCATCGACCACAATGTGCCAACTGTACCAAGTGGCTCCAAAGCACCTAGTATACTCAGTGACTCCTGTGTCATCTAGTGACCCTAGTGCACCCCAGTGTACCCAGTGGCTCCAGTACACCTAATGACTCCTGTGTCATCCAGTGACACCCTAGTGCACCCCAGTGTACCCTGTGACTCCAATGCGCCTAGTACACCCAGTGACTCCTGTGTCATCTAGTGGCCCTAGTGCACCCCAGCGTACCCTGTCACTCCTGTGTGTCCAGTGACTTTAGTGCATTTACTGACTCCAATGCTCCTTGTACACCCAGTAATTCCTGTGTCATCTAGTAACACTAATGCACCCGTGTGACTCCTAAGAGGCCAATGACTTTAGTGCACCCAATGACTCTATTGCGCCTTGTACACCCAGTGACTCCTGTGTCATCTAGTGACCCTAGTGCATCCCAGTGTACTCTGGGGATCCAATGCACCTAGTACACCCAGTGACTCCTGTGTCACCTAGTGGCCCTAGTGCAGCCCAGTGTACCCAGTCACTTTAATGCGCCTAGTACACCCAGTGACTCCTGTGTCATCTAGTGACCCTGGTGCACCCCAGTGTACCCTGTGGCTCCAATGCACCTAGTACACCCAGCGACTCCTGTGTCATCTAGTGACCCTGGTGTACCCCAGTGTACCCAGTGTGCCTAGTACACCCAAAGACTCACGTGTCATCTAGTGACCCTGGTGCACCCCAGTGTACCCAGTGTGCCTAGTACACCCAAAGACTCACGTGTCATCTAGTGACCCTAGTGCACCCCAGTGTGAAGAGTGACTACAGTGCACCCAAAAGAGTCTTGTGTCATCTAGTGCAACTTGATAACACCCATGCCTCCACCGTCAGTATCAGCTTCTGCCTCTCTACCCTCAGTTATGCTCCCAAAGTCACCCAGACTGCCCTTCTTCCTGTGGACCCAGACCACGCCTGTGAAAATAAAGTACGAGGGCACCAACTTGGTGAAACAATTCCTCACTTGTACTGGGCTGGCGGCTCTATGCCATGGGGGTCCTGCGGCACCTCGGCAGGCATAATAAACACGGTATGTTCACTGCGGTGAGACTCGTCCAGCTCTACAAGATGCAGATCTTCCATTTTCTCCCCATCTATCTGCACCTAAAACACAAAGTACAACTCAAACAATGGCCTGAAGTGGGATCAGATGGCCAGGGAAAACATGCCGACACGTCTTTACCTTCTCCACGCAGTTATCAAAAAACTCCAGAGACGCATTCCGTTCATTAACGAAGGAGCAGTCTTCGATAAACTGCGTGAACATCTGCGTCTTCACCATCTGCGAGTAGAATTTCTGGTGGGCCCGGTCCCTCGATTTCTTGAACCCTGGAAAGTAAATAATTCTTAACAATTCGTCATTTCTCAACCCAACAATTCCTCTTCACCAAACACCCGACACCTCCT
This sequence comes from Pelophylax lessonae, assembly GCF_965119305.1. Lineage (NCBI taxonomy): Eukaryota > Metazoa > Chordata > Amphibia > Anura > Ranidae > Pelophylax > Pelophylax lessonae. The sequence goes on from NC_138780.1 coordinate 3,446,779, forward strand.
AGGTTGGCGACCTACTTTTTTTTACCTATCCTGCTGGTTGGTGGGAACCTCTCTACTGTTATAGCTACTGGTCTCCAAGCCTAAACCAGACACCGGCTTTCCCCCCCTTTCTTCTGAGGAAATAGAAGTCTCTATGTTGGTCAGTCCACCTCTGTTGGCTCTACAACCAGTGTGTCACAAGACCATCATTCCTTCCAGGTTCATCACCGACTAGTTTTACAAGCTCCTACCATCTAGCTGTCCTTCATGAGATGACAACTCTAGCTTTGTCACCAAGGCCAAGAAAACCATCATCTGCCAAGTCTTTTCTTTACCAATTTTCTCTCACGAAGTTTCCACTTACAGATGAAGTCTAGGTGTACAAGCATGAGGAGAAGATAATGTTAGTGGAAACTTCGAGAGAGAGAATTGGTACAGAATTGGCAGATATTGGTTTTATTGGCCTTAAAAGGACAAAGCTAGAGTTTGTCATCTCATGAAGACAGGTAAATCGTAAGAGTTGGTCAAAATAATTGGTTTGGGAAACTCGTAAGAATGATGATCTTGAAGTTCTGGTTGTAGAGCAGAGGTGAACGGACCAACATATAAATCCCTACGTCCTCAGAAGAAAGGGGTAAAAAACCTGTCACCATGAAAGCCAAGGTTAAGTTTTTTGAAGCAAATCAATGCACCGATGGGCCCATCAGGTGAAACCAACTCTCTGTAACTAAGCTACAGTTAGGAGTCAAACGTGTTAGAGTTGGTTGCACCTGATGGGCCCGTCTGTGCATTGATTTGCTTCAAAAAACTTAACCTTGGCTTTCATGGTGACTGCCTTTTTCTCCCTTTCTTCTGAGGACGTAGAAGTCTCTATGTTGGTCAGTCCACCTCTGTTGGCTCTACAACCAGCACTTTACAAGACCATCATTGTTATTAGGTTCACCAACCAATTATTTTGACTAGCTCATACCATCTACCTGTTCTTCATGAGATAACAACTCTAGGCCAAGAAAACCCTAATCTGCCAAGTCTTTACCAATTCTCGCTCACAAAGTTTGCACTTATAGATGAAGTCTAGGTGGATAAGCATGAGGAGATAAGAACGTGAGAGAGAATTGGTCCCTCCACTCTGCCATCTGAAAGCTCTTAAATAATCAAAAGACAGGGGCACCTGTTGACATCACCGGATGACCCCACTCTCTTGGGAGTGCCTTGCATTGCCTTTTTACACATTAGAATTATGTTATTTACAATTTTGACAGACAGTTCTACATGAATAAGCCATCTTCCTGAAGAAGCGAAACGCGTTGAAGAATAGAATCAAGCTGTCATGAATCTCTTATTCTTAAATTGCATAGTGGAAGATGCTTCCCTAAAAAAACAAAGAGCATGCCGGTTTCTCCTCCTTCATACCCTCTACGTTGAAGAGGTTGCTGAAGTCCCGCGTTCGCTCGGAGGGAGCCTGTGTGATGGGCAGGAGGTAGGATCGGTATCCCTTGAACAGGCAGGCCATGAATCGGAGGAATGAGGCCCGTACATCCAGCTCTAGCTGCGTCCGTCGCGCATAGATCAGATCGTAATCCTTCAGCAGGAATTCCAGAGAAGCTTCCTCCATTGGCTTGTTGTACACTGGGGGAGAATAGACACAGAGGACCCTCAGAGACTCGCATTCTGGACACAATGAATCATGAGAAATCTGAGTGTATGGGGGTTCTGGATTGTGGGGGGGGGGGGGGGGGTGAGGCGGGCTGGATTCCAGACAGATCTGCCCACTGACAGACACAGTGGGCACAGTGCAGGGACAGAGACAGCACAGACAGCGCAGGCGCAGTGCTGGGACACAGACCAGAGACAGCACAGACAGCGGGCACAGTGCAGGGATACAGACCATAGACAGCACAGACAGCGGGCACAGTGCAGGGACAGAGACCAGAGACAGCACAGACAGCGGGCACAGTGCTGGGACAGAGACCAGAGACAGCATAGACAGAGGGCACAGTGCAGGGACACAGACCAGAGACAGCACAGACAGAGGGCACAGTGCAGGGACACAGACCAGAGACAGCACAGCAGGCACAGTGCAGGGACACAGACCAGAGACAGCAATGCGGGTACAGTGCAGGGACACAGACCAGAGACAGCAATGCGGGTACAGTGCAGGGACACAGACCAGAGACAGCAATGCGGGTACAGTGCAGGGACACAGACCAGAGACAGCACAGCAGGCACAGTGCAGGGGCAAAGACCAGAGACAGCGAGCACAGTGCAGGGACACAGACCAGAGACAGCACAGACAGCGGGCACAGTGCAGGGATACAGACCACAGACAGCACAGACAGCGGGCACAGTGCAGGGACAGAGACCAGAGACAGCACAGACAGCGGGCACAGTGCTGGGACAGAGACCAGAGACAGCATAGACAGAGGGCACAGTGCAGGGACACAGACCAGAGACAGCACAGCAGGCACAGTGCAGGGACACAGACCAGAGACAGCACAGACAGCGGGCACCTTGCGGGGTCAGAGGGCACAGTGCAGGAACATAGACCAATTGCAGCATTAGCAGCAGGTACAGCTAACAGCACAGAGCACCAATCAGTGGGCGCGGGGCAGAGGGGTGATGTAAGCAGAGGCCTCACTCTCGTCTAGCTGTTTGTGAAGGTCGCTCAGGCAGTTGCGCAGGACTTTGCAGGGTTTGCGAGGTAACATCTGATAGGTCGGGATCTTCTTCTCTTCACTCCTGTAAGACATAAATGCAAGTGCGGACTGATAACACGGGGAGTCCAGATTACCCGACACTGAACACACACTGCACAACATGCCATGCCATATACCCTGCCTGCCATACATCCTGCATGGGATGCCATACAGCCTACATGGGATGCCATACACAATGTATGGGATGCCATACACCCTGCATGGGATGCCATACACAATGTATGGGATGCCATACACCCTGCATGGGATGCCATACACCCTGCATGGGATGCCATACACAATGTATGGGATGCCATACACCCTGCATGGGATGCCATACACAATGCATGGGATGCCATACACCCTGCATGGGATGCAATACACAATGCATGGGATGCGTGCTATACACCCTGCATGGGATGCGTGCCATACACCCTGCATGGGATGCCATACACCCTGCATGGGATGCGTGCCATACACCCCGCATGGGACGTGTGCCATACACCCCGCATGGGATGTGTGCCATACACCCTGCATGGGATGCCGCATCCCATACAGCAGGCTGTATGTCGTCAGTACAGGAGCAGGGAGACTTGCAATAGGCCGGAGACATCTTACTGGAACAAGGTGTTGGTATCCAGGTCCACACACAGGACATCCTGAGGGGGGTCATGGAGGTCGAAGTAACTGGAGTGGATGCCGACGATGAAGGGCACTGGAGCGCAGAGCACATCGGAGAGGGTCAGCGGGCACAGAGGGATGTAGGGGCACTGCCAACGCAAAGGAAAGATGATCTGCAGAGAGAACAGGAAGACTATTACACCACAGTGCCGCTACCAGACAAACAAAGCTGCCGGCCAAGATTTGGTTTTTCCAACAGATAATCAGAATATCTGCAGCCATCAGTTGAATGTCCTATGGGAAGACAAAATGGCGGACACTCACGGTCACCAGGGCCTCCGCCACACTGGTCAGGACATCCGGCCTCTGCGAATGAATGAGCAGCTTCTGTTCAGTGACGACGGCGAGGAGTAGCGTCACCGCGTTCTCCGGGCCGAGATTCTGAAGCAACGTCACATAACTCGCACCGCTGCAATGCAAGAAGACGCAAGAAATAAAGCGTGCAGACTGAAATATCTTACCCCCCATCGAGGATTTATTATGATACTATATAGAGGGCTGAGCGAAACTGCTGGCTCTATATAAATCCAATATAATGATATTATTAATATAAAATTATTATTAACATTACTACTAATAATAAAATCAATAATGGGGGGGGGGGGGGTGAATACAAATGCAGCCACACTTTTCACAGATTTATTTTTATCATTTTCCTTCCACTTCACAGTTATGTGCCACTTTGTGTCGGTCTATCACAGTGATGGCGAACCTTGGTACCCCCATTGTTTTAGAACTACATTTCCCATGATGCTCCTGCACTCTGCAGTATAGCTGAGCATCATGGGAAATGTAATTCCAAATGATCTGGGATGCCAAGGTTCTCCATCACATAAAATCCCAATAAAATACATTTACGTTTTTGGGTGTAACATGACAATATGTAGAAAAATTTCACGGGGTGTGAATACTTTTTCCATGCACTGTATTTTTATTTATTATACAATTATTTTTAATATTTGATCAGTTGTTAATTGTAACGAAATAAAACGCAGGGCACGCTGTGCGCTCACCTGAGGGGGAGGGGAGAAGACACGGGCTGACACAGCAGGACATTGTCGTATGGAGACATCTGAGGATGGAGAGGACACATTAGATTGGGAACATTGACGGAAATCACGGCTCGTCATATCAGATCACAAATCTCCTCCACACGGGGGGGGGGGGGGGAGGGGCTTCTAATACCACCAATCAGCGGCCAGCCATTATTTGTTTTGTATAAATAGGGAAGTGTTGTGCAAATTTTATTAATATTTATGGCAGTGCAAGGAGAACTCCATCGCACAAATGTATATCAGCCAGCCGGGGCCCCGGTATTCACTGCGGAGATATGTGGAATTCTTATCGTTTAATAATTACATTTTATTAATATTTGTGTAGACGTTTCTTTAGGATGTATTTTTAGTTAAATTGCCATCATGTCTCCCAGTGTCAGTTTACCTGTAATCGCTATGGGCAGCAAATATTGCTGTAATTGGCTTTGAGGAAAGACCTGTAGATGTGGAAACCTTCCATTAAATGGAGACTGCACGCTACTTGTAGCCTGATCATCCCTATCAGTGGTGCCGGTCCGGATCTATGGCAGTGCAAGGAGAACTCCATCGCAACAAATGTATATCAGCCAGCCGGGGCCCCGATATTTACTGCGGAGATGTGTTTGTGATGCGGAGTTCTTATCATTTTAATAAGATCTGCCCATTACCAGGATTAATGGCTGGCACCTTTCTGTCATATTTGATCCATATGATTGAAATACTGCTGCTATTGTCCTTTGCAGATATAATAAAGTTCCATTCACTGAAACAATAGCATGATCACTATCAAATATGGTTTTTATTAACTATATTATATAGGATTCACTCTTAACAGGTTATGATGAGTCCATGCTTGTGAATTGGCGTGGCCGAGTCCATGAGAATCTATGTGGCAGCCATGTTGCTTTGTTCACTTGGTAGTTAAGAGTCTCTGCACACGGATGTGTTTGTACATAAACATTCACTCCTCTTTTCTATTGTACTTTTGAATGTATACATGTCTGTGATTGGTGGTCTTGAAGCCACTCCCTTGTAACCCCCTTCCTTTTGTTCACTTGCTGTAAATAAACCTGAGCTCTGCGGAACACAGAGAGACCCTTCAGTTGGCATGGAATTGACTACAGCGAGCGTCTTTTTCTTTTATTTGTTGCCAAACGATTGGCTAACCTTATACAAAAGAGCTGTACATTGTACTTTCCAGTACAAGGGATTAATGGCGCGTATTAATATCCACAAGTGCGCTTTTCAGAGCAGCGATCAATGGCAGTGCAAGGAGAACTCCACCGCAACAAATGTATATCAGCCAGCCGGGGCCCCGGTATTCACTGCGGAGATATGTTTGTGATGTGGAATTCTTATCGTTTAATCAAATCTGCCCTTTACCAGGATTAATGGCTGGCACTTTTCTGTCATATTTGATCCATATGACTGAAATACTGCTGCTATTGTCCTTTGCAGATATAATAAAGTACCATTCCCTGGAGCAATAGCATGATCACTATCAAATATGGTTTTTATGAACTATATTATATAGGATTCACTCTAACAGGTTACGATGAGAGCGCATGCTTGTGAATTAGCATGGCCGAGTCCATGAGAATCTATGTGGCAGCCATGTTGTTTACTAGGCAGTTAGAGTCTCTGCACAAGGCCTCAGACTCCGATCTGCCAGAAACATGGCTGCACATGGTTTCTCATGGACTCGGTCGCGCTAATTTACAAGCATGGACTCATTATAACCTGTTAGAGTGGATTCTATATAATATAGTTCATAGAAAACCATATTTGATAGTGATCATGCTATTGTTCTAGTGAATGGGACTTTATTAAATCTGCAAAAGACAATAGCAGCAGTATTTCAGTCATATGCATCAAATATGACAGAAAGATGCCAGCCATTAATCCTGGGTAAAGGGCAGATATTATTAAAACAATAAGAAATCCACATCACAAACATATCTCCGCAGTGAATACCGGGGCCCCGGATGGCAGATATATATTTGTGCGATGGAGTTCTCCTTGCGCTGACATATATCAGGCTATATTGTGCAATCCCATCTAATGGAAGATTTCCACATCTACAGATCTTTCCTTAATGCCAATTAAAACAACATTCGCTGCACATAGCGATTACCGGTAAACTGACACTGGGAGACGTAATGGCAATTTAACTAAAAATACATCCTAAAGAAACGTCCACATAAATATTAATAAAATTTCCACAACACTGTGTTGTTCCGTAAGCATTCACTCCCCTTTTCTATTGTACTTTTGAATGTATACTTGTCTTTGATTGGTGGTCTTGAAGCCACTCCCTTGTAACCCCCTTTTTGTTCTCTGCCTGTAAATAAACCTGAGCTTTGCTCTGTAGGACACACAGAGATACATCAGTTGGCATTGAATTGACTACAGCGAGCGTCTGTTTCTTTGTCACCGAGCGTTTGGCTAACCTTATACAAAAGAGCTGTACATAGTACTTTTCAGTACAAGGGGGATTAATGGCGCTTGTCGCGTATTAATATCCACAAGTTCGCTTTGCAGCGCAGCAAAGTTTTCAGCGCACCGAGCGAGTTTCTATGCTCCAAGCTCCATTCATTTCCACGACAGGAAGGGTCCGGTTAGTCCTGCAGTCCTGTGTCCTCAATAGAGAGCTATTCCCTTGCAGACCGGAAATTAAGGCAAATCTCCCAAAATGGGGACACAGATGGCAATAAAAACCCGGCAGAGGCGTTGCCCAGTCCTCATGCTGAAAAGAGTGCTCAAGTTCCACCATACTGACCTGAATGAGGATGCGCGGTCTCTGCGGGGACGGGAAGGGGACGTTGAACATGAAGTTGGAGATGTGTCTGAGAAGAGAAGGAAAGTCCGTCAGTCTGGAGTGGAACATTATTATTACAAAGGCTGAAGAATAATACGATCATATTTTGCCCCCGCCCCCGTAGTGTGGGTGTGGCTGGCATAATGCAGACACTGCCCCCCCCCCCCCCCCAATGGACGGGGAGCACTCACTTCTCTATGGGCAGGACGTGGGGGCCGGAGATGGAGTAGCGATAGATGAAAGTCAGAAACTTCTGGAAGACATCGAAGAACGGCCAGTGGGACAGGACGCAGACGCTCCTCTTGGTCTGGACGGACTTGCTGCCGATGGGGCGTCTGTCCACCACGCTGATCAGACCCAGGCGCTGGCACTGCTTCTCCGACAGATTCTCCCGAGGGTACTGCTCATAGAACTGGATGGCGGCTCCGTATACCTGAGTGAGGAGCACAAAGGAAGTGCTGGAAATGTACAGGATACAGCGAAAAAGTCTGAGGACCCCTGACCATCACATCTATAAGGCCAGCAGCCTGTAGACCCCATCACATCTATATGGCCAACAGTCTGAGGACCCTGACCATCACATCTATATGGCCAACAGTCTGAGGACCCCGACCATCACATCTATATGGCCAACAGACTGAGGACCCTGACCATCACATCTATATGGCCAACAGTCTGAGGATGCCCAACCTTTACATTTATATGACCAACAGACTGTGGACCCCAATCCATCACATTTATATGGCCGACAGTCTGAGGACCCCCTACCATCACATTTATATGGCTAACAGTCTGAGGACCCCCTACCATCACATCTATATGGCCAACAGTCTGAGGACCCCGACTATCACATTTATATGGCCAACAGTCTGAGGACCCCGACTATCACATTTATATGGCGAACAGTCTGAGGACCCTGACCATCACATCTATATGGCCGACAGTCTGAGGACCCTGACCATCACATCTATATGGCCAACAGTCTGAGGACCCCGACCATCATATTTATATGACCAGACTGTGGACCCCAATCCATCACATTTATATGGCCGACAGTCTGAGGACCCCCAACCATCACATCTATATGGCCAACAGTCTGAGGACCCCGACCATCACATCTATATGGCCAACAGTCTGAGGACCCCCAACCATCACATCTATGTGGCCAACAGTCTGAGGACCCGGACCATCACATCTATATGGCCAACAGTCTGAGGACCCCCAACCATCACATCTATATGGCCAACAGTCTAAGGTCCCATCACCACTACATCTATATGGCCAACAGTCTGAGGACCCCCAAACATCACATATAAATAGCCAACAGCCTGAAGTCCCGACACTACTACACCTATATGGCCAACAGTCTGAGGACCCCTGACCATCACATCTATATGGCCAATAGTCTGAGGTCCCGTCATCACTACAACTACAGTATATGGCCAACAGTCTTAAGGATCCCTGACCATCACATGTATATAGCGAAGAATCTGTAGACCCCTGACCATCACACCTATATGGCCAAGAATTGGTGGCCAGACCATCGCATCTATGTGGTCACGAGTCTGTGGACCTCTGACCAAAAACCCTATAAAAGGTCACGAATCAGTGGACCTCTGAGCTTCACACCTACAAGGCCAAGAACCTTTGGACCCCTGACCATCACACCTATATGGCCAAATGTTGGTGGCCCCAACCATCACATCTATACGGCCAAGAGTCTGTGAAACCCGACCATCACATCTACATGGCCAAGTGTCTTTGCACCTCTGACCATCACACATTAATGGGCTAAAGTCCATGAACCCCTAACCATGGCTCCTATATGTGTTGTTTTGACATCCCACTCCAAAACCATGGCCATTTATATGCCATTGCCCCACTTTTTAAAACTTTAGCCCCCCTTTTGACCAACTTTCTTGTTTGAATATCAATATAGTGACACCAAACTGGGACAGAGCGAAGCAGAAGACTGGGCTCACCTTGTCCCCAGATGCTCCGGTCAGCACGAAGGTGGAGAAGACTGGTAGGTGGTACTTAGTGTTCAGCGACCAGCTCTCAATGGTGGCCCCCATCGGCAAGCAGAACATAGGGACCAGTTCTGGCAACGGGAAGAGCTCGCTGTCCGTCTCTGGGAATCGGCTGATCAACCCTGTGAAGGAAATCCATCAATACGAGTTCAGAGAAAATCTTTATTGCTGCACACTGAGAGGGGTCACCAAGTGGGATACAAACATTGACCAATTGCACCCCCCCCTCCCCCCCTTACACACACTGACCTGCTTCATACACCAAGCTGTGCGTCTTCGCCATGGCCTTCTTGTAGCAGAGAAAGAGGGCGGGGCCAAACTGAAAAAGAATGTCACATGACTTAGACACAATATCTGATAGTCATATACAGTAAATGTATAATAATAATAGTGTGTGACTGTGGGGGAGGGGACATTAGAGTGTAAGCTCCTCTGGTAGAGAGACTGATGTGACTGTGGGGGAGGGGACATTACAGTGTAAGCTCCTCTGGTACTGAGACTGATGTGACTGTGGGGGAGGGGACATTAGAGTGTAAACTCCTCTGGTATAGAGACTGATGTGACTGTGGGAGAGGGGACATTAAAGTGTAAGCTCCTCTGGTATCAAGACTGATTGACTGTGGGGGAGGGGACATTAGAGTGTAAGCTTCTCTGGTACAGAGACTGATGTGACTTTAGAGTGTAAGCTCCTCTGGTACAGAGACTGATGTGACTGTGGGAAAGGGTACATTAGAGTGTAAGCTCCTCTGGTACAGAGACTGATGTGACTGTGGGGGAGGGGACATTAGAGTGTAAGCTCCTCTGGTACAGAGACTGATGTGACTGTGGGAGAGGGTACATTAGAGTGTAAGCTCCTCTGGTACAGAGACTGATGTGACTGTGGGAGAGGGGACATTAGAGTGTAAGCTCCTCTGGTACAGAGACTGATTTGACTGTGGGGGAGGGGACATTAGAGTGTAAGCTCCTCTGGTACAGAGACTGATGTGACTGTGGGGGAGGGGACATTAGAGTGTAAGCTCCTCTGGTACAGAGACTGATGTGACTGTGGGGGAGGGGACATTAGAGTGTAAGCTCCTCTGCTACAGAGACTGATTAATGTCCCCTCCCCCACAGTCAATCAGTCTCTGTAGCAGAGGAGCTTACACTCTAATGTCCCCTCCCCTCACAATCACATCAGTCTCTGTACCAGAGGAGCTTACACTCTAATGTCCCCTCCCCCACAGTCAGAGTGTAAGCTCCTCTGGTACAGAGACTGATGTGACTGTGGGGGGAGGGGACATTAGAGTGTAAGCTCCTCTGGTACAGAGATGGATGTGATTGGCTCAGTGTTCTCTGTACAGCGCTGTGGTATATGTCAGAGATATATAGATGATGTTCTCACCATGCTGGTGTTCAGGTTGCGGTCCACCTTACAGAAGGTATGGGGGGTGCTCTCCCCTTTGCTGGGATTAATAATACAGATGTCCATCACCCCCAGCGTGTTCAGCCCCAGGGATTCCGGGACCCTCTTGACAAAGAGGAAGGTTCTGGGCTGCCCGGGCGCTCCGGAGCTCAGGTTGGCGGAGTGGCTGTACGGCGTGGTCTCGATGACCTCCAGTCCCTGCTTCCTCGTCTCTTTCCCCTCGTAGAAGACCCTGAGAGACAGGAGAGAAGAGAGAGAGGCATGTTGGGACAGGGCGGGGACGGACGCACCCACACGCACAGAGTGCAGGCCACCCCCCGCAGCTCACCCCAGTTCCGTGATGGGCATCTTTTCTCTCCCCCGGCGGTAGCACAGGTACAGCTGCTGGTTAGTAAGGAGGCTGGTGCTGAGGTCAGCGCTGTGGCCCCCGGGGGTCCGCTCGATGCAGGTGTACCCCTGAGGGACCTCCTCACCCAGGGAGCGGATGATGACGGCCACGTCTGTGACGGGTTCTGGCGGGCGTGCTGGCCGGCGGCTCTCATCCTCCAGCGGCTTCGAAGTCGGCGTCAAACCTGCAACTACGAAATAGTCCACCAGCTTCGGGGGCCCCTCCTCCATCATGGCAGCATGTTGTTGGTGCTAGAAGAAAACACGAAATCTGGATCAGGAACTACAGAGAGGGGAAAAAGTATTGGACCCCCTGCTGAATTTGTAGATTTGCCCACTGACAGAGAAACGATCAGTCTATCATTTTATTGGTCGGTTTATTTTACCAGTGAGAGACGGAATAACAACAAAAATATCCAGAAAAACGCATTTCAATAAAGTTATAAATTGATTTTCATTATAATGAGTGAAATAAGTATTTGATCCCCGACCAATCAGCAAGATTTCTGGCTCCCAGGTGTCTTCTATACAGGTGACAAGCTGAGATTAGGAGGATTCTCTTATAGGGAGTGCTCCTAATCTCAGCTTGTTCCCTGTATAGAAGACACCTGTCCACAGAATCAACCAATCAGATTCCAATCTCCCCACCATGGCCAAGACCAAAGAGCTGTCCAAGGATGTCAGGGAGAAGATTGGAGACCTACACAAGGCTGGAATGGCTACAAGACCATCGCCAAGCAGCTTGGTGAGAGGGTGACAACGAATAACAGAAAATAACTGTCAGTCTCCCTCAGTCTGGGGCTCCATGGAAGATTTCACCTCGTGGAGGTTCAATGATGATGGAGAACGGTGAGGAATCAGCCCAGAACTACACAGGAGAATCTTCTCAATGATCTCAGCTGGGACCATCGTCACCAAGAAAACAATTGGTAACACACTACCCCATGGAGGACTGAAATCCTGCAGCACCGGCAAGGTCCCCCTGCTCAGGAAATCCCATGTACAGCCCGTCTGATGTCTGCTAATGAACATCTGAATGATTCAGAGGAGAACTGGGTGAAAGTGTTGTGGTCAGATGAAACCAAAATTGAGGTCTTTAGCATCAACTCAAATCATCGTGTTTGGAGGAGGAGGAGGAATGCTGCCTATGACCCCCATCCTCACCATCACACATGGAAGTGGAAACATTAGGCTTTGGGGGTGTTTTTCTGCTAAGGGGACAACTTCTCTGCATCAAAGGGACGATGGACGGGGCCATGTCCCATCAAATCTTGGGTGATAACCTCCTTCCCTCAGCCAGGGCATTGAAAATGGGTCGTGGATGGGTCTTCCAGCATAATCCATCATCTTTAGAAGAGGCTTCCTTCTGGGATGACAGCCATGCAGACCAATTTGATGCAGTGTGCGTCGTATGGTCTGAGCACTGACAGGCTGACCCCTCCCCCACCCCTTCAACCTCTACAGCAATGCTGGCAGCACTCATACGTCTATTTCCCAAAGACAACCTCTGGATATGACGCTGAGCACGGCACTCAACTTCTTTGGTGGACCATGGTGAGGCCTGTTCTGAGTGGAACCCGTCCTGTTAAACTGCTGTATGGTCTTGGCCACCGTGCTGCAGCTCAGTTTCAGGGTCTTGGCAATCTTCTTATAGCCTAGGCCATCTTTATGTAGAGCAACAATTCTTTTTCTCAGATCCTCAGAGAGTTCTTTGCCATGAGGAGCCATGTTGAACTTCCAGTGACCAGTATGAGAGAGTGAGAGCGATAACACCAAATGTAACACACCTGCCCCCATTCACACCTGAGACCTTGTAACACTAACGAGTCACATGACACCGGGGAGGGAAAATGGCTAATTGGGTCCAATTTGGACATTGTCACTTAGGGGTGTACTGACTTTTGTTGCCAGCAGTTTAGACATTAATGGCTGTGTTGAGTTATTTTGAGGGGACAGTAAATTTACACTGTTATACAAGCTGTACACTCACTACTTTACATTGTAGCAAAGTCTCATTTCTTCAGTGTTGTCACATGAAAAGATAGAATGGGAGGGTGTACTTACTTTTATGAGATACTGTATATATATATATATATATACACACACACACACACACACCATATATATATATATATATACACACACACACATCATATATATATATATATATATATATATATATATATATATATATATATATATATATATATATATAATATAAAAATTATATATTAAAATAAATGAAATACTGTATAATAAATGTTATATTAAATTTTATTCTAATAAATTCTGCTATATTAAATAATAAAATAAATATTAATTCATATTAATTATATATACATATATAAATAATAAATAATAATAATAATAAATAACATAAAATAGAATATTTTTATATTATATATATTCTATTTTATAATTATCATTTTCTATTAATTAAATACTGTATATTATATTATTATTATATTCTATGATAAGATCAGAGAGTGGAAGCCGCAGATGATGATGATGATGATGATGATGATGAAGTAAGAAGATCCGACTCACCCAAGCTGCTGAGAATGGAAGTCATGGGCTCCCGATGAGGTGGGGTCCCCCCATGTGCCGGACAGGAAGAGTCTTCATTTTGGGGGTCCTACGGACAGGGGGAGGGTGGAGGAGGAGAGGATGGTCCAGAGGGAGAAAGGAAAGAAAATTAATTCACCGACTGACTTTTCTCTGTTTTAGTTTCACTTTCACTTACAGATCTCCCCCCTCCCCTCCCCCCTCCTCCCCACACTGTAAGATTGGATAGTCAGCTCATCGCTCAGTCACTCTTCTTCTCACTCAGCACAGGGATGGTGGGAACCCCTCATAATGGGCACAGCGGGGGTACAGACCCGGGAACTCAGCACAGGGATGGTGGGAACCCCTCATAATGGGCACCGCGTGGGTACAGAAGCTGGGAACTCAGCACAGGGATGGTGGGAACCCCTCATAATGGGCACAGGGATGGTGGGAACCCCTCATAATGGGTACAGCGGGTGTACAGACCCGGGAACTCAGCACAGGGATGGTGGGAACCCCTCATAATGGGCACAGCGGGGGTACAGACCTGAGGGTCTTGTCGTCATCTCAGGTACCCGGGACTTGTCCAGTCCTTGGTCGGTGGGTCAGGACGGGCAGGGACAGGCGAGCACCCAGGAAGCTCCGATGGAAGCAGCTGAGGTGGAGGGATGGTGGAGGGATGGTGGAGGGACGATGGAAGCGGGTGAGGTGGAGGGATGGTGGAGGAACTCACGCCGGGTACAGAGAGGGAAAGTGAAGAGAGCAGAAAACAGGAAGCCGGACAGGAAGACTCGTCAGTAAAATCACTTCCTATCATCACCCGGCTCACCCTGCGATCCGCCCCGAGAATGACGGGAAATGGGTGAGCACACTGGGGGGGGGGGGGATCCCCAAAACTAGGACGCCACCCACACCCAGCCTCCTCTGTGCCGAAGCATCAACTGTCCAGGCTGTCCATAGCAACTCATCAGTTTCTCTTTCTGCGTCCTGATTGGTTCTCCATGACAACGCAGACATCAGACGGTGCGGGAAATGATGAAGATCGGCCGAGAATAATGTCCTCCTTGTCTGAGGTCCGCGAGTCCCCTCAGCTGGCAGGACAGCGGGTGCGGGGCGCAGTGCCCACAACACGGTGCCAATCCCTCCCCCCACACAGAGGATCACATCATACCGGGAGGAGAACACTTCTGTATACTTTGTATCTCTCTATCTCCCGTCTGATCAATGTTTATAAACAATGTTACTTTGTATCTCTCTATCTCCCGTCTGATCAATGTTTATAAACAATGTTACTTTGTATCTCTCTATCTCCCGTCTGATCAATGTTTATAAACAATGTTACTTTGTATCTCTCTATCTCCCGTCTGATCAATGTTTATAAACAATGTTACTTTGTATCTCTCTATCTCCCGTCTGATCAATGTTTATAAACAATGTTACTTTGTATCTCTCTATCTCCTGTCTGATCAATGTTTATAAACAATGTTACTTTGTATCTCTCTATCTCCCGTCTGATCAATGTTTATAAACAATGTTACTTTGTATCTCTCTATCTCCCGTCTGATCAATGTTTATAAACAATGATTGATGAATGAATGGTGCAGATAGGATCAGGAGCTCAGCGGACGCGTCACGTGACCCCAACCCCCCCCCCCCCCCCGGGTGGAATGAGCGGAGGACCCCCGCACAGCTGCCATGTCTCAAGAGTCCTGGGACCACCAGGCTGCAAATAGATCACCAGATAAAAATAGCAGAGTCCACCGAGAGGGGGGAGGGATCAGAACATCCGAGAGGGACCATAGGGGGGGAGCGGAGATCAACACCCAAACTATCAGAACAGAGAGAGGGAGGGGCATCAAGGAGGACCTGTCATCAGATACAGGAAGTGTCAGTGTCCCCCTTCCAGGTGTTTATTACCTCTCACAGGGATCAACGACTCCCTCTGTCCTCAGCCCCCCTTCCACATCACCGCCCCCCCTGTATATCACATCGTCCTCGGCCCCCCTTCCACATCACCGCCCCCCCTGTATATCACATCATCCTCGGCCCCCCTTCCACATCACCGCCCCCCCTTTATATCACAGTGTCCTCGGCCCCCCTTCCGCATCACGGCCCCCCCTGTATATCACATCGTCCTCAGCCCCCCTTCCGCATCATCGCCCCCCCCCTATATATCACAGTGTCCTTGGCCCCCCTTCCGCATCACCGACCCCCCTGTATATCACAGCGTACTCAGCCCCCCTTCCGCATCATCCCCCCCCTATATATCACAGTGTCCTCGGCCCCCCTTCCGCATCACCGACCCCCCTGTATATCACAGCGTCCTCAGCCCCCCTTCCACATCATCGCCCCCCCCCCTATATATCACAGTGTCCTCAGCCCCCCTTCCGCATCACCGACCCCCCTGTATATCACAGCGTCCTCAGCCCCCCTTCCGCATCACCGACCCCCCTGTATATCACAGCGTCCTCAGCCCCCCTTCCGCATCACCGCCCCCCCCTGTATATCACAGTGTCTTCAGCCCCCCTTCCACATCATCGCCCCCCCCTATATATCACAGTGTCCTCGGCCCCCCTTCCACATCATCGCCCCCCCGTATATATCACAGTGTCCTCGGCCCCCCCTCCACATCACCGCCCCCCCTGTATATCACAGTATCCTCTGCCCCCCTCCACATCACCGCCCCCCCTGTATATCACAGTGTCCTTCGCCCCTCTTCCGCATCACCGCCCCCCCCCTGTATATCACAGTGTCCTCGGCCCCCCTTCCACATCATCGCCCCCCCCCTGTATATCACAGTGTCCTCAGCCCCCCTTCCACATCATCGCCCCCCCCTGTATATCACATCGTCCTCGGCCCCCCTTCCTCATCACCGCCCCCCCTGTATATCACATCGTCCTCGGCCCCCCTTCCTCATCACCGCCCCCCCTGTATATCACAGTGTCCTCGGCCCCCCTTCCGCATCACCGCCCCCCCCTGTATATCACAGTGTCCTCGGCCCCCCTTCCATATCCCCGCCCCCCCGTATATCACAGTGTCCTCGCCCCCCCTTCCGCATCACCGCCCCCCCCTGTATATCACAGTGTCCTCGGCCCCCCTTCCACATCTCCGCCCCCCGTATATCACAGTGTCCTCAGCCCCCCTTCCGCATCACCCCCCCCCGTGTATCACAGTGTCCTCCGCCCCCCCCCTTCAGCATCTTCACCCTCCTGTATATCACAGTGTCCTCCGCCCCCCCCTTCCGCATCTCCACCCTCCTGTATATCACAGTGTCCTCCGCCCCCCCCCCTTCCGCATCTCCACCCTCCTGTATATCACAGTGTCCTCCGCCCCCCCCCCCCTTCCGCATCTCCACCCCCTGTATATCACAGTGTCCTCCGCCCCCCCCTTCCGCATCTCCACCCCCCCCCCGTATATCACAGTGTCCTCAGCCCCCCTTCCCAATCACCGCCCCTCCTGTATATCACAGTGTCCACAGCCCCCCTTCCACATCACATTCCCCCCCCCGTACACCAGTGCCCCTGCCCCCCTCCAGATCACAGTCCCCTCTGTACACCAGTGTCCTCAGCCCCCATCTACATCACCCCCCCCCCCCCCATACACCAGTGTCCTCAGCCCTCCTCTGTACACCCGTGTCCTCAGCCCCCCTCCACAACACCCCCCTCCCCTGTACACCAGTGTCCTCAGCCCCCCTTCCACATCACAGTCCCCCGCCCGTACACCAGTGTCCCCTGCCCCCCTCCAGATCACACTCCTTTCAGTACACCAGTGTCCTCAGCCCCCCCTCCACATCACCCCCCCCTCCCCTGTACACCAGTGTCCTCAGCCATCATCTACATCACCCCCCCCCATACACAAGTGTCCTCAGCCCCCCTCCACATCACAGCCCCCTCTGTACACCAGTGTCCTCAGCCCCCCTCCACATTACCCCCCCCATGTACACCAGTGTCCCCATCTCCCTTCCACATCACAGCACCCTCTATACACCAGTGTCCTCAGCCCCCCCCTCCAGATCACAGTCCCCTCTGTATACCAGTGTCCTCAGTCCCCCTCCACATCACAGTCCCCTCTGTATACCAGTGTCCTCAGCCCCCCTCCACATCACAGTCCCCTCTGTACACCAGTGTCCTCAGCCATCATCTACATCACCCCCCCCATACACAAGTGTCCTCAGCCCCCCTCCACATCACAGCCCCCTCTGTACACCAGTGTCCTCAGCCCCCCTCCACATTACCCCCCCCCCCATGTACACCAGTGTCCCCATCTCCCTTCCACATCACAGCACCCTCTATACACCAGTGTCCTCAGCCCCCCCCTCCAGATCACAGTCCCCTCTGTATACCAGTGTCCTCAGTCCCCCTCCACATCACAGTCCCCTCTGTATACCAGTGTCCTCAGCCCCCCTCCACATCACAGTCCCCTCTGTACACCAGTGTCCTCAGCCCCCCTCCACATCACAGTCCCCTCTGTACACCAGTGTCCTCAGCCCCCCTGCACATCACAGCCCCCTCTGTACACCAGTGTCCTCAGCCCCCCTCCACATCACAGCCCCCTCTGTACACCAGTGTCCTCAGCCCCCCTCCACATCACAGTCCCCTCTGTACACCAGTGTCCTCAGCCCCCCTCCACATCACAGTCCCCTCTGTACACCAGTGTCCTCAGCCCCCCTCCACATCACAGTCCCCTCTGTACACCAGTGTCCACTCCCCCCCCAGATCACAGCCCCCTCTGTACACCAGTGTCCTCAGCCCCCCTCCACATCACAGCCCCCTCTGTACACCAGTGTCCTCAGCCCCCTCCACATCACAGTCCCCTCTGTACACCAGTGTCCCCTGCCCCCCTTCCACATCACAGCCCCCTCTGTACACCAGTGTCCCCTACCCCCCTCCAGATCACAGTCCCCTCTGTACACCAGTGTCCTCAGCCCCCCTCCACATCACAGTCCCCTCTGTACACCAGTGTCCTCAGCCCCCCTTCCGCATCACAGCCCCCTCTGTACACCAGTGTCCTCAGCTCCCCTCCACATCACAGCCCCCTCCGTACACCAGTGTCCTCAGCCCCCCTGCACATCACAGCCCCCTCTGTACACCAGTGTCCTCAGCCCCCTTCACATCACAGCCCCCTCTGTACACCAGTGTCCTCAGCCCCCCTCCACATCACAGTCCCCTCTGTACACCAGTGTCCTCAGCCCCCTTCACATCACAGCCCCCTCTGTACACCAGTGTCCTCAGCCCCCCTCCACATCACAGTCCCCTCTGTACACCAGTGTCCTCAGTCCCCCTCCACATCACAGTCACCTCTGTATACCAGTGTCCTCAGTCCCCCCCCCCCCCTCCACATCACAGTCCCCTCTGTACACCAGTGTCCTCAGCCCCCCCCCCCCTCCACATCACAGCCCCCTTTACATTACAGTCATACCCACCACCTGTACAGCAGTGCCACAGTGTCCTCAGCCCCCCACCTTAAATCACAGCACCCCCAGCAATCACACCTCACCCCCCCCCCCACCCTCCGCAATCACAGCCCCCTCTAAATTTACAGTGCCCCCCAGAAATCACAATGCCCCACCCCCAGCATCTAAAGCCCCCCTTAAATCACAGTGCCCCTAGCAATCACAACCCCCCCCCCTAAATAACAGCCTCCCTTAAATCCCAGAACATCCAGCAATCACAGCCCCCACCCCTTTAAATCATAGCACCTCTTAAATCACAGCCCCCCCTCCCCTTAAATCACAGCGTTCCGTATTTTTACACCCCACAGACACTGTATATACATTGTATACACCTCACAGACATTGTATATACATTGTATACACCCCACAGACACCGTATATACATTGTATACACCTCACAGACATTGTATATACATTGTATACACCTCACAGACATTGTATATACATTGTATACACCCCACAGACATTGTATATACATTGTATACACCCCACAGACATTGTATATACATTGTATACACCTCACAGACATTGTATATACATTGTATACACCCCACAGACACCGTATATACATTGTATACACCCCACAGACACTGTATATACATTGTATACACCCCACAGACATTGTATATACATTGTATACACCCCACAGACACTGTATATACATTGTATACACCCCACAGACATTGTATATACATTGTATACACCTCACAGACACTGTATATACATTGTATACACCCCACAGACACTGTATATACATTGTATACACCCCACAGACACTGTATATACATTGTATACACCCCACAGACACCGTATATACATTGTATACACCCCACAGACACCGTATATACATTGTATACACCCCACAGACACCGTATATACATTGTATACACCTCACAGACACTGTATATACATTGTATACACCTCACAGACATTGTATATACATTGTATACATCCCACAGACACTGTATATACATTGTATACACCCCACAGACACCGTATATACATTGTATACACCTCACAGACACTGTATATACATTGTATACACCTCACAGACATTGTATATACATTGTATACATCCCACAGACACTGTATATACATTGTATACACCCCACAGACACTGTATATACATTGTATACACCTCACAGACATTGTATATACATTGTATACACCTCACAGACATTGTATATACATTGTATACACCTCACAGACATTGTATATACATTGTATACACCTCACAGACATTGTATATACATTGTATACACCTCACAGACATTGTATATACATTGTATACACCCCACAGACATTGTATATACATTGTATACACCCCACAGACACTGTATATACATTGTATACACCTCACAGACACTGTATATACATTGTATACACCTCACAGACATTGTATATAGACAGAGCACACACATGACACATTGTATATACATTGTACACATTGTTGTCACCTGGGCTCGGCGCTGTCAGGCTCGGCTCACCATAGAGTTGAGGGTGGCAGACGGAGCGGCTCCTGCAGGTCACCATAGAGATGCGGCGGTGGGAGGAGTCGGCGTTCTGTCAAAATAGCCAACGGGCCGCTCCGTGTTGATTGGAAAGGACGGGCGGCCTCTGCTGGCGGCTCTGCGCTGTGAATGCTGCTGCCATCTATCGGCCAGTGGCGGTACTACATCTTCCAGGGATTTACTCCTCCAGCCTTGGTGTGTCAATGGAGGGTCTCCCCTATACAAGGCTCCCCCCATTACAAGGCTCCCCCATTACATGGCTCCCCCCATTACAAGGCTCCTCCCATTACATGGCTCCCCCATTACACGGCACCCCCCATTACAAGGCTCCCCCCATTACAAGGCTCCCCCATTACACGGCTCCCCCTATTACAAGGACCCCCCCCCCCATTACATGGCTCCCCCCTATTACAAGGACCCCCCCATTACAAGGCTCCCCCCATTACAAGGCTCCCCCCATTACAAGGACCCCCCCATTACAAGGCTCCCCCATTACAAGGCTCCCCCCATTACAAGGCTCTCCCCATTACATGGCTCCCCCCATTACAAGGCTCCCCCCATTACAAGGCTCTCCACATTACATGGCTCCCCCCATTACAAGGACCCCCCCATTACAAGGCTCCCCCATTACAAGGCTCCCCCCATTACAAGGCTCTCCCCATTACATGGCTCCCCCCATTACAAGGCTCCCCCCATTACAAGGCTCTCCACATTACAAGGCTCCCCCCATTACAAGGCTCTCCCCATTACATGGCTCCCCCCATTACAAGGCTCCCCCCATTACAAGGCTCTCCACATTACATGGCTCCCCCCATTACAAGGACCCCCCCATTACAAGGCTCCCCCCATTACACGGCTCTCCCCATTACAAGGCACCCCCCTATTACATGGCTCCCCCCATTACAAGGCTCCCCCATTACACGGCTCCCCCCTATTACAAGGACCCCCCCATTACAAGGCTCCCCCCATTACAAGGACCCCCCCATTACATGGCTCCCCCCTATTACAAGGCTCCCCCCATTACAAGGCTCTCCACATTACATGGCTCCCCCCATTACAAGGACCCCCCCATTACAAGGCTCCCCCCATTACACGGCTCTCCCCATTACAAGGCACCCCCCTATTACATGGCTCCCCCCATTACAAGGCTCCCCCATTACACGGCTCCCCCCTATTACAAGGACCCCCCCATTACAAGGCTCCCCCCATTACAAGGACCCCCCCCATTACATGGCTCCCCCCTATTACAAGGACCCCCCCATTACAAGGCTCCCCCCATTACAAGGACCCCCCCCCATTACAAGGCTCCCCCCATTACAAGGACCCCCCCCCCATTACAAGGCTCCCCCCATTACAAGGCTCTCCCCATTACATGTATCCCCCATTACAAGGCTCCCCCCATTACAAGGCTCTCCCCATTACATGGCTCCCCCCATTACAAGGACCCCCCCATTACAAGGCTCCCCCATTACAAGGCTCCCCCCATTACAAGGCTCCCCCCTATTACATGGCTCCCCCCATTACATGGCCCCCCCATTACAAGGCTCTCCCCCATTACAAGGCTCCCCCCCATTACAAGGTTCCCCCCATTACACGGCTCCCCCCATTACAAGGTTCTACCCATTACAGGGCTCCCCCATTACAAGGTTCTCCCCATTACAAGGGTCTCCCCATTACAAGGCTCTCCCGATTACAAGGCACTTCCCATTACAAGGCTCCCCCCATTACAAGGGTCTCCCCATTACAAGGCTCTCCCGATTACAAGGCTCTCCCCATTACAAGGCTCTCCCCATTACAAGGCTCCCCCCATTACAAGGCTCTCCCCATTACAAGGCTCCCCCCATTACAAGGCTCTCCCCATTACAAGGCTCCCCCATTACATGGCTCCCCCCATTACAAGGCTCCCCCATTACAAGGCTCCCCCATTACAAGGCTCCCCCCTATTACATGGCTCCCCCCATTACATGGCTCCCCCATTACACGGCTCTCCCCATTACATGGCTCTCCCCAGTACAAGGCTCTCCCCATTACAACGGTCTCCCCATTCAATGGCTCCCCCATTACACGGCTCTCCCCATTACAAGGGTCTCCCCATTTCAAGGTTCTCCTCATTACAAGGGTCTCCCCATTACACGGCTCCCCCCATTAGATGGCTCCCCCATTACACGGCTCTCCCCATTACACCGCTCTCCCCATTACAAGGCTCCCCCCATTACACGGCTCCCCCATTACAAGGGTCTCCCCATTACAAGACTCCCCTTTACAAGGTTCTCCCCATTACAAGGGTCTCCCCATTACAAGGTTCTCCCCATTACATGGCTCCCCCCATTACATGCCCCCCCCATTACATTGCTCTCCCCATTACATGGCCCCCCCATTACAAGGCTCTCCCCATTACAAGGTTCCCCCCATTACACGGCTCCCCCCATTACAAGGTTCCCCCATTACACGGCTCCCCCCATTACAAGGTTCTACCCATTACAGGGCTCCCCCATTACAAGGTTCTCCCCATTACAAGGCTCCCCCCATTACAAGGGTCTCCTCATTACAAGGGTCTCCCCATTACAGGGCTCTCCCGATTACAAGGCTCTCCCCATTACAAGGTTCTCCTCATTACAAGGCTCCCCCCATTACAAGGCTCCCCCCATTACAAGGTTCTCCCCATTACAAGGGTCTCCTCATTACAAGGCTCCCCCCATTACAAGCTTCTCCCCATTACACGGCTCCCCCCATTACAAGGTTCCACCTATTACAAGGTTCTCCCCATTACAAGGCTCCCCCCATTACAAGGCTCCCCCCATTACAAGGCTCTCCCAATTACAAGGATCTCCCAATTACAAGGATCTCCCCATTACAAGGTTCTCCCAATTACAAGGGTCTCCCCCATTACAAGGTTCTCCCCATTACAAGGCTCCCCCCATTACAAGGCTCTCCCAATTACAAGGGTCTCCTCATTACAAGGCTCTCCCAGTTACAAGGGTCCCCCCATTACAAGGCTCTCCCCATTACAAGGTTCTCCCCATTACAAGTGTCTCCCCATTACAAGGCTCTCCCCAATAAAAGGGTCTCCCCATTACAAGGATCTCCCCATTAAAAGGCTCTCCCAATTACAAGGGTCTCCACATTACAATGCTCTCACCATTACAAGGGTCTCCCCCAATACAAGGCTCTCACCATTACAAGGCTCTCCCAATTACAAGGGTCCCCCCATTACAAGACCCTC
Source organism: Pelophylax lessonae (assembly GCF_965119305.1). Taxonomy (NCBI): domain Eukaryota; kingdom Metazoa; phylum Chordata; class Amphibia; order Anura; family Ranidae; genus Pelophylax; species Pelophylax lessonae. The sequence goes on from NC_138780.1 coordinate 3,470,539, forward strand.
CCCATTATAAGGGTCTCCCCATTACAAGGCTCTCCCCATTATAAGGGTCTCCCCATTACAAGGCTCTCCCAATTACAAGGCTCCCCCCATTACATTCCCCTTGTGGGGGAAAACTGTATAAAAGAGCAGCTGTACCATTAAACCTTGAGTCCTGTCTCTTATTGGGGGAATCTGCTACAAGGGATTGCTGTGCTCTTCATACTCCCTTGGATAATCACTGAGCTCTTATAAGAGTTTGTTCCTGTTCCTGCTTCACTCTCTGGGGAAAGAGAGGTTCACCTACTGGAACCTGGAGCCTTGTCATAGGTCCAGGGTGGAGTGCTTGGAGCCCACAGGAAGCACCAGGAGCATCTGTCAACGGAGGTACCCAGTTGGGGTGCCGGATGATCCGTTACATCCCCTCTCTCCACATCTGTCATGGGATTCCCCCCCTCCCCCACATCTTCATGGGATCCCCCCTTCCCCCACATATGTCATGGGATCCCCATCTGTCTTGGGATCCACTATTTCTCCCACATCTGTCATGGGATCCCCCTTCCCCCATATCTGTCAAGGTAGCCCCCCATCTTATCATAGGATCCCCCCTCCTGCACATCTGTTATGGGATCTCCGCTCTCTCCACATCTGGCATGGGATCCCCTCTCCCCCCACATCTGGCATGGAATCCCCCGTTCCCCCCACATCTGTCATGGGATCCCCCTTCCCCCCACATCTATAATGGGATCCCTCCTTCCCCCCACATCTGTCATGGGATCCCCCCTTCCACCACATCTATAATGGGATCCCTCCTTTCCCCTACATCTGTCATGCGATCCCCCTTCCCCCCACATCTGTCATGGGATCCCCCACTTCTGTCATGGGATCCCTCCCTTCCCCGCCACATCTATCATGGGATCCCTCCTTTCCCCTACATCTGTCATGGGATCCCTCCCTTCCCCGCCACATCTGTCATGGGATCCCCCCTTCCTCCACATCATGGGATTCCCTCTTCCCCCACATCTGTCATGGGATCCCCACATCATGTGATCCCCCCCCCCTTTCCCCATATCTGTCATGGGACCCCTCCCTCCCCCCCACATCTGTCATGGGATCCCCCCTCTTTCCCCATATCGGTCATGGGACCCCTCCCTCCACCCACATCTGTCATGGGATCCCCACATCATGTGATCCCCCCCCCTTTCCCCATATCTGTCAGGGGACCCCTTCCTCCCCCCACATCTGTCATGGGATCCCCCTTCCCCACATCATGTGATCCCCCCTTTCCCAATATCGGTCATGGGACCCCTCCCTCCACCCACATCTGTCATGGGATCCCCACATCATGTGATCCCACCCCCCCTTTCCCCATATCTGTCATGGGACCCCTTCCTCCCCCCACATCTGTCATGGGATCCCCCTTCCCCACATCATGTGATCCCCCCTTTCCCAATATCGGTCATGGGACCCCTCCCTCCACCCACATCTGTCATGGGATCCCCACATCATGTGATCCCCCCCCCCTTTCCCCATATCTGTCATGGGACCCCTTCCTCCCCCCACATCTGTCATGGGATCCCCCTTCCCCACATCATGTGATCCCCCCTTTCCCAATATCGGTCATGGGACCCCTCCCTCCCCCCACATCTGTCATGCTGATCCACTGGCTTTCCCAATGACTTCACTAGACACATGCTTTCCCCAAATGCGTTGGATCGGCATTGATTGTAGGAAGCCGATAGGTGGACATTGGGCTCGGCGGAGGTCTCCTTTATAAGGCAACATTAGGGACCTTTTTTATTGTTATGTGCAGCCTTGAACCCGTCCAGCTCCAACTGCAACACAGACTTACTGCCAGTGTGTGAGAGATAACATCGGGGGCGGGGGTGATCCCCCAATAGACAGAACCCCCATCAATCGATTATTCCTCCACTGAGTGATAGTGGAGTTTATACTGGAGGAGATTTCAACTCACTTCCTGTCCCGGGTGACACCTTGCCTTATACGGTGTTATGAAAACAGGAAGTGAGGGGAAACCCCGCCCCCAACAGCCAACTCAGCTCCTCCTTCACACAGCGACCAATAATGGGCGGAGCTCCGGGAGATTGGAAATTTTTTTTATTATATAAAAAGGAAACGTTTGATACAAATATTTACATTTATACATTGTAACAAAAAAAAAGGAAAGGGTGGGGTCTGTACAAGGCCGGCCCAGGGAGGATCGCCCCCTACAGTCCATGCTCTGCTCCTGCAACATCCACTCCAGCGGCAGAGAGTGGGGGTTTTCCTTCTTCGGGGGGTGGGTTACGGATTATTCACCCCATCATTGATGGCCGCTTTATTGTCATTGTAGGGTCACAGAGATGGTGTCGATCCGAGGGGGTGGGGCTCTGTAGCTGGAGGAGGGGCTCAGGCCTAAGTCTAGTCCCACCCACGCTTAGGTTTGGTCACATGACTGAACACCAATAAGACGGCGTGCTTTCTAGGCTCAGGAGCTCACAGTAGGGTATTAGTGGGAAGCTGGGGTGTGGTCAGGGCTAGAGTAAGGGGGGGGGGGGGGGTAGGCGGGGGATGGGCCTCACTCGGATTGCAGTTCACTTTAAAGGGATAGATCAGAAAAGAGTCACTTAAAGCGGAACTCCAGCCAAAGTTCTGCCCTCACTTTGGGTAAATGTTCCCTCTACGATCTGTGCATGCTGGTTGGATGAAAGCTTCTATAGCTCCGCCCCCCCCCCCTCACCACCACCAGGGTGGAGCAAACATGGCGGGCAAACTGTTTTGTTTTGGATGGATTGGGGGAAGTTTTCGGAAGCCTCTGTCAGGCCTTACTGTTCTCAGTGCCCCCCAATGGAGAGATTTCCTCTCACTTCCTGTCAGGACAGGAAGTAATAAGAAATCTCTATATTGGGGACACAGAGAAGGATCTAACAATGTTTTTACAGCTGCCTGTGACTTCCTGTCTTGGTGACACCCATGGAGGACATGCATGGAGGACAGCTGCCATCTACCCCTCATTTCTTGTATGAGTGACAACCGCTACCCCTCATTTCTTGTACAAGTGACAACCACTACCCTCCATTTCCTGTACGAGTGACAACCACTTCCCCTCATTTCCTGTACAAGTGACAACCACTACCCTCCATTTCCTGTACGAGTGACAACCACTACCCTCCATTTCCTGTACAAGTGACAACCACTACCCTCCATTTCCTGTACAGATGAGGACCATTCCCCCCCCCCCATTTCCTGTACAGATAAGAACCACTCCCCCATTTCCTGTACAGATGAGAACCATCCCCCCCCCCCATTTCCTGTACAGATGAGAACCCCCCCCCCCCATTTCCTGTACAGATGAGAACCACCCCCCCCCCATTTCCTGTACAGATGGGAACCACTCCCCCCCATTCCCCTTACAGATAAGGACCACTCCCCCCATTTCCTGTACAGATAAGGACCACCCCCTCCCATTTCCTGTACAGATAAGGACCACTCCCCCCCATTTCCTGTACCAATAAGGACCACTCCCCCTTCCCATTTCCTGTACTGATAAGGACCACTCCCCCATTTCCTGTACCGATAAGGACCACTCCCCCTCCCCCTATTTCCTGTAAAGGTAAGAACAACTGCAAATCCTAACTTTCATACAGGTGACAACTACTCCCCCCACTTTCTGTAAAGGTGACAACCACTCTCCTCATTTCCTGTATGGGTGTCACAGGGACAGGAAGTGAGGATGAATCTCCCCAATGGGGGTCACAGTCAGAAAAAAGCTAAAATAAATGTCCACCCTTCCCCCTCCATCCAAAACTGAATAGATTTTTTGCCGGATTGTCCTCGATCGCTCTTCCCGACCGCGGAAGTAATAAAATATATTTTTATAAATTTAGTAAATAGATTTTCTCTTCTTTAGAATAATAAAATAAAAATCTATTGACAATATTTTACAGGTTGTGTTCAAGTTCGGCTGCAGGATTCCCTGCGGTGGGTGGAGCCAAGTGACGAGGGCGGTCCTCTGGTCCCTGGCTGTGGCAGTGCTGGTGTCACATGACCCCTCTATATCAGGGACCTTCAATCGTCCGGCCATCAGGCTCCGCCCAGAACCGTTATGGATCAGTGTGAGTGGCTGACGGTCACTGTAGGCGATCGGAGCGGAAGGAGTCCTCCACCAGCGGGTCGGTCAGCGGGGCGTACGGGTCGCTCAGCATGTTCAGTCCGTCCAGTGTGAGCGGCTCGATGTTCAGGTCGTCCTCCAATCCCAGCGAGGGGTCCCCTTCGAAGCCGGGGACGGAGGACAGCGCTGTGGTGATCTCCTTGGAGAAGCCGGGGGGAGGGGAGTCCACTGCTGGGAGGGGAAAGAAAAATAGACCATTGATTATTTACATCACAACATTAACCAATCAGAATTCAGTGCTTAGGTGTAGTAAGACGGCCTGCCTAAAGAATCCTTTAGATGATGTTGGGGAGGGGGGGGGGGGTATGTACCGGTGAGGATGATATTGGGGATGGGGGGGGTGGTGGGAGTACATACCAGTAAGGATATTGTTGGGGATGGGGGGGTCATACGTACCAGTAAGGATATTGTTGGGGATGGGGGGGGGGGGGGTCATACGTACCAGTAAGAATGATGTTGGGGAGGGTCATACGTACCAGTAAGAATGATGTTGGGGAGGGTCATACGTACCAGTGAGGATATTGTTGGGGATGGGGGGTCATACGTACCAGTAAGGATATTGTTGGGGATGGGGGGGGGGTCATACGTACCAGTAAGAATGATGTTGGGGAGGGTCATACGTACCAGTGAGGATGATGTTGGGGATGGGGGGGGGTCATACGTACCAGTAAGGATATTGTTGGGGATGGGGGGGGGGTCATACGTACCAGTAAGAATGATGTTGGGGAGGGTCATACGTACCAGTAAGAATGATGTTGGGGATGGGGAGGGTCAGACGTACCAGTGAGGATGATGTTGGGGATGGGGGGGGGGGGGTCATACGTACCAGTAAGGATGATGTTGGGGAGGGTCATACGTACCAGTAAGGATGATGTTGGGGAGGGTCAGACGTACCAGTAAGGATGATGTTGGGGAGGGTCAGACGTACCAGTAAGGATGATGTTGGGGATGGGGGGGGGGGGGTCATACGTACCAGTAAGGATGATGTTGGGGGGGGGGGGGGTCACACATACCAGTAAGAATGATGTTGGGGAGGGTCATACGTACCAGTAAGGATGATGTTGGGGAGGGTCAGACGTACCAGTAAGGATGATGTTGGGGAGGGTCAGACGTACCAGTAAGGATGATGTTGGGGATGGGGGGGGGTCATACGTACCAGTAAGGATGATGTTGGGGAGGGTCATACGTACCAGTAAGGATGATGTTGGGGAGGGTCATACGTACCAGTAAGGATGATGTTGGGGATGGGGGGGGTCATACGTATCAGTAAGGATGATGTTGGGGATGGGGGGGGGGGTCATACATACCAGTAAGAATGATGTTGGGGAGGGTCATACGTACCAGTAAGGATGATGTTGGGGAGGGTCAGACGTACCAGTAAGGATGATGTTGGGGAGGGTCAGACGTACCAGTAAGGATGATGCTGGGGATGGGGGGGGTCATACGTACCAGTAAGGATGATGTTGGGGATGGGGGGGGGTTATACGTACCAGTAAAAATTATGTTGGGGATGGGGGGGGTCATACGTACCAGTAAGGATGATGTTGGGGATGGGGGGGGGTTATACGTACCAGTAAGAATGATGTTGGGGATGGGGGGGGGTCATACGTACCAGTAAGGATGATGTTGGGGATGGGGGGTCATACGTACCAGTAAGGATGATGTTGGGGATGGGGGGGGGGGGTCATACGTACCAGTAAGGATGATGTTGGGGATGGGGGGGGGGGGTCACCGTCACTGGGAGTGAAAGACTGATACCTAATGGTTTGGATTGCTTCAATATTTGTCAGCACTATCTCTCACGAAATATGAAGATTTAATCCCACTTTACACTGTGAGACCTATAGCCTGTTACCATGAAGTCTGACTCCTAGATGTGTATTCCATGTACTTCAATGTAGGAGACGGACATACTGTCATTGGCAGTCTTGTCCTATAGTCTGTCTTGAGGTGGGATATGGATTGTGTTAAGTCTGCCTGTCCCATTGTTAAATGTTAATGACCTCACATTGTTCTGTCCAGATGGCTAGATAATTAGTTCAGGTTAATTCTGTTCCTGTATGCAATTTCATCTGCATATGATAATGTAATCAGGCACCCCCTGACCTGTGTGTGGTAATATGATCAGGAGTGGGGGTTCATGCTGTATATAAATTCTGTGTGACTGTTCAATAAAGAGTGATTCCAGTACAAGCTAGGTTGTTGGCTAGCTTTGTATAGGGGCGGCTGGGAAAATCTGGTATATATGTTCATGACTGCAAGGAAGCCGTATACTGACGGAAGACCACAAGTACAGTTTGGGTAGAGGTTCCATTACATTGGTGGCAAGCGGTTGGATTGCTTCAAGTGAGACAGTAATATTTGTCAGCAAGATCTCTGGAGAAATATGAAGATTTAATCCTACTTTACACTGTGAGACCTATAACCTGTTGCCATGAAGTCTGACTCCTAAATAATCATAGCAATATGTAGATGTGTATTCCATGTACTTCAATGTAGGAGACAGAGAGACTGTCATTGGCAGTCTTGTCCTATTGTCTGTCTTGAGGTGGGATATGGATTGTGTTAAGTCTGCCTGTCCCATTGTTAAATGTTAATGACCTCACATTGTTCTGTCCAGATGGCTAGATAATTAGTTCAGGTTTCTGTATACAATTTCATCTGCATACGATAATGTAGTCAGGCAACCCCTGAGCTGTGTGTGGCAATATGATCAGGAGTTGGAGGTCCATGCTGTCTACAAATTCTGTGTGACTCCAGTACAAGCTAAGTTGTTGGCTAGCTTTGTATGAGGGCGGCTGGGAAAATCTGGTATATATGTTCATGACTGCAAGGAAGCCGTATACTGATGGAAGACCACAAACACAGTGTGGGTTGGCGGTTCCGTTACGGGGGGGGTGTCATACATATCGGTAAGGATAATGTTGGGGATGGGGGGTCATACATACCTGTAAGGATAATGTTGAGGATGGGGGTCATACATACCGGTAAGGATAATGTTGGGGATGGGGGGGTTACACATACCCGTAGAGATGATGTTGTTGGGGATTTGGGGGGGGGGGTGAGGGTCATACATACCGGTAAGGAGAATGTTGGGGATGGGGGGGGTCATACATACCGGTAAGGATAATGTTGGGGATTGGGGGGTTACACATACCCGTAGAGATGATGTTGTTGGGGATTTGGGGGGGGGGGTGAGGGTCATACATACCGGTAAGGATAATGTTGGGGATGGGGGGGGGTCATACATACCGGTAAGGATAATGTTGGGGATGGGGTCGTGTCGGAAGCAGTTGCCGCTGTTCTGTTTCTTGCAAGGCGGAGAGTTACAGGCCCCGCCCCCGCTGTGCGGATAATCCCCCGTCAGGCTCAGCCGTCCGTTCTCCGTCATGATACATTGCTCAAACTGATATGCAAAGAAACCACATGAGAGTTTATTGGGCGTTTATTCTCAGCTCCTCCCCCTTTATTATAGACTGAAATCATGGGGCCTTGTACAGCTTCCCTAACCCCCCCCCCCCCCCAGCACTCCCCACTACCTGCATTCTGTACCTCCCACACACCCCATTACTTTCCTCTCCTTTGCCTTCTGACCAGACACCCCCCGGCTTTGGGGGGGGGGGGGACCGTCCTCTTAGGGTGCACTGGTCAGACCTTAGCCAATTGCAGCCCTGAATGATGACTGGGAGGAGGAAGAAGTCAGCCTTGTGTAAGCTTTCACCCCCACGTGACAAGGGTCTTTCCCAGTGCTAGGCCTACAGGCTCCAAAGGGGGGGGGAGCACCGGGATTCCCCCCTCCCACCTTCCAGACAACCAAACATCTGCCGTACCTGCTGGGACCGCTGGGTGGGAAGCGGGAGATCACACTCGTCAAACAGGGTGCTGAGCAAAGACTGCTGAGAAAGAAGAGAACAAGATGGCCACCATTAGGATATGCAATGAGGCCACGCCCCCCCCCCAAAAAAAAATCTCACACCCAGATACTCACATAATCCCCAAGGAAGGGCTGGTACTGGAAACTCCCAGAATTCTGCTGATAGGAAAAGTTCTGAAAGTCAGACTGAAGCCCAAAAAAGTCCTTGAAGGAAGTCTGCTGCTGCAAAGCCTTCTGGGAAGTGTCCACGGCGGACTCCTTGGACTGTTGGGTCATGGATGGGTGTGTGTGGTTCAGAGGATTCTGTGACTGATGGTAAGACTGGGGCATCGCCTGCGGGGACTGGCGCAAGTGCTGCTGGGAATTGCTCATTCCCTGGTGGTTCTGGTGCAAGTGCTGTTGGGAGTTACCCATTCCCTGGGTGTGCTGCTGCAAGTGCTGTTGGATGTTGCCCATTCCCTGGGAGTGCTGCTGTGAGTTGCCCAATTCCTGGGGTTGCTGCTGGGAGTTGCCCATTCCCTGGGGTTGCTGCTGCAAGTGCTGTTGGGAGTTGCCAATTCCCTGGGGGTGCTGCTGGGAGTTGGCAATTCCCTGGTGGTGCTGCTGCAAGTGCTGCTGGGAGTTGCCCATTCCCTGGTGCTGCTGCTGGGAGTTGCCCATTCCCTGGGGGTGCTGCTGCTGGGAGTTGCCCATTCCCTGGGGGTGCTGCTGCTGGGAGTTGCCCATTCCCTGGTGCTGCTGCTGCTGGGAGTTGCCCATTCCCTGGTGCTGCTGCTGCTGGGAGTTGCCCATTCCCTGGTGCTGCTGCTGATGGGAGTTGCCCATTCCCTGGTGCTGCTGTGAGTTGCCCATTCCTTGGGGGTGCTGCTGCTGGGAGTTGCCCATTCCCTGGGGGTGCTGCTGCTGGGAGTTTCCCATTCCCTGGGGGTGCTGCTGCTGGGAGTTGCCCATTCCCTGGTGCTGCTGCTGCTGGGAGTTGCCCATTCCCTGGTGCTGCTGCTGCTGGGAGTTGCCCATTCCCTGGTGCTGCTGCTGCTGGGAGTTGCCCATTCCCTGGTGCTGCTGTGAGTTGCCCATTCCTTGGGGGTGCTGCTGCTGGGAGTTTCCCATTCCCTGGGGGTGCTGCTGCTGGGAGTTGCCCATTCCCTGGGGGTGCTGCTGCTGGGAGTTGCCCATTCCCTGGTGCTGCTGCTGCTGGGAGTTGCCCATTCCCTGGTGCTGCTGCTGCTGGGAGTTGCCCATTCCCTGGGGGTGCTGCTGCTGGGAGTTGCCCATTCCCTGGGGGTGCTGCTGCTGGGAGTTGCCCATTCCCTGGGGGTGCTGCTGCTGGGAGTTGCCCATTCCCTGGGGGTGCTGCTGAAAGTGTTGCTGGGAGTTTCCCATTCCTTGGGGGGACTGGTGGGAGTTAGCCATTGGCTGAGGGGACTGGTGCAAAGGCTGCTGGGACTGAGACATCTGCTGGGCGGGCTGGTGCAGCAGGTTCGGGTGACTGAAGTGGTACGGGGGCAGCCTCTGGTCGGTGGACATCTTGCTGGTGTCCAGGGGAACTCCCTGCGGGGTGAAAACAAAACATTAAGGAAGAACTCACCATACACCGGAAAGCAGTTTTACGACCAGCAGCCGATAGGATCAATAAACACAAAAAACTATTCTGTTATATTAAAAGGAAAAGAGAATGGTATCTGGGATTTCCTATAAGAGTTGAATATTGCCTCTCCCTTCTCGAGCTTCCCTATTGGCCCTCGAAGAAGACGTTTTGCCCAGAGTTGACAAATCAATGTTGAAATCCCCCTGGGGACCCAATGCACATAGCACAGATCTCCCGTTAAGATCTGTGCAGTGGTTCACAATTAAATCCAAAATGTCTTTTCTCTAGCTCCTCCCTAGGCTAAAGCCCAATTTATGGAAGAGTTACAGCCATTCCGAAAGCCACACCCCCCCTTATTCATTCTGTCGCTCATCCCCAGGCTGAAGCCCAACTTATGGAGGAGTTACAGCCAATACTGAAGCCACCTCCCCCTCTTCTTTCTGCAGCTCCTTCCCAGGCTAATGCCCAATTTATGGAAAAGTTACAGCCAATACTGAAGCCACCCCCCCCTTATTCATTCTGCAGCTACTCACCAGGCTGAAGCCCAACTTATGGAGGAGTTACAGCCAATACTGAAGCCACCTCCCCATGTCATTCTGCAGCCCTCCTATCTAATCCTGCAGCCCTGTGCCTTCTCCTCCACATTCTTTAAACTGAGAATGATTTACTGGACTGAGCCCAGCTACTGAGAGGAGAGACTACAGTAGCAGCTGTTGTGAATGGCGGCGATCGGCTCCCGTGTGTGCCACCAGCTCCCAGTAATCAAGGAGACACCCAATGGTGGACACCGGAACTACAACCTTCTGTTCTGGAAACCACATTGCATAAAAGAGTGGGAGGGGGGGTTAGGCCACTGATATGCTTTTGAGGGTATGAGCTGGGAGCCCCAAAACCCCAAGCTCACTATTGGTCAGTGAAGCTGTACATCACACCAAGATGCCAATGGTGAAATATGGGAGGAGTGGGAGGTGACTTCGGGGCTGGAATACTAGAAGATAAGGGGTTATTTGGGCCCCTCCTGTTCTCTGTATGGCCCCTGTTAGTTCCACTATGTCCCCGTGTTTGTAGGATTCCTTCATTCTTCCCCCAGAAATAAGTAACCCAATGATGTGCGACGTTACCTGAGTGATGGAGGTCAGCGTCGGGGACATGGTGGGAGAGAACTGCTTCTGGTGCGGCCTCCTTCCGTCCCCAGCCATAGGCAGCGTCAGTGGGCTGAGTGGCACCCGGCGGTGGGGGGAGGAGTTCAGAGAGGCGGACGCCAAAGGTGGGAAGGAAGAAGAGGAGGAGGAGGAGGGCGAGGAAGGCGTGCTGTAGGCCGAGGTCAAGCTGTGGCTGCTGGTGGAGGGGGACAGCGACTGGTTGCTGAGAGAAGACGGCAGTGATTGGCTGCTGAGCGAGGACTGCAGGGACGGGTTGCTGAAGGACGTCTGCAGAGAGGAGTTCCGCAGGGAAGCCTGGAGGTTGGGGTTACTCAGGGAGGACTGCAGGGACTGGCGGCTCAGGGAGGACTGGAGGTCTGAGGAGAAACCTGGAAAAGATGGAAAGACACTGAGAGGTTAAATAAGAGGAGTTCCAGGCTCCGCCCAAGAGGCATTCCTCCAATGTGGTACCCCCTCCCACTCAAGAGTTTTGACCGACCCCTCCTGCTCCTTAGTCTGGACCTACCTTTCCACTCCGTAGCTTGGACCGACCCCTCCCACTCCATAGTTTAGACCGACCCCTCCCACTCCGTAGCCTGGACCGACCCCTCCCACTCCTCAGTCTGCAGCTCCTCCCGCTCCTCAGACTAGACTGACTCCTCCCGCTCCTCAGTTTAGACAGACCCCTCCCGCTCCATAGTTTAGACAGACCCCTCCCACTCCGTAGTGATCCCGCCCATCTTGTTGCTAGAAAGGCAGTAGGGATGGTGGGAGCCCCTTATACCTGTAGAATCGAAGGTGGGGGGCAGGCCGCTGCGGCTGATCCCCAGGTGGGTCATGGTGCTGGCGAGATTCCCGGTGCTGCTCCCCCCGCTCAGGCTGCTGAATCCCGACTCCTCTGGGTCCAGCGGGGTGTGCAGGGGGGAGGGGAAGTGCAGATTGGTCAGGTCTGGTAGGGAGCCGCCCGTGTTTAGTAGGGAGTTCACCGGAGGGTTGCTGGGGGGCTGATCCGCCGACGGGTAGATGCTGCGGGAGAGAAGCGGGAGGTCACATTGGGGGGGAGGGGGGATGGTCAGGTGGTCTGCTGAGATCCGCCCCTCCCAGCCGGCGTTACTCACTTGATTCCGGGAACTTCACAAGACTTGGGGCGTCCGGAGGAGGCGGGGGGCTGTCAGGGAAGAGGAGACAGGCGTAGGTCAGCGACATATCGGAGACGGAGGTCTACCTTATAAAACATGACTCCCCCTCCCCCGCCCTCTAAACTGACCTTCCTGGAATCAAAGGGCTTCAGCAGGTGTCCCCCGTCCGACTGCGACTCCTCTATGGCCGGAACCGGGAACGGGAAGGCTGCAGACAAATCAGAGAGTAAAGATTGGAGGCTCTGTACCTGCAGGGGGCGCTCTGACAGATCATACAACGAGGGTTTCCCTCACTGCAGGAAGATTGTACTCACTTCCTGTTCTGTATTCTGATACAGGAAGTGAGGGGAAATCGTTCAATGGGGTCACCAGCTCTAAGAAGAGATTTCCTCTCACTGTAGGAAGCTTGTACTCACTTCCTGTTGTGTATTAGATACAGGAAGTGAAGGGAAATCTTTTAAAAGGCTCACCAGCTCTAAGAAGAGAGTGCCTCGCACTTTGGGGAGATTCCTGTTGTGTATCGTGTACAGGAAGTGTTCGGTATTTGGGACAGGAATGGAGGGGAAATCTCCCTTACATAGCAGAAGGATGTATAAGAGAAGATTTTCCCTCACTTCCTGTTCTCACTGAGGGGAGATTGCTCATTTCCTGTTAGGTATTTGGGAGAGGAAGCGAGGAGAAATCTCTCTTACACAATAGAAGGATATATAGGAGATTTTCCCTCACTTCCTGCTCTCACTGTGGGAAGATTGTACTCACTTCCTGTTCTGTATCAGATACAGGAAGTGAGGGGAAATCTTTCAATGGGACATGCAGTATATTCTTCTCTGTAGGAAGATTGTACTCACTTCCTGTTGTGTATTCTGATACAAAAAGTGAGGGGAAATCTTAAAATGGGGTTACCAGCTCTGATTAGGAAGGGATTTGCCCTCACTGTAGGAAGATTGTACTCACTTCCTGTTGTGCATCCAGCACAGGAAGTGAGCAGAATTTTCCAATGGGGACATCTGTCCTAAGAAGGGATTTTCTTCACAGGAATTGAGGGGAAATCTTTCATTGGGGTCACCTGCTCTGCCTCGGAAGGGATTTCCTTAACTGTGGGGAGATCATGCTCACTTCCTGCTCTCACTGTGGGAAGATCGGGCTCACATCCTGCTCTCACTGTGGGAAGATCGGGCTCACATCCTGCTCTCACTGTGGGAAGATCGGGCTCACATCCTGCTCTCGCTGTGGGAAGATCGGGCTCACATCCTGCTCTCACTGTGGGGAGATCGGGCTCACATCCTGCTCTCACTGTGGGAAGATCGGGCTCACTTCCTGCTCTCACTGTGGGGAGATCGGGCTCACATCCTGCTCTCACTGTGGGAAGATCGGGCTCACTTCCTGCTCTCACTGTGGGGAGATCGGGCTCACTTCCTGCTCTCACTGTGGGGAGATCGGGCTCACATCCTGCTCTCACTGTGGGAAGATCGGGCTCACTTCCTGCTCTCACTGTGGGGAGATCGGGCTCACTTCCTGCTCTCACTGTGGGGAGATCTTGCTCACTTCCTGCTCTCACTGTGGGGAGATCTTGCTCACTTCCTGCTCTCGCTGTGGGGAGATCGGGCTCACTTCCTGCTCTCACTGTGGGGAGATCGGGCTCACTTCCTGCTCTCGCTGTGGGGAGATCGGGCTCACTTCCTGCTCTCACTGTGGGGAGATTGGGCTCACTTCCTGTTAGGTATCTGGAATAGGAAGTGCGGGGAAATCTCTCTCACAGTCCTGCCATGCAATGCTCTTAATTGTAACACAAGACAGCAAACGCCGATCATAGGGTGCACCTACCGCTCCTCCTGGTGGGGGTTTGGACCCCTGGTGGCCCCGGTGGGTACGTCTCTTGGGCGCTGGGGTTCATCACGCTGGTGTGCAGGGCGGAGTCGGAGTTGGTTCTGATTGGGGGAGGAGGGGACAGTGCAGAGTTCGGTCAGGACGGTAGCAGGATGGACACAAGCAGGCAGAGGACAGGGCGAAGCTGGAAGTGGCTGCAGGGGACACAGTGGCAGGAACAAACACACAAGTCACGCACAGAGCAGTCACCTGACTCACACCGCTACAAAGCAAAAGGAATCCCCCCGCCCCCCCCAAAACCGCCACCCCCTGTCCCCCCCGAAGACAGCATCTGAAAAGCGGCAAGGGGCGGGGCAGAGAGAGAGAGAGGCAGCGACAGACGGAGGAGAAGCGTCACCTGCTCAGAGCGCTCGGCAGCCTAAAGAGCTGTGCGTTGTCCGAGGGGTGGGAGCCCCAGGGTACGTTCCTTAATAATAAAAAACAACGTTATTACCAGAGGGCCCCCCGCAACACCCCCCAACCAACCGACACCTACGTGATATACAACCCCCCCCCCCCCCGCAACACCCCCCAACCAACCGACACCTATGTGATATACAACCCCCCCCCCCCCCGCAACACCCCCCAACCAACCGACACCTATGTGATATACAACCCCCCCAACCCCCCCCGCAACACCCCCCAACCAACCGACACCTATGTGATATACAACCCCCCCAACCCCCCCCGCAACACCCCCCAACCAACCGACACCTATGTGATATACAACCCCCCCCCGCAACACCCCCAACCAACCGACACCTATGTGATATACAACCCCCGCCGCAACACCCCCAACCAACCGACACCTATGTGATATACAACCCCCCCCCCCCGCAACACCCCCAACCAACCGACACCTATGTGATATACAACCCCCCCCGCAACACCCCCCAACCAACCGACACCTACGTGATATACAACCCCCCCCCCCGCAACACCCCCAACCAACCGGCACCTATGTGATATACAACCCCCCCACCCTCCCCCCCCGCAACACCCCCAAACCAACCGCCAACTATGTGATATACAACCCCTCCCCCCCGCAACACCCCCCAACCAACCGACACCTACGTGATATACAACCCCCCCCAACAGCACCACCACTGCGGTGATCCCACAATCTAACCAGTGACCCCACAATAGAAGAAGAGAGAGAGAGACGGGGGGGGGGGAAGAGAGAGAGGGGGGGGGGAGAGAGAGAGAGAGAGAGAGAGGGGGGAGGAGAGAGGAGAGGGGAGAGGGGGGAGAGAGAGGGGGGGGAGACAGGGGGGAGAGAGAGGGGGAGGAGAGAGAGGGGGAGGAGAGAGAGGGGGAGGAGAGAGAGGGGGAGGAGAGAGAGGGGGAGGAGAGAGAGGGGGAGGAGAGAGAGGGGGAGGAGAGGAGAGGGGGGGGGAGGAGAGGAGAGAGAGGGGGGAAGAGAGGAGAGAGAGGGGGGAGGAGAGAGAGGGGGGAGGAGAGAGAGGGGGGAGGAGAGAGAGGGGGGAGGAGAGAGAGGGGGGAGGAGAGAGAGGGGGGAGGAGAGAGAGGGGGGAGGAGAGAGAGGGGGGAGGAGAGAGGGGGGGGGGGGAAGAGAGAGAGGGGGGAGGAGAGAGAGGGGGGAGGAGAGAGAGGGGGGAAGAGAGGGGAGGGGGGGGGGAGAGAGAGAGAAGGGGAGGAGAGAAAGGGGGAAAAGGAAGAGAGTGAAAGAGAGGGAGAGATAGAGAGAGAGACGGGGGAGATCGAAGAGAGAGGAGTCTGGGATGCACACAATATAGACTTTCCCTGGTCATTAAGTGGTTAATCTGAGGCTGGTGTCCCCGCCACACTTACAACATTCAGGACATTCTATCACAATGATCCCCGGGGACACCCACACCCTGCTCCCTCCCCCCCCCCCCCCCCCGGCGGAGTGCGCAAAGGACTTCTACAGTATCTCACAAAAGTAAGTACACCCCTCCCATGTGACAACACTGAAGAAATGAGACTTTGCTACAATGTAAAGTAGTGAGTGTACAGCTTGTATAACAGTGTAAATTTACTGTCCCCTCAAAATAACTCAACACACAGCCATTAATGTCTAAACCACTGGCAACAAAAGTCAGTACACCCCTAAGTGACAATGTCCAAATTGGGCCCAAAGTGTCAATATTTTGTGTGGCCGCCATTATTTTCCAGCACTGCCTTCACCCTCTTGGGCATGGAGTTCACCAGAGCTTCACAGGTTGTCACTGGAGTCCTCTTCCCCTCCTCCATGATGACATCACAGAGCTGGTGGATGTTAGAGACCTTCCCCTCCTCCACCTTCTGTTTGAGGATCCCCACAGATGCTCAATAGGGTTTAGGTCTGGAGACGCTTGGCCAGTCCATCACCTTTACCCTCAGCTTCTTTAGCAAGGCAGTGGTCATCTTGGAGGTGTTTGGGGTGGTTATGTTGGAATATTGCCCTGCCCCCCAGTCTCTGAAGGGAGGGGATCATGCTCTGCTTCAGTATGTCACAGTACATGTTGGCATTCATGGTTCCCTCAATGATCTGTAGCTCCCCAGTGCCGGCAGCCCCAGACCATGACACTCCCACCACCATGCCTGACTGTAGGAAGACACACTTGTCTTTGTACTCCTCACCTGGTTGCCGCCACACACGCCTGACACCATCTGACACCAAATAAGTTTATCTTGGTCTCATCAGAGCACAGGAGATGGTTCCAGTAATCCATGTCCTTAGTCTGCTTGTCTTCAGCAAACTGTTTGCCGGCTTTCTTGTCCATCATCTTTAGAAGAGGCTTCCTTCTGGGATGACAGCCATGCAGACCAATTTGATGCAGTGTGTGGCGTATGGTCTGAACACTGACAGGCTGACCCCTCCCCCACCCCTTCATCCTCTGCAGCAATGCTGGCAGCACTCATACATCTATTTCCCAAAGACAACCTCTGGATATGACGCTGAGCACGGCACTCAACCCCTTTGGTGGACCATGGTGAGGCCTCTTCTGAGTGGAATCTGTCCTGTTATACCGCTGTATGGTCTTGGCCACCGTGCTGCAGCTCAGTTTCAGGGTCTTGGCAATCTTCTTATAGCCTAGGCCATCTTTATGTAGAGCAACAATTCTTTTTTTCAGATCCTCAGAGAGGTCTTTGCCATGAGGTGCCATGTTGAACTTCCAGTGACCAGTATGAGAGAGTGAGAGCGATAACACCAAATGTAACACACCTGCCCCCCATTCACACCTGAGACCTTGTAACACTAACGAGTCACATCACACCGGGGGAGGGAAAATGGCTAATTGGGCCCAATTTGGAGATTGTCACTTAGGGGTGTACTGACTTTTGTTGCCAGTGGTTTAGACATTAATGGCTGTGTGTTGAGTTATTTTGAGGGGACAGTAAATTTACACTGTTATACAAGCTGTACACTCACTACTTTACATTGTAGCAAAGTCTCATTTCTTCAGTGTTGTCACATGAAAAGATGTGAGGGGTGTACTTACTTTTGTCAGATACTGTATAGCAGGAGGTTATCAGATATGGAGAGGGTCTGGTTGGGGGTCTCAGCTTGTAGTGGAGGAACTGTCTGTGGTCACTTTGATGGGGGATTTTATGAGGAAGCTCCCCCTTGGCCTTCTATAATGGGATGACCCTCCCCCCCCCCGGGGGCCTTCTATAATGGGATGACCCTGCCCCCCCCCCTTTAGTGTGAAGTTCAGGCAGCTCTGGTCCATCCAACGAAATGCTGGTTGGTTGGCCACTGACCCGCCCAACAAGCAGTAGTGGGAGTGGCTTCCTGTAACTGTCACTGGAAGGTAACAGACGCACTGGAAGCCTCCAGAAGATCACATCGCATCGTATGTATTCTGTCATCTCCATCCTCTGTATATACTGTATACTGTCATCTCCATCCTCTATATATACTGTATACTGTCATCTCCATCCTCTATATATACTGTCATCTCCATCCTCTATATATACTGTCATCTCCATCCTCTGTATATACTGTCATCTCCATCCTCTGTATATACTGTATACTGTCATCTCCATCCTCTGTATATACTGTCATCTCCATCCTCTATATATACTGTCATCTCCATCCTCTGTATATACTGTCATCTCCATTCTCTATATATACTGTCATCTCCATCCTCTATATATACTGTCATCTCCATCCTCTGTATACTGTCATCTCCATCCTCTATATATACTGTCATCTCCATCCTCTGTATATACTGTCATCTCCATCCTCTATATATACTGTCATCTCCATCCTCTATATATACTGTCATCTCCATCCTCTATATATACTGTCATCTCCATCCTCTGTATATACTGTCATCTCCATCCTCTGTATATACTGTCATCTCCATCCTCTATATATACTGTCATCTCCATCCTCTATATATACTGTCATCTCCATCCTCTATATATACTGTCATCTCCATCCTCTATATATACTGTATACTGTCATCTCCATTCTCTATATATACTGTCATCTCCATCCTCTGTATATACTGTCATCTCCATCCTCTGTATATACTGTATACTGTCATCTCCATCCTCTATATATACTGTCATCTCCATCCTCTATATATACTGTCATCTCCATCCTCTATATATACTGTCATCTCCATCCTCTGTATATACTGTATACTGTCATCTCCATCCTCTATATATACTGTCATCTCCATCCTCTGTATATACTGTCATCTCCATCCTCTGTATATACTGTCATCTCCATCCTCTATATATACTGTCATCTCCATCCTCTATATATACTGTCATCTCCATCCTCTATATATACTGTCATCTCCATCCTCTATATATACTGTCATCTCCATCCTCTATATATACTGTCATCTCCATCCTCTATATATACTGTATACTGTCATCTCCATCCTCTATATATACTGTCATCTCCATCCTCTATATATACTGTCATCTCCATCCTCTATATATACTGTCATCTCCATCCTCTATATATACTGTATACTGTCATCTCCATCCTCTATATATACTGTCATCTCCATCCCCTGTATATACTGTATACTGTCATCTCCATCCTCTGTATATACTGTCATCTCCATCCTCTATATATACTGTCATCTCCATCCTCTATATATACTGTCATCTCCATCCTCTATATATACTGTATACTGTCATCTCCATCCTCTATATATACTGTCATCTCCATCCTCTGTATATACTGTCATCTCCATCCTCTATATATACTGTCATCTCCATCCTCTATATATACTGTCATCTCCATCCTCTGTATATACTGTCATCTCCATCCTCTATATATACTGTCATCTCCATCCTCTATATATACTGTCATCTCCATCCTCTGTATATACTGTCATCTCCATCCTCTATATATACTGTCATCTCCATCCTCTATATATACTGTCATCTCCATCCTCTATATATACTGTCATCTCCATCCTCTGTATATACTGTCATCTCCATCCTCTATATATACTGTCATCTCCATCCTCTATATATACTGTCATCTCCATCCTCTGTATATACTGTCATCTCCATCCTCTATATATACTGTCATCTCCATTCTCTATATATACTGTCATCTCCATCCTCTGTATATACTGTCATCTCCATCCTCTATATATACTGTCATCTCCATTCTCTATATATACTGTCATCTCCATTCTCTATATATACTGTCATCTCCATCCTCTGTATATACTGTCATCTCCATCCTCTGTATATACTGTATACTGTGTCATCTCCATCCTCTGTATATACTGTATACTGTCATCTCCATCCTCTGTATATACTGTCATCTCCATCCTCTGTATATACTGTATACTGTCATCTCCATCCTCTGTATATACTGTCATCTCCATCCTCTATATATACTGTCATCTCCATCCTCTATATATACTGTCATCTCCATCCTCTGTATATACTGTCATCTCCATCCTCTGTATATACTGTCATCTCCATCCTCTGTATATACTGTCATCTCCATCCTCTGTATATACTGTCATCTCCATCCTCTGTATATACTGTCATCTCCATCCTCTATATATACTGTCATCTCCATCCTCTATATATACTGTCATCTCCATCCTCTATATATACTGTCATCTCCATCCTCTATATATACTGTCATCTCCATCCTCTGTATATACTGTCATCTCCATCCTCTATATATACTGTCATCTCCATCCTCTATATATACTGTCATCTCCATTCTCTATATATACTGTCATCTCCATCCTCTGTATATACTGTATACTGTCATCTCCATCCTCTGTATATACTGTATACTGTCATCTCCATCCTCTGTATATACTGTATACTGTCATCTCCATCCTCTATATATACTGTCATCTCCATCCTCTATATATACTGTCATCTCCATCCTCTATATATACTGTCATCTCCATCCTCTATATATACTGTCATCTCCATCCTCTGTATACTGTCATCTCCATCCTCTGTATACTGTCATCTCCATCCTCTATATACTGTCATCTCCATCCTCTATATACTGTCATCTCCATCCTCTGTATATACTGTATACTGTCATCTCCATCCTCTATATACTGTCATCTCCATCCTCTATATACTGTCATCTCCATCCTCTATATACTGTCATCTCCATCCTCTGTATATACTGTCATCTCCATCCTCTGTATATACTGTATACTGTGTCATCTCCATCCTCTGTATATACTGTATACTGTCATCTCCATCCTCTATATATACTGTCATCTCCATCCTCTATGTATACTGTCATCTCCATCCTCTGTATATACTGTCATCTCCATCCTCTGTATATACTGTATACTGTCATCTCCATCCTCTGTATATACTGTCATCTCCATCCTCTATATATACTGTCATCTCCATCCTCTGTATATACTGTCATCTCCATTCTCTATATATACTGTCATCTCCATCCTCTATATATACTGTCATCTCCATCCTCTGTATATACTGTCATCTCCATCCTCTATATATACTGTCATCTCCATCCTCTATATATACTGTCATCTCCATCCTCTATATATACTGTATACTGTCATCTCCATTCTCTATATATACTGTCATCTCCATCCTCTGTATATACTGTCATCTCCATCCTCTGTAT
This sequence comes from Pelophylax lessonae, assembly GCF_965119305.1. Taxonomy (NCBI): domain Eukaryota; kingdom Metazoa; phylum Chordata; class Amphibia; order Anura; family Ranidae; genus Pelophylax; species Pelophylax lessonae. Next base: position 3,491,382 of record NC_138780.1, read on the forward strand.
ATACTGTATACTGTCATCTCCATCCTCTATATATACTGTCATCTCCATCCTCTATATATACTGTCATCTCCATCCTCTATATATACTGTCATCTCCATCCTCTATATATACTGTCATCTCCATCCTCTATATATACTGTCATCTCCATCCTCTATATATACTGTCATCTCCATCCTCTGTATATACTGTCATCTCCATCCTCTGTATATACTGTCATCTCCATCCTCTATATATACTGTCATCTCCATCCTCTATATATACTGTCATCTCCATCCTCTATATATACTGTCATCTCCATCCCCTGTATATACTGTATACTGTCATCTCCATCCTCTGTATATACTGTATACTGTCATCTCCATCCTCTATATATACTGTCATCTCCATCCTCTGTATATACTGTCATCTCCATCCTCTGTATATACTGTCATCTCCATCCTCTGTATATACTGTCATCTCCATCCTCTGTATATACTGTCATCTCCATCCTCTGTATATACTGTCATCTCCATCCTCTATATATACTGTCATCTCCATCCTCTATATATACTGTCATCTCCATCCTCTGTATATACTGTCATCTCCATCCTCTATATATACTGTCATCTCCATCCTCTATATATACTGTCATCTCCATCCTCTATATATACTGTCATCTCCATCCTCTGTATATACTGTCATCTCCATCCTCTATATATACTGTCATCTCCATCCTCTATATATACTGTCATCTCCATCCTCTGTATATACTGTCATCTCCATCCTCTATATATACTGTCATCTCCATTCTCTATATATACTGTCATCTCCATCCTCTGTATATACTGTCATCTCCATCCTCTATATATACTGTCATCTCCATTCTCTATATATACTGTCATCTCCATTCTCTATATATACTGTCATCTCCATCCTCTGTATATACTGTCATCTCCATCCTCTGTATATACTGTATACTGTGTCATCTCCATCCTCTGTATATACTGTATACTGTCATCTCCATCCTCTGTATATACTGTCATCTCCATCCTCTGTATATACTGTATACTGTCATCTCCATCCTCTGTATATACTGTCATCTCCATCCTCTATATATACTGTCATCTCCATCCTCTATATATACTGTCATCTCCATCCTCTATATATACTGTCATCTCCATCCTCTGTATATACTGTCATCTCCATCCTCTGTATATACTGTCATCTCCATCCTCTGTATATACTGTCATCTCCATCCTCTGTATATACTGTCATCTCCATCCTCTATATATACTGTCATCTCCATCCTCTATATATACTGTCATCTCCATTCTCTATATATACTGTCATCTCCATCCTCTATATATACTGTCATCTCCATCCTCTATATATACTGTCATCTCCATCCTCTGTATATACTGTCATCTCCATCCTCTATATATACTGTCATCTCCATCCTCTATATATACTGTCATCTCCATCCTCTGTATATACTGTCATCTCCATCCTCTGTATATACTGTCATCTCCATCCTCTATATATACTGTCATCTCCATCCTCTATATATACTGTCATCTCCATCCTCTATATATACTGTCATCTCCATCCTCTGTATATACTGTCATCTCCATCCTCTATATATACTGTCATCTCCATCCTCTATATATACTGTCATCTCCATCCTCTATATACTGTCATCTCCATCCTCTGTATACTGTCATCTCCATCCTCTGTATACTGTCATCTCCATCCTCTGTATATACTGTCATCTCCATCCTCTATATATACTGTCATCTCCATCCCCTGTATATACTGTATACTGTCATCTCCATCCTCTGTATATACTGTATACTGTCATCTCCATCCTCTATATATACTGTCATCTCCATCCTCTATATATACTGTCATCTCCATCCTCTATATATACTGTCATCTCCATCCTCTATATATACTGTCATCTCCATCCTCTGTATACTGTCATCTCCATCCTCTGTATACTGTCATCTCCATCCTCTATATACTGTCATCTCCATCCTCTATATACTGTCATCTCCATCCTCTGTATATACTGTATACTGTCATCTCCATCCTCTATATACTGTCATCTCCATCCTCTATATATACTGTCATCTCCATCCTCTATATATACTGTCATCTCCATCCTCTGTATACTGTCATCTCCATCCTCTATATACTGTCATCTCCATCCTCTGTATATACTGTCATCTCCATCCTCTGTATATACTGTATACTGTGTCATCTCCATCCTCTGTATATACTGTATACTGTCATCTCCATCCTCTGTATACTGTTAAATACCCGTCCCCTATATATAATGTATATGGTGTCATACCCATCCCCTATATATAATGTATATGGTGTCATACTGTCCCCTATATAATGTATATGGTGTCATACCCGTCCCTTATATATAATGTATATGGTGTCATACCCATCCCCTATATATAATGTATATGGTGTCATACCCGTCCCCTATATATATATAATGTATATGGTGTCATATCCGTCCCCTATATATAATGTATATGGTGTCATACTGTCACCTATATATAATGTATATGGTGTCATACTGTCACCTATATATAATGTATATGGTGTCATACCCGTCCCCTATATATATAATGTATATGGTGTCATACTGTCACCTATATATAATGTATATGGTGTCATACCCGTCCCTTATATATAATGTATATGGTGTCATACCCATCCCCTATATATAATGTATATGGTGTCACACCCGTCCCCTATATCTAATGTATATGGTGTCATACCCGTCCCCTATATATATATATATATATATATATATATATATATATATATATATATATATATATAATGTATATGGTGTCATACCCGTCCCCTATATCTAATGTATATGGTGTCATACCCGTCCCCTATATATAATGTATATGGTGTCATACCCGTCCCCTATATATAATGTATATGGTGTCATACCCGTCCCCTATATCTAATGTATATGTCGTCATACCCGTCCCCTATATATAATGTATATGGTGTCATACCCGTCCCCTATATATAATGTATATGGTGTCATACCCGTCCCCTATATATAATGTATATGGTGTCATACCCGTCCCCTATATCTAATGTATATGTGTCACACCCGTCCCCTATATCTAATGTATATGGTGTCATACCCGTCCCCTATATATAATGTATATGGTGTCATACCCGTCCCCTATATAATGTATATGGTGTCATACCCGTCCCCTATATATAATGTATATGGTGTCATACCCGTCCCCTATATCTAATGTATATGGCGTCATACCCGTCCCCTATATATAATGTATATGGTGTCATATCCATCCCCTATATATAATGTATATGGTGTCATACCCGTCCCCTATATCTAATGTATATGGTGTCATACCCGTCCCCTATATATAATGTATATGGTGTCATACCCGTCCCCTATATAATGTATATGGTGTCATACCCGTCCCCTATATATAATGTATATGGTGTCATACCCGTCCCCTATATCTAATGTATATGTCGTCATACCCGTCCCCTATATATAATGTATATGGTGTCATACCCGTCCCCTATATATAATGTATATGGCGTCATATCCGTCCCCCGTGTGACGTTGGGGCGGAGTTCCCCTGTGCAGTGCATTGTGAGTGGGATTACCTCTTCCAGCCGGCCTCCTGGTGGGGGGAGAGGTGGGTCACATTGTAGGGTGAGCTGTCTACGTTGGGGTGTTAAGGAAAATGAGGATGAAGCCGGAGAACCACAGAGAGGACCAATCACTGCTCACCCAGGGGTCATGTGATCAGCCGCTAGTCCCCTCTCTCTGTCCCTACGGTGGCCCGTCCCCTCTCTGGGTCCCCACGGTGGCCCGTCCCCTCCCCTCTCTCGGTCACTACGGTGGCCCGTCCCCTCTCTCTGTCCCTACGGTGGGCCGTCCCCTCTCTCTGTCCCTACGGTGGGCCGTCCCCTCTCTCAGCCCCTACGGCGGCCGGTCCCCTCTCTCTGTCCCCACGGTGGCGCCTCCCCTCTCTCGGCCCCCACGGTGGCCCGTCCCCTCTCTCGGCCCCCACGGTGGCCCGTCCCCTCTCTGGGTCCCCACGGTGGCCTGTCCCCTCTCTCGGCCCCTACGGCGGCCGGTCCCCTCTCTCTGTCCCCACAGTGGCCCGTCCCCTCTCTCGGCCCCTACGGCGGTCGGTCCCCTCTCTCTGTCCCCACGGTGGCGCCTCCCCTCTCTCGGCCCCCACGGTGGCCCGTCCCCTCTCTGGGTCCCCACGGTGGCCCGTCCCCTCTCTGGGTCCCCACGGTGGCCTGTCCCCTCTCTCGGCCCCTACGGCGGCCGGTCCCCTCTCTCTGTCCCCACAGTGGCCCGTCCCCTCTCTCGGCCCCTACGGCGGTCGGTCCCCTCTCTCTGTCCCCACGGTGGCGCCTCCCCTCTCTCGGCCCCCACGGTGGCCCGTCCCCTCTCTGGGTCCCCACGGTGGCCACTCCCCTCTCTGGGTCCCCACGGTGGCCCCTCCCCTCTCTCTGTCCCTACGGTGCCCTGTCCCCTCTCTCTGTCCCTACGGTGGCCCGTCCCCTCTCTCTGTCACTACGGTGGCCCGTCCCCTCTCTGTCCCCTCTCTCGGCCCCTACGGCGGCCGGTCCCCTCTCTCTGTCCCCACGGTGGTGCCTCCCCTCTCTCGGCCCCCACGGTGGCCCGTCCCCCTCTGGGTCCCCACGGTGGCCCGTCCCCTCTCTCTGTCCCCACGGTGGCCCGTCCCCTCTCTCGGCCCCTACGGCGGCCGGTCCCCTCTCTCTGTCCCCACGGTGGCCCGTCCCCTCTCTGGGTCCCCACGGTGGCCCGTCCCCTCTCTGGGTCCCCACGGTGGCCCCTCCCCTCTCTGGGTCCCCACGGTGGCCCCTCCCCTCTCTCTGTCCCTACGGTGCCCTGTCCCCTCTCTCTGTCACTACGGTGGCCCGTCCCCTCTCTCTGTCACTACGGCGGCCCGTCCCCTCTCTCCATCCCCACGGTGGCCCCTCCCCTCTCTCGGCCCCTACAGTGGCCCGTCCCCTCTCTCGGTCCCCACGGTGGCCCGTCCCCTCTCTCGGTCCCCACGGTGGCCCCTCCCCTCTCTCGGCCCCTACGGTGGCCCCTCCCCTCTCTTGGCCCCTACGGTGCCCTGTCCCCTCTCTTGGTCCCTACGGCGGTTGATCCCCTCTCTCGGTCCCCACGGTGGCCGGTCCCCTCTCTCGGCCCCTCCCCTCTCTTGGCCCCTACGGTGCCCTGTCCCCTCTCTCGGGCCCTACGGCGGCCGATCCCCTCTCTCGGTCCCCACGGTGGCCCCTCCCCTCTCTCGGCCCCCACGTTGGCCCCTCCCCTCTCTCGGCCCCTACGGTGGCCCCTCCCCTCTCTCGGCCCCTACCCTCTCTCTGTCCCCACGGTGGCCCCTCCCCTCTCTCGGCCCCTACGGCGCCCTGTCCCCTCTCTCGCCCCCTACGGCGGTCGGTCCCCTCTCTCGGCCCCCACGTTGGCCCCTCCCCTCTCTCGGCCCCTACGGTGGCCCCTCCCCTCTCTCGGCCCCTACCCTCTCTCTGTCCCCACGGTGGCCCCTCCCCTCTCTCGCCCCCTACGGCGGTCGGTCCCCTCTCTTGGCCCCTACGGTGCCCTGTCCCCTCTCTCTGTCCCTACGGCGGTCGGTCCCCTCTCTCTGTCCCCACGGTGGCCCCTCCTCTCTCTCGGCCCCTATGGTGGCCCCTCCCCTCTCTTGGCCCCTATGGGGGCCGTCCCCTCTCTTGGCCCCTACGGTGGCCCCTCCCCTCTCTCGGTCCCCACGGTGGCCCCTCCCCTCTCTCGGTCCCTACGTTGGTCCGTCCCCTCTCTCGGTCCCCACGGTGGCCCCTCCCCTCTCTCGGTCCCCACGTTGGCCCCTCCCCTCTCTCGGCCCCTACGGTGGCCCCTCCCCTCTCTCGGCCCCCATGGTGGCCCCTCCCCTCTCTCGGCCCCTACGGTGGCCCCTCCCCTCTCTCGGTCCCCACGTTTGCCCCTCCCCTCTCTCGGGCCCTACGGTGGCCCCTCCCCTCTCTCGGGCCCTATGGTGGCCCCTCCCCTCTCTCGGCCCCTACGGTGGCCCCTCCCCTCTCTCTGTCCCCACGGTGGCCCCTCCCCTCTCTCTGTCCCTACGGTGCCCTGTCCCCTCTCTCTGTCCCTACGGCGGCCGGTCCCCTCTCTCTGTCCCCTCTCTCTGTCCCCTCTCTCTCCCTACGGCGGTCGGTCCCCTCTCTCTGTCCCCACGGTGGCCCCTCCTCTCTCTCGGCCCCTATGGTGGCCCCTCCCCTCTCTTGGCCCCTATGGGGGCCGTCCCCTCTCTTGGCCCCCACGGTGGCCCCTCCCCTCTCTCGGTCCCCACGTTGGCCCCTCCCCTCTCTCGGCCCCTACGGTGGCCCCTCCCCTCTCTCGGCCCCCACGGTGGCCCCTCCCCTCTCTCGGCCCCTACGGCGGCCCCTCCCCTCTCTCGGTCCCCACGGTGGCCGGTCCCCTCTCTCGGTCCCCACGGTGGCCCCTCCCCTCTCTCGGCCCCTACGGTGCCCTGTCCCCTCTCTCGGTCCCTACGGTGGCCGATCCCCTCTCTCGGTCCCCACGGTGGCCGGTCCCCTCTCTCTGTCCCCACGGCGCCCTGTCCCCTCTCTTGGTCCCTACGGCGGCCGATCCCCTCTCTCGGTCCCCACGGTGGCCAGTCCCCTCTCTCGGTCCCCACTGTGGCCCCTCCCCTCTCTCGGTCCCCACAGTGGCCCCTCCCCTCTCTCGGCCCCTACGGTGGCCCCTCCCCTCTCTCGGCCCCTACAGTGGCCCCTCCCCTCTCTCTGTCTCCACGGTGGCCCCTCCCCTCTCTCTGTCCCTACGGTGCCCTGTCCCCTCTCTCTGTCCCTACGGTGGCCCCTCTTCTCTCTCGGCCCCTATAGTGGCCCCTCCCCTCTCTCTGTCTCCACGGTGGCCCCTCCCCTCTCTCTGTCCCTACGGTGCCCTGTCCCTTCTCTCTGTCCCCACGGTGGCCCCTCTTCTCTCTCGGCCCCTATAGTGGCCCCTCCCCATCTCTCGGTCCCCACAGTGGCCCCTCCCCTCTCTCTGTCCCTATGTTGGTCCGTCCCCTCTCTCGGTCCCTATAAAGGATATTTGCCGCATATACCGGCGTAGCGGTGACATCATCCGGCGGGGATCTCTATGGACTCGCTCCACCAGGCCGTGGTGCCGGGTACTGCGGGAGGGGTCCAGCGGAGACTGCGGAGGTCCCTGTGGGAGGAGAAAGAGAGAGAGGGATGAGCGGAGGAGGGGTGAGGGATGAGCGGAGGAGGGGAGAGGGGGAGGGGTAGAGAAGACAGCGGGGGAGGGGGGAATGACCGGTACTCACAGTCACTCACCTGGAAGTCGGTGGAGTTGCTGCCAATCTGGTTGACGTTGGGCAGAGAACCGCCATAGCAGGACCCCCTCATGTGCGCCATCCGCAGCTTCTGCACCTGGACCTGCAACACCAACAGGATCACTGACCAATCACAGACCAGATCACTGAGTACTCCCCCCCCCGACCAATCACAGAGCAGATCACTGAGTACTCCCCCCCCCCCGACCAATCACAGACCAGATCACTGAGTACTCCTCCCCCGACTAATCACAGACCAGATCACTGAGTACTCCCCCCCCCGACCAATCACAGAGCAGATCACTGAGCACTCCCCCCCCCCCCGACCAATCACAGACCAGATCACTGAGTACTCCTCCCCCGACCAATCACAGACCAGATCACTGAGTACTCCCCCCGACCAATCACAGACCAGATCACTGAGCACTCCCCCCCCCCCGACCAATCACAGACCAGATCACTGAGTATTCCCCCCCCCCCGACCAATCACAGACCAGATCACTGAGTATTCCCCCCGACCAATCACAGACCAGATCACTGAGTACTCCCCCCCCCCCCCCCGACCAATCACAGACCAGATCACTGAGTACTCCCCCCCCCGACCAATCACAGACCAGATCACTGAGTATTCCCCCCGACCAATCACAGACCAGATCACTGAGTACTCCCCCCCCCCGACCAATCACAGACCAGATCACTGAGTACTCCCCCCCGACCAATCACAGACCAGATCACTGAGTACTCCTCCCCCCCGACCAATCACAGACCAGATCACTTATTTTCCCACCCCCAAGCAGGGGGGAGGAGGAGGTGGGGAAAGTGGGGGGAGGTCAGGTTGGGGGATCCAGTGAGTGGGGGGGGATTTTGGGGGGCCAGGTGACAGGTTGGGGGGAGATGGTGGGCGGGCCAGAATTTCTGGGGATCAGGGTGAGGTGGAGGGGGGGGAGGTTTTAGGGATCAGGTGACGGGGGATGGGAAGGGTCAGGTCATGGGGGTGGGGGGGTTCTGGTGATGGTGTATGGAAGGTGGGGGTCAGGTTGGGGGGGTGGAGAGTAAGTGGGGGTCAGGAAGGGGGTCAGATGGAGGGGTCAGGTTGGGGGAGGGGTAATTGGGACGGTCAGGTGGGGGGGTCATGTTGGGGGAGGAGGGGGGGAGGTGGGGGTCAGGTTGAAGGGGCAGGTTGGGGGGAGGGCTCAGGTGGGGGTTAGGTTGGGGAAGGGGTAGATTGGGGTCAGGTTGGAGGGGGGAGGGGTAGGTGGGGGGGAATGCTCAGGTGGGGGTCAGGTTGGGGGGAGGGGTAAGTGGGGGTCAGGTTGGAGGGGGAGGGGTAAGTGGGGGGGGTCAGGTTGAAGGGGAAGGTTGGGGGGAGGGCTCAGGTGGGGGTCAGGTTGGGGGGAGGGGTAAGTTGGGGGTCAGGTTGGGGGAGGGGTAAGTGGGGGGTCAGGTTGGAGGGGGAGGGGTAAGTGGGGGGGGTCAGGTTGAAGGGGCAGGTTGGGGGAGGGCTCAGGTGGGGGTCAGGTTGGGGGGGAGGGGTAGGTGGGGGGAATGCTCAGGTGGGGGTCAGGTTGGAGGGGGAGAGGTAAAGTTGGGGGTCAGGTTGGGGGAGGGGTAAAGTTGGGGGTCAGGTTGGGGGGAGGAGTAAAGTTGGGGGTCAGGTTGGGGGGAGGGGTAAGTTGGGGGTCAGGTTGGGGGAGGGGTAATGTTGGGGGTCAGGTTGGAGGGGTAAAGTTGGGGGTCAGGTGGGGGGAGGGGTAAAGTTGGGGGTCAGGTGGGGGGAGGGGTAGGTGGGGGTCAGGTTGGAGGGGGAGGGGTAAAGTTGGTGGTCAGGTTGGAGGGGGAGGGGTAAAGTTGGGGGGGCAGGTGGGGGGGAGGGGTAAAGTTGGAGGGGGAGGGGTAAAGTTGGGGGGGAGGGGTAAAGTTGGTGGTCAGGTTGGAGGGGGAGGGGTCAGGTTGGAGGGGGAGGGGTAAAGTTGGGGGTCAGGTTGGAGGGGGAGGGGTAAAGTTGGGGTCAGGGGTAAAGTTGGGGGTCAGGTTGGAGGGGGAGGGGTAAAGTTGGGGTCAGGTGGGGGGGAGGGGTAATGTTGGGGGTCAGGTTGGAGGGGGAGGGGTAAAGTTGGGGGTCAGGTTGGAGGGGGAGGGGTAATGTTGGGGGTCAGGTTGGAGGGGGAGGGGTAAAGTTGGGGGGGAGGGGTAAAGTTGGGGGTCAGGTGGGGGGAGGGGTAGGTGGGGGTCAGGTTGGAGGGGGAGGGGTAAAGTTGGGGGTCAGGTGGGGGGAGGGGTAAAGTTGGGGGTCAGGTTGGAGGGGGAGGGGTAAAGTTGGGGGTCAGGTTGGGGGGAGGGGTAAAGTTGGGGGTCAGGTTGGAGGGGGAGGGGTAAAGTTGGGGGTCAGGTTGGAGGGGGAGGGGTAAAGTTGGGGGTCAGGTTGGGGGGAGGGGTAAAGTTGGGGGTCAGGTTGGAGGGGGAGGGGTAAAGTTGGAGGGGGAGGGGTAAAGTTGGGGTCAGGTTGGGGGGGGAGGGGTAAAGTTGGGGGTCAGGTGGGGGGGAGGGGTAAAGTTGGGGGTCAGGTTGGAGGGGGAGGGGTAAAGTTGGGGGTCAGGTGGGGGGAGGGGGAGGTGGGGGTCAGGGTAGAGGGGGAGGGGTAAAGTTGGGGGTCAGGGTAGAGGGGGAGGGGTAAAGTTGGGGGTCAGGTTGGAGGGGGAGGGGTAAAGTTGGGGGTCAGGTTGGGGGGAGGGGTAAAGTTGGGGGTCAGGTTGGAGGGGGAGGGGTAAAGTTGGAGGGGGAGGGGTAAAGTTGGGGTCAGGTTGGGGGGGGGAGGGGTAAAGTTGGGGGTCAGGTGGGGGGGAGGGGTAAAGTTGGGGGTCAGGTTGGAGGGGGAGGGGTAAAGTTGGGGGTCAGGTGGGGGAGGGGGAGGTGGGGGTCAGGGTAGAGGGGGAGGGGTAAAGTTGGGGGTCAGGGTAGAGGGGAGGGGTAAAGTTGGGGGTCAGGTTGGAGGGGGAGGGGTAAAGTTGGGGGTCAGGGTAGAGGGGGAGGGGTAAAGTTGGGGGTCAGGTTGGAGGGGGAGGGGTAAAGTTGGGGGTCAGGTTGGAGGGGGAGGGGTAAAGTTGGGGGTCAGGTTGGGGGGAGGGGTAAAGTTGGGGGTCAGGTTGGAGGGGGAGGGGTAAAGTTGGGGTCAGGTTGGGGGGGAGGGGTAAAGTTGGGGGTCAGGTGGGGGGAGGGGTAAAGTTGGGGGTCAGGTTGGAGGGGGAGGGGTAAAGTTGGGGGTCAGGTGGGGGGAGGGGTAGGTGGGGGTCAGGGTAGAGGGGGAGGGGTAAAGTTGGGGGTCAGGTTGGAGGGGGAGGGGTAAAGTTGGGGGTCAGGTTGGAGGGGGAGGGGTTAAGTTGGGGGTCAGGTGGGGGGAGGGGTAGGTGGGGGTCAGGTTGGAGGGGGAGGGGTAAAGTTGGGGGTCAGGTTGGAGGGGGAGGGGTTAAGTTGGGGGTCAGGTGGGGGGAGGGGTAGGTGGGGGTCAGGTTGGAGGGGGAGGGGTAAAGTTGGGGGTCAGGGTAGAGGGGGAGGGGTAAAGTTGGGGGTCAGGTTGGAGGGGGAGGGGTAAAGTTGGGGGTCAGGGTAGAGGGGGAGGGGTAAAGTTGGGGGTCAGGTTGGAGGGGGAGGGGTAAAGTTGGGGGTCAGGTTGGAGGGGGAGGGGTAAAGTTGGAGGGGGAGGGGTAAAGTTGGAGGGGGAGGGGTAAAGTTGGGGTCAGATTGGGGGGGGAGGGGTAAAGTTGGGGGTCAGGTTGGAGGGGGAGGGGTAAAGTTGGGGGTCAGGTGGGGGGAGGGGTAGGTGGGGGTCAGGTTGGAGGGGGAGGGGTAAAGTTGGGGGTCAGGTTGGAGGGGGAGGGGTAAAGTTGGGGGTCAGGGTAGAGGGGGAGGGGTAAAGTTGGGGGTCAGGTTGGAGGGGGAGGGGTAAAGTTGGGGGTCAGGGTAGAGGGGGAGGGGTAAAGTTGGGGGTCAGGTTGGAGGGGGAGGGGTAAAGTTGGGGGTCAGGTTGGAGGGGGAGGGGTAAAGTTGGGGGTCAGGTTGGAGGGGGAGGGGTAAAGTTGGGGTCAGGTTGGGGGGGGAGGGGTAAAGTTGGGGGTCAGGTTGGAGGGGGAGGGGTAGGTGGGGGTCAGGGTAGAGGGGGAGGGGTAAAGTTGGGGGTCAGGTTGGAGGGGGAGGGGTTAAGTTGGGGGTCAGGTGGGGGGAGGGGTAGGTGGGGGTCAGGTTGGAGGGGTAAAGTTGGGGGTCAGGGTAGAGGGGGAGGGGTAAAGTTGGGGGTCAGGTTGGAGGGGGAGGGGTAAAGTTGGGGGTCAGGGTAGAGGGGGAGGGGTAAAGTTGGGGGTCAGGTTGGAGGGGGAGGGGTAAAGTTGGGGGTCAGGTTGGAGGGGGAGGGGTAAAGTTGGGGTCAGGTTGGGGGAGGGGTAGGTGGGGGTCAGGGTAGAGGGGGAGGGGTAAAGTTGGGGGTCAGGTTGGAGGGGGAGGGGTTAAGTTGGGGGTCAGGTGGGGGGAGGGGTAGGTGGGGGTCAGGTTGGAGGGGGAGGGGTTAAGTTGGGGGTCAGGTTGGAGGGGGAGGGGTAAAGTTGGGGGTCAGGTTGGGGGAGGGGTAAAGTTGGAGGGGGAGGGGTAAAGTTGGGGTCAGGTTGGAGGGGGAGGGGTAAAGTTGGGGTCAGGTTGGGGGGGGGAGGGGTAGTTGGGGGTCAGGGTAGAGGGGGAGGGGTAAAGTTGGGGGTCAGGTGGGGGGGAGGGGTAAAGTTGGAGGGGGAGGGGTAAAGTTGGGGGTCAGGTTGGGGGGAGGGGTAAAGTTGGGGGTCAGGTGGGGGGGAGGGGTAAAGTTGGAGGGGGAGGGGTAAAGTTGGGGGTCAGGTTGGAGGGGGAGGGGTAAAGTTGGGGGTCAGGTTGGGGGGAGGGGTAAAGTTGGGGGTCAGGTTGGGGGAGGGGTAAAGTTGGAGGGGGAGGGGTAAAGTTGGGGTCAGGTTGGAGGGGGAGGGGTCAGGTTGGAGGGGGAGGGGTAAAGTTGGGGGTCAGGTTGGGGGAGGGGTAAAGTTGGAGGGGGAGGGGTAAAGTTGGGGGTCAGGTTGGAGGGGGAGGGGTAAAGTTGGGGGTCAGGTTGGAGGGGGAGGGGTCAGGTTGGAGGGGGAGGGGTCAGGTTGGAGGGGGAGGGGTAAAGTTGGGGTCAGGTTGGGGGGAGGGGTAAATTTGGGGGTCAGGTTGGGGGAGGGATAAAGTTGGGGTCAGGTTGGAGGGGGAGGGGTAAAGTTGTGGCTCAGCCCCGTCTGAGTGTGACGTCACAGGTTACCCGGGCGGAGCTGAGGTCGGACATGACCTCCACAAAGGCCGCCGTCTCCTCGGCCTGTCGCTGCCTCTGAAGGGCGATTTTCTCGCTGAATTTCCGCGGAGCGGAGGAGCCCGGAGCCGCCATCTTCCCTCCTTCCGCCAGACCAGGCTGGCCCCGCCCAATACCGCCCGCACCACGCCTCCCACTCCGCCCCTTTCCCCGGGCAGCGCCAGTCCCCACCTACTCCGCCCCTCGAGACCACACCCCCCGGGATATTCCCGCTCTCTTCCCTTCAGAACTGTCATCAGGACCACACCCCTGACCTGCCCCCTTTTCCTTCCGAGAACACGCCTCCAAACGGCCCCCAGAGGAGGAACTGCCGCCTTCGGAGATTGTCCCCGCCCCTTTACTGCGGCCCCGCCCGGTACCGGATGTAGAAAAGAAGAGCGCAGCCCTGATAACCTTCCCCCTCCCCCGCACACAAATCCCGGCATTGTAGTTCCGGGCTATCATTGTGCATCTTTATACTTCTTCCCCCACCCAGCCTGCTTCTTAAAGGGAACCTGTCATGAGGGAAGTATGGAAGCTGTCATGGCTCACAGTTGGAAATGCTCTCTGCCTGGCTGCCATGCTCATCCTTTGGCTTTGATAATTTGAGGATGTGATGGGAGTTGGGCCCTTCGGGAGCCACAATGGGGGGAAAGCTGCGCCCCCCTCCCCCCACACTCCAATTGGGTGAAATGTGTCCGCTTCCATCCGCAGTCTCTCACACAGGTGTGTTATTACTTTAAAGTGGAACTCCGGAGGGTTTATTCTGATATTGTGGGCGGAGCTCTGTAATAATGTTCTATCCCCCTCCCCCGCAGATTTCTGAGATCATCCTCCGATCTGATTGGACGATTCTCCCCCCGCCATGAAGAGGAAGACATTTCTCATCGCCGTCCTCTTCTTCTGCGCCCTCTGCAAAGATGTCCCCGCCCAGCCGCCTGCATGGCCCCCAAGAAATGCATGGCCCCCAAGACCTCCATGGCCCCCAAGGCCTCTGTGGCCCCCAAGAGTGGCAGTGGCCCCAAGACCTGCAGGTGAGCTCCGCCCCCCACCTCCCCTTCCCAGCCAATCAGATCTCATCACTGCATGGAGCTAATTCGGGTTCTGAATGGAGGGTGGAGGTGATGGAGGACGTCACATGATCGCAGGCCAACAGACCAATCAGCTGCAGCCACACACAACCAAAGAAGAGTGACATCATCAACCTAATATGGCCACATGGCTTTATTTGGATGATGACATCAGCCAATATCCCCGCCCCTTTAATAAATGCTGCTGTGGGGCGGGGAGTTCCACAGCCACAGCTGATTGGTCCAGCGGCCTGCATTCATGTGACCGCCTCCAGGAAGGTTCCGCTCAAACCTTAGCTCAGCACTAGTTAGAGCCCCTGCAAGGTCTTATTTTTTTGCTTTAGGTGCCCCCTTGGGGAGATTTCCCATCACTTCCTGTCCCAGAGACACAACAGGAAGTGAGAGGAAATGTCTCTTCCCTGTCCCAGAGACACAACAGGAAGTGAGAGGAAATCTCTCTTCCCTGTCCCAGAGACACGACAGGAAGTGAGGGGGAATATCTATTCCCTGTCCCAGAGACACAACAGGAAGTGAGAAGAAATCTCTCTTCCCTGTCCCAGAGACACGACAGGAAGTGAGGGGGAATATCTATTCCCTTCTTAGACAATTGTCACCAGAAGTGGGGTCCTCCTTGATGAGGTTTCCCATCGCTTCCTGTACCAAAGACAAAACAGGAAGTGATAGAAAAATCTCCTCCCTCCTTTGAACTGTTATCACCGAAATAGGTGCCCTCATTGGAAGATATTTCCTTACTTCCTGTCCCAGAGACAAAACAGAAAGTTCAAGGAAATATCTTATCCACTCTTAGACAGTTGTCACCAGAACAGGGGTCCTCACTGGGGAGATTTCCCATCATTTCCTGTCCCAGAGACATAACAGGAAGTTAGAGGAAATATCTTCTCCATTCTTAGACAGTTGTCACCAGAACAGGGGTCCTCACTGGGGAGATTTCCCATCACTTCCTGTCCCAGAGACATAACAGGAAGTTAGAGGAAATATCTTCTCCATTCTTAGACAGTTGTCACCAGAACCGGGGTCCTCACTTGGGAGATTTCCCATCACTTCCTGTCCCAGAGAGAAAACAGGAAGTTAGAGGAAATACCTTCTCCACTCTCAGACAGTTGTCACCAGATCAGGGGTCCTCAATGAGGAGATTTCCCATCACTTCCTGTCCCAGAGACATAACAGGAAGTTAGAGGAAATATCTTCTCTACTCTTAGACAGTTGTCACCAAATCAGAGGCCCTCACTGGGGAGATTTCCCATCACTTCCTGTCCTGGAGACATAACAGGAAGTTAGAGGAAATATCTTCTCCGCGCTTCGTTGTCACCAGATCAGGGGTCCTCACTTCCTGTCCCACAGACATAACAGGAAGTTCGAGGAAATATCTTCTCCGCTCTTAGACAGTTGTCACCAGAACAGGGGTCCTCACTGAGGAGATTTCCCATCATTTCCTGTCCCAGAGTCATAACAGGAAGTTAGAGGAAATCTCTCCTCCACTCTCAGACAGTTGTCTTTATTTAAGAGAGACCTTCTCAAAGGTCCTCTAAAAGGAGACCCTGGAGCCTGGTGGAGAGTCACCCCCTGGGGTCTTTTTACTCCCCAAATTTCCGGCCTCTCTTCCAGCTTTGGACCTGGGGTCCCCTTATAATATTGGGGGGTCTTGGTTTTTTTGTAGGGTGCTGGGTGTTCCCATCTATGTTTTGGTGGTCACACGTCTCCAGTAAGATGGAAGCCTTCAGTATCTCACCCAATATGGCAGCACACGGCGCCATGTTGTCGTAGCCCGTTGGGTCGGCCATATTGTGGTAGACATACATGGTTTTGGTTAGAGGTGGTTTGGCCAATTAATGACCACTTACAGGATGGTGGTGGGTTCTGGGTGATCTTGGTTGGGTGGTGGGTGATGGGTTCTGGGTGATCTTGGTTGGGTGGGAGGTTCAGGATGGGGGGATGGGTGGTTGATCATGGGGTCTCCTGTATTATTAATACAATGTATCCGGCATCATCACCATCCGTAGCTCTGGTTGTCTTGACCTTCTAACCTTCTACCCTGCAGCTCAGCCACTCGTCTGCAGTCAGCGCCCCCTGATGGACAACCCTTTCAGTGCGGCCGGCTCCCGCATTGTCGGCGGCCATGATGCTTTGCCAGGATCTTCTGGGTGATCTTGGTTGGGTCGGCCATATTGTGGTAGACATACATGGCTTTGGTTAGAGGTGGCTCGGGCCAATTTAAAGCCACTTACAAGGCTGGTGGTGGGTTCTGGATGATCTAGGTTGGGTGGTGGGTGATGGGTTCAGGATGGGGGGATGGGTGGTTGATCATGGGGTCTCCTCTATCACTGATACAATGTATCCGGTGTCATCACCATCCGTAGATCTGGTTGTCTTGACCTTCTAGACATGGTTTTGGTTAGAGATGGCTCGGCCAATTTCAAGCCACATATGGGATGGTGGGGGGTTCTGGGTGATCTTGGTTGGGTGGTGGGTGATGGGTTCTGGGGGGGGGGTGAGGGGTTCAGGATGGGGGGATGGGTGGTTGACCATGGGGTCTCCTGTATCCGACATCATCACCATCCGTAGCTCTGGTTGTCTTGACCTTCTAACCTTCTACCCTGCAGCTCAGCCACTCGTCTGCAGCCAGCGCCCCCTGATGGACAACCCTTTCAGTGCGGCCGGCTCCCGCATTGTCGGCGGCCATGATGCTTTGCCAGGATCTTCTGGGTGATCTTGGTTGGGTCGGCCATATTGTGGTAGACATACATGGCTTTGGTTAGAGGTGGCTCGGCCAATTAATGACCACTTACGGGATGGTGGTGGGTTCTGGGTGATCTTGGTTGGGTGGGGGGTGATGGGTTCAGGATGGGGGGTGATGGGTGCAGGATGGGGGGATGGGTGGTTGATCATGGGGTCTCCTATATCACTGATACAATGTATCCGGTGTCATCACCATCCGTAGCTCTGGTTGTCTTGACCTTCTAACCTTCTACCCTGCAGCTCAGCCACTCGTCTGCAGCCAGCGCCCCCTGATGGACAACCCTTTCAGTGCGTCCGGCTCCCGCATCGTCGGCGGCCATGATGCTTTGCCAGGATCTTGGCCTTGGCTGGTCAGCATACAACAACCCCTGGACTACGAAGGAAAGGATTTCGGCCACTCCTGCGGTGCCTTCATTGTCAACCAATGGTGGGTCTTGACCGCCGCTCACTGCTTCAAGGGAGTCGGCAAGTGAGTGAGAAGTTCTCTTTATGAGTAGAGATACAATGTGACCAATCAGATGTGAGTGTTAATTCCCGAATCTTGTCTTCCCAGCGACTACCTGCAATGGCGGTTGGTGCTGGGGGCCCGCCAACTCTCCGACCCAGGAGCGGAGACCGAGGTGAGAAAGATCTCCAGGAAGATCGAACACCGAGGATACAACCCCAAGACCGAGGAAAACGATATCACCCTCCTGCGCGTGGATCGCGCCATTAGGTACAGCGACTACATTCAACCGGCCTGCCTCCCTCAGAAAGATCTCATCATCGATCGTTTGACCGAATGTTACATCGCCGGCTGGGGTGTGACTAGCGAGGATTGTAAGTAGGACTTCTCGTAGGGTGACCACATACGGGGCAATCTCTTTGGACAATCATCTCCAGATTGAAGTTGGATAGATTGGAACTTGTGTGGTCAGATTTATTGATTGAATTCGAGATTTAAGATTTGTGGTCGAGGATTTGAGATAACCGATTAATGTCTTGGCGTTTTGTTTCCTCGTAGCGGGCGAACCGTCGGACATCCTCCAGGAGGCCCAGGTGCAGCTCATAGACCCAAAGAAGTGCAACAGCACCTACTGGTACAACGGCGCTGTTGGGAAGTATAATCTGTGTGCCGGATACGAGAGTGGAGGGATCGATAGCTGCCAGGTAAGAGGCCTCATTCTTATCTTCTAATCAGGGAATGACACACCCACATTTAGGCCACACCCACAGAACTATTGCTGAAAGGGTTGTTAGTATTTAGCCACGCCCCAGGGGAACCAGACACCTACAGAACTATAGCTGAAAGGGTTGGAAGTATTTTAGCCACGCCCCAGAGGAACCAGACACCTACAGAGCTATAGCTGAAAGGGTTGTAAGTATTTTACCCACGCCCCAGAGGAACCAGACACCTACAGAGCTATAGTTGAAAGGGTTTTAAGTATTTAGCTACGCCCCAGAAGAGCCCCACGCCTACAGAGGTATAGCTGAAAGGGCTGTAAGCATTTAGACATGCCCCAGAAGAATCAAACGCCTGTAGAGCTAGACATGTAAGGGCTATAAGTATATAGCCATGCCCCAGAGGAACCACACACCTACAAAGCTGAAAGGGTTGTACGGTAAGTATTTATCCATTCCCCTGAAGAACCACACACCCACAGAGCTATAGCTGAAAGGGTTTTAAGTATTTAGCCACGCCCCAGAAGAACCACAGAGCTATAGCTGCAAGGGTTGTAAGTATTTGGCCACGCCCCAGAGGAACCACACACCTACAGAGCTATAGCTGAAAGGGTTTTAAAGTATTTAGCCACTCCCATGAGGAACCACACACCCACAAAGCTGAAGCTGAAAGGGATACACAGTAAGTATTTAGCCATGCCCCAGAAGAATCACACACTCACAGAGCTATAGCTGAAAGGGTTGTAAGTATTTAGCCATGCCCCAGAGGAACCACACACCTGCAGAGCTATAGCTGAAAGGGTTGTAAGTATTTAGCCACTCCCATGAGGAACCACACACTCACATTTTTGCCACACCTGCTGAGCTATAGTTGAAAGAGTTGTACGTATTTAGCCACGCCCAAGAAGAACCGCATGCCTACAGAGCTATATTTTCAAGGGTTGTAAGCATTTAGCCAAGCCCCAGACGAACCACACAGCCACAGAGCTATAGCTGAAAGGGTTGTAAGTAGTTAGCCATGCCCCAGAGGAACCACACACCTAAAGAGCTAAAGCTGCTAGGGTTGTAAGTATTTAGCCACACCCTAAAAAACCACACACTCACATTTTGACCAGGCCTACAGTGCTATAGCTAAAAGGTCAATCAGTGTAGGACCACACCCCAGAAGAACCACCCACCAACATTTTGACCAGGCCTACAGTGCTTTAGCTGAAAGGTCATTCAATCAATATTTAGCCACACCCAAGAATAACCACACACCCACATTTTGACCACACCCAATGTTCTTTAGCTGAATAGTCAATCAGTGTAGGACCACACCCCAGAAGAACCACCCACCCACATTTAGGTCACAGTCATAGTTCTTTACCTGAATATGTTTCAGTAATTAGCCACGCCCCAGAAGAACCAAACCACACAGTTTGGCCACACCTACAATTCTCTAGTTGAAAAGTCAATCAGAGGAAGAACGGCTCATCCATTGTTTTTAGGTCTCGTGTTTTATATCAGTGTCAGGACCCTCGGTTTCCCCATAGTAATCTCTTTTTCTGTTCCTTTAAGGGTGACAGCGGGGGTCCCCTTATGTGCCGAAGACCCCAAACGAAAATCTTCACCATTGTCGGAATCACAAGCTGGGGATACGGATGTGCGCAGGCTCAGAGCCCCGGGATCTACAGCTCAGTGCAATTCTTCCTGGACTGGATCGTTTCTAACATGGAAGGATAGAACCGGTGACAACGAAGATTGGGGCCACCCACCGTCCAACCAATATCCTTATCTCCAATAAATATGTAAATGTGTGCAGTGAGCCACGCCCCCCGGTCTCCACTTCTGTTCAGTGTTCAATTCAGGGGGGGATTTTGGATTTGTTCTGCAATAGGCAAGACTAAAATCAGGGCGCCCCCCCCCAGCCCCGGTATACCGGTCATGGCGTTCACAGGGAACAGCTTCAGCTTCCTCATCAGACACTGAGATGTGATTGGCCCACGGGCCACAATGTGGTCTATGGGGCAGAGAATAGGGTCAGTAGGGCAGAGGATGAGGCGGCATTGGAGGGCACTGATGAAGCTGCACTATGTGGCAGGGATGGGAACTAATAGGCGGCACAGAAGCTGCATTGATAGGCAGTATGGATGAGGTGGCACTGATAGGCAGTATGGATGAGGTGGCACTGATAGGCAGTACGGATGAGGTGGCACTGATAGGCAGTATGGATGAGGTGGCACTGATAGGCAGTATGGATGAGGTGGCACTGATAGGCAGTACGGATGAGGTGGCACTGATGAAGCTGCACTGATAGGTGGCACTGATGAAGCTGCACTATGTGGCATGGATGGGCACTAATAGGCAGCACTGATAGGCAGTATGGATGAGGTGGCACTGATAGGCAGTACGGATGAGGTGGCACTGATAGGCAGTACGGATGAGGTGGCACTGATAGGCAGTACGGATGAGGTGGCACTGATAGGCAGTACGGATGAGGTGGCACTGAAAGGCAGTACGGATGAGGTGGCACTGATAGGCAGTACGGATGAGGTGGCACTGATAGGCAGTACGGATGAGGTGGCACTGATAGGCAGTATGGATGAGGTGGCACTGATAGGCAGTATGGATGAGGTGGCACTGATAGGCAGTACGAATGAGGTGGCACTGATGAAGCTGTACTGATATACAGCACTGATGAAGCTGCACTGAAAGGTGGCACTGATGAAGCTGCACTATGTGGCATGGATGGGCACTAATAGGCAGCACTGATAGGCAGTATGGATGAGGTGGCACTGATATGCGGCACGGATAGGCAGTACTGATGAAGCTGCACTGATAGGTGGCACTGAAGCTGCACTAATTGGCAGCACAGACGGGCACTGACACACGGCACTGATGGGCACTGATAGCAGTGCTGAGGAGGCACTAATGAAGCTGCACTGATGGGCACTAATAGGCAGCACTGAAGGGTACTGATAGGTGGCATTGATAGGCGGTACTAATTTGGAGGCACTAATGAAGCTGTACTGATATGCAGCACTGATGGGCACTAATAGCCAGTACTGAAGGGCACTAATAGGCGGCACTGATGAAGCTGCACTGATAGGCAATACGGATGAGGTGGTACTGATAGGCAGTACTGATGAAGCTGCACGGATATGCAGCACTGATAGGCGGCACGGATGGGCAATGATTGGCATCAATGCTAGGTGGCACTGATGAAGCTGCAGTAATAGGCAGCACAGATGGGCACTTATAGGAGGCACTGATACGCGGTACTAATGAAGCTGCACTGATATGCCGCACTGATGGGCACTAATAGGCAGTACTGATGGGCGGTACTGATGAAGCTGCACTGATTTGTGGCACTAATGGGCACTGTTGGGGCTGCACTGATGATCAGTGCCCTTTCACACTTGCTGGTTACCGTCTCTCTCCTCTCCATATACTGTGATAATGTGAGGAAGGGAATGCCGATAACCAGGAAGTGTGTTTACATGGAGATCCGCTGTGATTGGACACAGCCGTCATTTGGCTATAGCGTGGTCACTGAGGGGTGGCGCCGCCCCCCCCCCCCCCCTGAAAAATTCCACCCAATGCAAACGCCTTGTTCGCCTCGAGGTAGATACGCCCCCTGGGTACATTTATGTTACTTTTATCATTATTGTGCAACTTCAGACAGGGGAGATATTTTTATTGCAGCCGTTGTGCCCCCGAGGTGGAGATTTCCTCTCACTTCCTGTGGGGTCACCTAAATATTGTCTATTTATAGGAAGTGTGGATCTGCCGCTTCTCCTGCAGGTGATTTCACTGATCCCGCCCTCCTCTCAGACCATTCCAACACTCCTCCTCCACCTGTGTCCTCTAGACCAGTGATGGGGAACCTTGGCACCCCCAAATGTTTTGGAACTACATTTCCCATGATGCTCATGCACCCTGCAGTGTAGGTGATCATCATGGGAAATGTGGTTCCCAAATATCTGGGGGTGCCAAGGTTTGCTATTGGTGCTCTAGGATGAGATCAGGATGTTGGGTAAAGTCCAACTTTGGATAATTTGGTGTTTTTAATTTTTATTGGTCACTGGGGGGCGACTGGGGGGGGGGGGTGCAGAGGGGGGGGGGTGATGGGGTAAAAAAATAAAATAAAGTAAAATTCTCCAGCTGTGATTCTTCCATCTTTGGTTTCCCTGCAGTACCTCTTCTCAGCCACAAGATGTCCTCAGTCTTCAACATGAGAAACAGAACATGGATTGAGAGCCGGGTGTCATGGCCCCGCCCCCTAAACCCAGTATTGCTTAGGGGTCCCAGATAGGGACACCACCTCATCCCTTTATTCCTGTAGATAAGGCACCGAGTGAGTTCAATTACCACCTTAACCAGCCCCAGAAACTGTGTAATTAGTGTGTGTCCTGGTTCAAAGCGATGAGGTGGCAACAGGGGTCCCAGAACAATGACACACTGACACTTGGGGGTCCCAGAACAATGACACACTGACACTTGGGGGTCCCAGAACAATGACACACTGACACTTGGGGGTCCAGAACAATGACACACTGACACTAGGGGGTCCCAGAACAATGACACACTGACACACTGACACTTGGGGGCCCAGAACAATGACACCCTGACACTCAGGGGTCCCGGAACAATGACACCCTGACACTTGGGGGTCCCAGAACAATGACACACTGACACTTGGGGGTCCCAGAACAATGACACACTGACACTTGGGGGTCCAGAACAATGACTCACTGACACTTGGGGGTCCCAGAACATTGACACCCTGACACTTGGGGGTCCCAGAACAATGACACCCTGACACTTGGGGGTCAGAACAATGACACACTGACACTTGGGGGTCCCAGAACAATGACACACTGACACTTGGGGGTCCCAGAACAATGACACACTGATACTTGGGGGTCCAGAACAATGACACACTGACACTTGGGGGTCCCAGAACAATGACACACTGACACTGGGGGTCCCAGAACAATGACACCCTGACACTAAGGGGTCCCAGAACAATGACACACTGACACTTGGGGGCCCAGACCAATGACACACTGACACTAAGGGGTCCCAGAACAATGACACACTGACACTTGGGGGCCCCAGAACAATGACACACTGACACTTGGGGGTCCCAGAACAATTACACACTGATACTTGGGGGCCCCAGAACAATGACACATTGACACTAAGGGGTCCCAGAACAATGACACACTGACACTTGGGGGCCCCAGAACAATGACACACTGACACTTGGGGGTCCCAGAACAATGACACACTGACACTTTGGGGTCCCAGAACAATTACACACTGATACTTGGGGGTCCCAGAACAATGACACACTGACACTTGGGGGTCCCAGAACAATTACACACTGATACTTGGGGGCCCCAGAACAATGACACACTGACACTTGGGGGTCCCAGAACAATGACACACTGACACTTTGGGGTCCCAGAACAATGACACCCTGACACTTGGGGGTCCCAGAACAATGACACACTGACACTTGGGGGTCCCAGAACAATGACACACTGACACTTGGGGGCCCCAGAACAATGACACACTGACACTTGGGGGTCCCAGAACAATTACACACTGACACTTTGGGGTCCAGAACAATGACACACTGACACTTGGGGGTCCCAGAACAATGACACACTGACACTTGGGGGTCCCAGAACAATGACACATTGACACTAAGGGGTCCCAGAACAATGACACACTGACACTTGGGGGGTCCCAGAACAATGACACACTGACACTTGGGGGCCCAGAACAATGACACACTGACACTTGGGGGTCCCAGAACAATGACACACTGACACTTGGGGGTCCCAGAACAAAACATTCACATTTATTTTCTTACTCCCTCTAGTGTTCTCTATAATTATTACATTGTATTTCCTGTGCTCCTCTCCGCCATCTAGTGGCCATAATTCGGTATTTCACCGCTGCCCATAATAAAAGAACATTTGTGCAAATAGCCTATAGAATATTCGTTTTTTACCAGATTTGCACAGAACGAATGTCCATGCCGGATTGCTGGGGGAATAGCGATGTAAATACATTCAGTGATATGCAGAGATTTACTAACACATACCCAGTTTGTTTTAACCTTCTGCCATGAAGGGGTTAATCTGCGGCACATAGAAGGTTCCGGAGTTCCCCGGACGACCAGCAATTATTTTGGCATTATCGGTAATAAACCTCCATGTGACGTCGGTGGATTTTACTGTCAGAAGGTCACCGGAAGATTACAATGAGGGGTTCAAATTTCAGAGCCGAGAGTCGGTTGTCATTCAATCGCCCCGATCTCTCCCTCTGGAAATAATAATTATTATTATAGGACGATCGAACTTTCCATCAATGGCCCCGGGACGTCCTCCTGACATTTCACAAAGGTCACCCCCATTAATCCCATAATTACACCTGAGAAGAGGACCGCCCACCACAAAGATGGTTCTTCAAAGACTGGGAGAACTACAGAGGGTTGGACAATCAGACTGGAGGGGGTACAGTGCCTTGAAAAAAGTATTCACACCCCTTGACATTTCCTACATTTTCTCATGTGACAACCAGAAACATAAATGTATTTTATTGGGATTTTCTGTGATAGACCGACACAAAGTGACCATAATTGTGAAGTGGAAGGAAAATGATAAATGATACAAATAAATCTGTGAAAAGTGTGGCTGCATTTGTATTCACCCCCCTTTACTCTGATACCCCTAACTAAAATCTAGAGGAACCAATTGCCTTCATAAGTCACCTAATTAGTAAATAGAGTCCACCTGTGTGTAATGTAATCTCAGTATAAATACAGCTGTTCTGTGAAGCCCTCAGAGGTTTGTTAGAGAATCTTAGTAAACCAATCAGCATCATGAAGGCCAAGGGCCATCTTTAATATTATTTGGACCCTGGGCAAACATTTTCTTGGGCCCTCCCAAATTCACTTAACTATTTGCGGGGTCAAAGGGCTGCTGCTTTGGGCCCCACAACAATGATTGGCCCCGGGAAGCTTCCCCTTGTGCTCCCTAAAAGACTGAGAAGGTGGAGGAACCCCCAGACAGGTCAGGGATAAAGTTGTGGAGAAGTGTATAGCAGGGTTAGGTTATAAAAAATCTCCCAAGCTTTGACCATCTCACGGAGCGCTGTTCAATCCATCATAGAACTGCAACCCTACCAAGACATGGCCGTCCACCTCAACTGACCGGCCGGGCCCCTACCAAGACATGGCTGTCCACCTCAACTGACCGGCCGGGCAACACTACCAAGACATGGCCGTCCACCTAAACTGACCAACTGGGCAACCCTACCAAGACATGGCCGTCCACCTAAACTGACCGGCCAGGCCCCTACCAAGACACGGCCGTCCACCTAAACTGACCGGCTAGGCCCCTACCAAGACATGGCCATCCACCTAAACTGACCGGCCGGGCCCCTACCAAGACATGGCCATCCACCTAAACTGACTGGCCGGGCCCCTACCAAGACATGGCCGTCCACCTAAACTGACCATCCGGGCAACCCTACCAAGACATGGCCGTCCACCTCAACTGACCGGCCGGGCCCCTACCAAGACATGGCTGTCCACCTCAACTGACCGGCCGGGCAACACTACCAAGACATGGCCGTCCACCTAAACTGACCAACTGGGCAACCCTACCAAGACATGGCCGTCCACCTAAACTGACCGGCCAGGCCCCTACCAAGACACGGCCGTCCACCTAAACTGACCGGCTAGGCCCCTACCAAGACATGGCCATCCACCTAAACTGACCGGCCGGGCCCCTACCAAGACATGGCCATCCACCTAAACTGACTGGCCGGGCCCCTACCAAGACATGGCCGTCCACCTAAACTGACCATCCGGGCAACCCTACCAAGACATGGCTGTCCACCTAAACTGACCGGCCAGGCCCCTACCAAGACATGGCCGTCCACCTAAACTGACCGGCCGCGCCCCTACCAAGACATGGCCATCCACCTAAACTGACTGGCCGGGCCCCTACTAAGACATTTCCGTCCACCTAAACTGCCCGGCCGTGAAACCCTACCAAGACATGGCCATCCACCTAAACTGACTGGCCGGGCCCCTACCAAGACATGGCCGTCCACCTAAACTGACCGGCCGGGCCCCTACCAAGACATGGCCGTCCACCTAAACTGACCACCCAGGCAACCCTACCAAGACATGGCCGTCCACTTAAACTGACCGGCCGGGCAAGGAGAGCATTCATCAGAGAAGCAGCCAAGAGGCCCATGGGAACTCTGGAGGAGCTGCAGAGATCCACAGCTCAGGTGGGAGAATCTGTCCACAGGACAACTATTAGTCGTGCGCTCCACAAATCTGCCCTTTATGGAAGAGTGAGAAGAAGAAAGCCATTGGTGGAAGAAAGCCATAAGAAGTCCTGATTGCAGTTTGGGAGAAGCCATGTGGGGGAGGAGCAAACATGTGGGGGGAGGAGCTCTGCTTAGAGGAGACCAAAACGCTATGTGTGGGGGAAAACTAACACTGCCCATCACCCTGAACACACCATCCCCACTGTGAAACATGGTGGTGGCAGCCTCATGGTGTGGGGATGCTTTTCTTCAGCAGGGACAGGGAAGATGGTCAGAGTTGATGGGAAGATGGGTGGAGCCAAATACAGGACAATCTTAGAAGACTTGAGACTGGGGCGGAGGTTCACCTTCCAGCAGGACAACGACCCGAAACATCCAGCCAGAGCTACAATGGAATGGTTTACATAAAAGCATATCTTTAGGACAGGAAGTAAAAGGGAAATCTCCCCAAAAGGATGTAGCCCCTCCCCCCTCCCCCTCCTAATTGTATACAAAATGATAACAGAGAAGGTTCTGCCTTTAGTTCTGCTTTAATAAATTTGTAAATTTTCATTCATTTTTAATTTTCATTGTTTTGTATTTTATACAGAGGTTTCGGTTGTTGCCGGCAGACATGAGGGCCCCCGCCGTAGCCGGCTTCACTTTAGGGATTTGTACTTCTGATTGTATTTGGCCATCATGTATTGCATCTGAAGCTTCACAAATTCGCTGTGCTGCAATTCTCCGTCTCGGTTTTCATCTAAAGAATCCAAAGTCTTCTGAACAAAATCCGAATCCTGACCCTGAGAAGACACAGAAATGGGAGAGAATTCTGCCTCTGAAGAGCGAATCACCAATGACACAAACTATCACTTCTCCGATATACTGACTACAGAACGTTACATTGTAT
This sequence comes from Pelophylax lessonae, assembly GCF_965119305.1. Taxonomy (NCBI): domain Eukaryota; kingdom Metazoa; phylum Chordata; class Amphibia; order Anura; family Ranidae; genus Pelophylax; species Pelophylax lessonae. The sequence goes on from NC_138780.1 coordinate 3,518,331, forward strand.
CGTCTTCCTTCACCGAGCCATAGAAAGGGGACTTCTCCTGAAGAAGTTCACCTGGGACCCCCGAACAATGACACACTGACACTCGGGATTCCAGAACAATGACACACTGATAGTTGGGGGCCCCAGAACAATGACACAATGACACACGGGGTCCCAGAACAATGACACACTGACACTTGGGGGTCCCAGAACAATGACACACTGACACTCGGGATTCCAGAACAATGACACACTGATAGTTGGGGGCCCCAGAACAATGACACAATGACACACGGGGTCCCAGAACAATAACACACTGACACTCGGGGGTCCCAGAACAATGACACACTGACACTTGGGGTCCCAGAACAATGACACACTGACATTTGGGGGTCCCAGAACAATGACACACTGACACTTGGGTTCCCAGAACAATGACACACTGATAGTTGGGGGTCCCAGAACAATGACACACTGACACTTGGGGGTCCCAGAACAATGACACCCTGACACTTGGGGATCCAGAACAATGACACACTGACACTTGGGGGTCCCAGAACAATGACACCCTGACACTTGGGGGTCCCAGAACAATGACACACTGACACTTGGGGATCCCAGAACAATGACACACTGACACTTGGGGGTCCCAGAACAATGACACACTGACACTTGGGGGTCCCAGAACAATGACACACTGACACTTGGGGGTCCCAGAACAATGACACACTGACACTTGGGGATCCCAGAACAATGACACACTGACACTTGGGTTCCCAGAACAATGACACACTGATAGTTGGGGGTCCCAGAACAATGACACACTGACACTTGGGTTCCCAGAACAATGACACACTGATAGTTGGGGGTCCCAGAACAATGACACACTGACACTTGGGGGTCCCAGAACAATGACACCCTGACACTTGGGGATCCAGAACAATGACACACTGACACTTGGGGGTCCCAGAACAATGACACCCTGACACTTGGGGGTCCCAGAACAATGACACACTGACACTTGGGGATCCCAGAACAATGACACACTGACACTTGGGGGTCCCAGAACAATGACACACTGACACTTGGGGGTCCCAGAACAATGACACACTGACACTTGGGGGTCCCAGAACAATGACACACTGACACTTGGGGGTCCCAGAACAATGACACACTGACACTTGGGGGTCCCAGAACAATGACACACTGACACTTGGGGGTCCATAATAGAATATAAATGGTTTTCTTACGATGAGGGTGTCGGGAATATTCAGCTTCAGATATTCTTCCAGCTCATTTACATTCATAGTTTCCGTATTTCCTTCCTTCTTTGCGATGCTTGTAAATCCTTCCACCAGGGTGTGAATCGTCCTCTCCAACCACGGCACCTGATTCTTCTGTACAAACATACCGGGAGATTCTATCATCTGATTGGTCATTACTGAACCCCAATGTCCCCCCAATCACTGAAATCACTATTATACATTTATATATCACTGACATATACCGCAGTGCTGTACAGAGATCACTGAGCCAATACCAGAGGAGCTTACACTCTAATGTCCCTTCCCCCACAATCACATCAGTCTCTGTACCAGAGGAGCTTACACTCTAATGTCCCCTCCCTCACAGTCACATCAGTCTCTGTACCAGAGGAGCTTACACTCTAATGTCCCCTCCCCCACAGTCACATCAGTCTCTGTACCAGAGAAGCTTACACTCTAATGTCCCCTCCCCCACAGTCACATCAGTCTCTGTACCAGAGGAGCTTACACTCTAATGTCCCCTCCCCCACAGTCACATCAGTCTCTGTACCGGAGGAGCTTACACTCTAATGTCCCCTCTCCCCACAGTCACATCAGTCTCTGTACCGGAGGAGCTTACACTCTAATGTCCCCTCCCCCACAGTCACATCAGTCTCTGTACCAGAGGAGCTTACACTCTAATGTCCCCTTCCCCCCACAGTCACATCAGTCTCTGTACCAGAGGAGCTTACACTCTAATGTCCCCTCCCCCACAGTCACATCAGTCTCTGTACCAGAGGAGCTTACACTCTAATGTCCCCTCCCCCACAGTCACATCAGTCTCTGTACAGAGGAGCTTACACTCTAATGTCCCCTCCTCCACAGTCACATCAGTCTCTGTACAGAGGAGCTTACACTCTAATGTCCCCTCCCCCACAGTCACACACTATTTTCTATTAATACAATCATATTATAGTTCTCTCGGTCATGAGGAGAGGTTGTCACTCTTCTGGTTGTGAGGAGAGGGTGGTTACTCACCCAGGGGGTGAAGAGAGGTAGGTACTCCCCCAGGTGGTGAAGAGAGGTAGGTACTCCCCCGGTGGTGGAGAGGTAGGTACTCCCCCAGGTGGTGGAGAGAGGTAGGTTCTCCCCCAGGTGGTGGAGAGAGGTAGGTACTCCCCCAGGTGGTGAGGAGAGGTAGGTACTCCCCCAGGTGGTGGAGAGAGGTAGGTACTCCCCCAGGTGGTGAAGAGAGGTAGGTACTCCCCCAGGTGGTGGAGAGAGGTAGGTTCTCCCCCAGGTGGTGGAGAGAGGTAGGTACTCCCCCAGGTGGTGAGGAGAGGTAGGTACTCCCCCAGGTGGTGAGGAGAGGTAGGTACTCCCCCAGGTGGTGAAGAGAGGTAGTTACTCCCCCAGGTGGTGGAGAGAGGTAGGTACTCCCCCAGGTGGTGAGGAGAGGTAGGTACTCCCCCAGGTGGTGAGGAGAGGTAGGTACTCCCCCAGGTGGTGAAGAGAGGTAGGTACTCCCCCAGGTGGTGGAGAGAGGTAGGTACTCACCCAGGTGGTGAGGAGAGGTAGGTACTCCCCAGGTGGTGAGGAGAGGTAGGTACTCCCCAGGTGGTGAGGAGAGGTAGGTACTCCCCAGGTGGTGAGGAGAGGTAGGTACTCCCCCAGGTGGTGAGGAGGGGTAGGTACTCCCCCAGGTGGCAAAGAGAGGTAGGTACTCACCCAGGTGGTGGAGAGAGGTAGGTACTCACCCAGGTGGTTAGGAGGGGTAGGTACTCACCCAGGTGGTGAGGAGGGGTAGGTACTCACCCAGGTGGTGAGGAGAGGTAGGTACTCACCCAGGTGGTGAGGAGGGGTAGGTACTCACCCAGGTGGTTAGGAGGGGTAGGTACTCACCCAGGTGGTGAGGAGAGGTAGGTACTCACCCAGGTGGTGAGGAGAGGTAGGTACTCCCCCAGGTGGTGAGGAGAGGTAGGTACTCCCCCAGGTGGTGAAGAGAGGTAGGTACTCCCCAGGTGGTGGAGAGAGGTAGGTACTCACCCAGGTGGTGGAGAGAGGTAGGTACTCACCCAGGTGGTGAGGAGAGGTAGGTACTCACCCAGGTGGTGAGGAGGGGTAGGTACTCACCCAGGTGGTGAGGAGGGGTAGGTACTCACCCAGGTGGTGAGGAGGGGTAGGTACTCCCCCAGGTGGTGAGGAGAGGTAGGTACTCCCCAGGTGGTGGAGAGAGGTAGGTACTCCCCCAGGTGGTGAGGAGAGGTAGGTACTCCCCCAGGTGGTGAGGAGAGGTAGGTACTCCCCCAGGTGGTGAGGAGAGGTAGGTACTCCCCAGGTGGTGAAGAGAGGTAGGTACTCCCCCAGGTGGTGAGGAGAGGTAGGTACTCCCCCAGGTGGTGAGGAGAGGTAGGTACTCCCCCAGGTGGTGAGGAGAGGTAGGTACTCCCCCAGGTGGTGAAGAGAGGTAGGTACTCCCCCAGGTGGTGAAGAGAGGTAGGTACTCCCCAGGTGGTGGAGAGAGGTAGGTACTCACCCAGGTGGTGGAGAGAGGTAGGTACTCACCCAGGTGGTGAGGAGGGGTAGGTACTCACCCAGGTGGTGAGGAGGGGTAGGTACTCACCCAGGTGGTGAGGAGAGGTAGGTACTCCCCCAGGTGGTGAAGAGAGGTAGGTACTCCCCCAGGTGGTGAAGAGAGGTAGGTACTCACCCTGGTGCTGTAGGCACAGAACAGACTCAGGAAGATGAGAAGACCGCACAGTCTGATGGAGGGTTGGAGGAGTGAAGTCTGGGGATGGGGAGAAGAGGACACGATGATGATGATGTGGTCAGGTGAGGACAGAGAATATATAAACTCTCTATAGATATAATAACTTACCATGGTGAGCGATGATCTGGCACACTCTATGCTGGAGACCGGTGGGGGGAGACATTTATAGGAACTGAAATCTGGTCAGACCCTCCTCTCCCCACCCCCTTCTCTGGTTTAGGTGTATTATATTCCTTGTGTGGACACGCCCAGCTCTGTACTGACACTTCTATACAGGTGATCTGCTCCCTACAGGTAATCTGCTCCCTACAGGTGACCTCTTACCTACAGGTGACCTCTTCCATACAGGTGATCTGCTCCCTACAGGTAATCTCTTCAATACAAGTGAACTCTTCCATACAGGTGACCTCTTCCATACAGGTGACATCTTCCATACAGGTGATCTATTACCTATAGGTGATCTGCTCCCTACAGGTGACCTCTTCCCTACATTTGACCTCTTCCATACAGGTGACCTCTTCCATACAGGTGATCTGCTCCCTACAGGTGACCTCTTCCATACAGGTGATCTGCTCCCTACAGGTGACCTCTTCCATACAGGTGATCTGCTCCCTACAGGTGACCTCTTCCATACAGGTGACCTGCTCCCTACAGGTGACCTCTTCCATACAGGTGACCTGCTCCCTACAGGTGACCTCTTCCCTACAGGTGACCTGCTCCCTACAGGTGATCTCTTCCATACAAGTGATCTGCTCCATACAAGTGACCTCTTCCATACAGGTGATCTGCTCCCTACAGGTGACCTCTTCCCTACAGGTGATCTGCTCCCTACAGGTGACCTCTTCCCTACAGGTGATCTGCTCCCTACAGGTGACCTCTTCCATACAGGTGACCTCTTCCCTACATTTGACCTCTTCCATACAGGTGACCTGCTCCCTACAGGTGACCTCTTCCATACAGGTGACCTGCTCCCTACAGGTGACCTCTTCCATACAGGTGATCTGCTCCCTACAGGTGACCTCTTCCATACAGGTGATCTGCTCCCTACAGGTGACCTCTTCCATACAGGTGATCTGCTCCCTACAGGTGACCTCTTCCATACAGGTGACCTGCTCCCTACAGGTGACCTCTTCCATACAGGTGACCTGCTCCCTACAGGTGACCTCTTCCCTACAGGTGATCTGCTCCCTACAGATGACCTCTTCCATACAGGTGATCTGCTCCCTACAGATGACCTCTTCCATACAGGTGACCTGCTCCCTACAGGTGACCGGCTCCCTACAAGGGATCTCTTCAATACAAGTGATCTCTTCAATACAAGTGACCTCTCCCATACAGGTGATCTGCTCCCTACAAGTGATCACTTCAATACAAGTGACCTCTTCCATACAGGCAGGGCTGATAAGACAGTACAGCCAGCCCTCCTGTACTGGGCCCGGGCCCCATCAGTTCCAAAGGGGGGCCCAGGCACCGGCTGAGGAGGAGGGCCGGCTGTACTGTCTTATTGCAGACACAGATCCTCTTCTGCCATAAGAAGCAACCCCCCTGCAGTGCTGCCAGTTTCTTTTCCGCTTTCTTGCTCCTCCTGTACCCCGGGGGGGGGGATTAGTCCTAGCACATGCACCCCTTCCATTTGCTGTCCATGCCCCCCTGTGAGCCCCCTTTCCCCCACAGCGCTTCCGGCTTCCCTCCTCTCCTGCCGGAAGCTGCTCCGGGCACACAGAGAGATGTTTTAGGATAGAGAGCAGGAAAAGGGGCCGATAAATGTCATTTCTGGCCCCTTACTTTCCTGAATGAACACTGAGCGATTACTACCAATCACTCCGGTGTCCATTCATCACTGTGTTTAATATGCTTTAGTTTGTGAATGAGCTGGAAGCCTCAGAGGGTTTCCTATCCATCTGTTCCTCTGAGGCTGCAGAGAAAAGGACAGATAAATCCAGGTTCTGGGTCACTTTTTTTGGGAGGGGGGGCCCTATCAGGTAGGCTGTATAGGGCCCCGTGATTTCTAACAGCAGCCCTGCCTACAGGTGACCTCTTCCATACAGGCGACCTCTTCCATACAGGCGACCTCTTCCATACAGGCGATCTCTTCCATACAGGCGACCTCTTCCATACAGGTGACCTCTTCCATACAGGTGACCTCTTCCATACAGGTGACCTCTTCCATACAGGCGACCTCTTCCATACAGGCGACCTCTTCCATACAAGTGACCTCTTCAGTACAAGTGACCTCTTCAGTACAAGTGACCTCTTCCGTACAGGCGACCTCTTACCTACAGGTGACCTCTTACCTACAGGTGACCTCTTACCTACAGATCATCTCTTCAGTACAAATGACCTCTTCCATACAAGTGATCTCTTCAGTACAAGTGACCTCTTCCATACAGGCGACCTCTTCCATACAGGTATCTATTCTATACAGGTGACCTCTTACCTACAGGTCATCTCTTCAGTACAGGTGACCTCTTCCATACAGGTGATCGCTTCTAAACAGTTGACCTCTTCCCTACAGGTGACGGTGATACCTTCTCTACACGTGACTTAGTCTGCCTGTAAAGTGATGTATCTGTAGCATGTATAGAACCTGCTGCAGCAAAAATTACTTTTTTTTTTTTTTTAAAGAGTCATATCACATTTAATTGCAATTGCCGTCACCTGGCTGTTTAAAAAAAAAAAAAGCCATTAAAAAAAACAAAACCAAAACAAACTATGAATGTGAATGAGCTGGAAGAATATCTAAAGCTGAATATTCCCGACACCCTCATCGTAAGAAAACCATTTATATTCTATTATGGACCCCCAAGTGTCAGTGTGTCATTGTTCTGGGACCCCCAAGTGTCAGTGAGTCCTTGTTCGGGGACCCCCAAGTGTCAGTGTGTCATTGTTCGGGGACCCCCAAGTGTCAGTGTGTCATTGTTCTGGGACCCCCAAGTGTCAGTGTGTCCTTGTTCTGGGACCCCCAAGTGTCAGTGTTTCATTGTTCTGGGACCCCCAAGTGTCAGTGTGTCATTGTTCTGGGACCCCCAAGTGTTAGTGTGTCATTGTTCTGGGACCCCCAAGTGTCAGTGTGTCATTGTTCTGGGACCCCCAAGTGTCAGTGTGTCATTGTTCTGGACCCCCAACTGTCAGTGTGTCATTGTTCTGCACCCCAAGTTTTTTTAACTCAGCTGGGGGAGCCCATTAACAGCTGATGACTCATCAGTTGTTATGGACACTGCGGCCCCACTCCTTAACAACCAGCTTATACTGCGCCTCAATTGGGCAGTGCATTGCAGGGCATTCGGCGGAGGGAACACCCTGCAAATTCTGGTGAACTGAATGCTCGGCCGAACCATTCACCCAAATCTACAGGTGACCTCCTTTCTACAGGTGACGTCTATTCTACTGGTGATCTCTACTCTACAGCAGTGGTGTCACTAGAGGGGGGGGGACATGCCCCCCCCAATAGGATCTAACCTCCTGCTCTGGGATGGCGGGTCAGTAAGCCCAGATTGCGGGATCCCAACCTGCCATCCCCAAGCATTATTGTGGCCAACGAAGCCGGCACTAGAGGAAGCGGAGCCGATGCTTCCCGTATAGTTCTGTCTCCTGTCACTGGCGCAGGGATATCAAATGTACTCCGCCTGTGAGAGGGGCCATACAGGAAGCTACGGCTCCGCTCTCTACTGCAGCCGCATGATTCCCCCAGCGCCGCTCCGGTCACACTCTGTTGGTTTCTCAGAGGAGCCAGCAGTACCTGCCAGCAGCACCCACCAACCACCAGTACCAGCCAGCAGCACCCACCAACCACCAGTACCCACCAACCAGCAGTACCAGCCAGCAGCACTCACCAACCACCAGTACCCACCAACCAGCAGTACCAGCCAGCAGCACTCACCAACCAGCAGTACCCACCGACCAGCAGTACCAGCAGTACCCACCGACCAGCAGTACCAGCCAGCAGCACCCACCAACCAGCAGTACCCACTAACCAGCAGTACCAGCCAGCAGCACCCACCAACCAGCAGCACCCACCAACAGTATCTGCCAACAGCACCCACCAGCAGTACCCTCCATAGAAAGAATATAACCATCTTTCCCAATTCAAGGGGGCAGGGACTACCAAGGGTCTGTGAAAGGGATTGGGCTGTGGTGTGTTCTCACGCGCTAACCCCCCCCCCCCCCCAATTGCTGCTGACATACGACAGCCATTGGTGGCAGTGGCGGTTCCCACCTCCCTTGGAGCTGTCTACGGCTAGCTGTGGGGTCAGATAGGGTGCTTAGAAGTTGCAGCTGCATTAGTTTCTCCCCCCCCCCCCCTCCAGGCTGTTTTCACCCAGTGATCTGGGCATCAACACACCTCCTGTATGAGAGCACCCCCCCACTCTGGATGAAGGAGCACAATTTTAGGTTTTTAGTTCACTAGCTGTAAGCCATAATCAGAAAATTCTTAAAGTATATCACTCTGTGTGTACGGCATTTATACAAAATATTAGGAGTTTACATTTTTTTATTAAAATTACTGAAAAAAAAAAAAAAATTACTTTCTGATGATATTCTAATGCACTTGTATAATAATTTTTAGGATTTAATCTAATTGTTTTATTAAAAAAAAAATATATATATATTTTTTAATAAATATTTTTTTATATACAGTAGATTATTAAAAGTAATACAATATATTTTTATTATTTAAAGTAATAAATAATAATAAAAAATTTACTTTCTGATGATATTCTAATGCAATTCAATATAAACTGTTTTATTAAAAAAAAGTTTTATTTTTTTATAAACGTAAAAAATAATATTTTTTGTATACAGTAGTTTATTATTAAAAGTAATACAATATATTTTTTTATTATTTAAAGTAATAAATAATAAAAAAAATATATCTTTCTGATGATATTCTAATGCACTTGTATAATAATTTTTATATTCAATATAAATTGTTTTATTAAATAAAATTTTTATTTTTATAAACGTAAAAAATAATATTTTTTTTATACAGTAGTTTATTAAAAGTAATACAATATATATTTTTTATTATTTAAAGTAATAAATAATAAAAAAAAAATACTACTTTGATGATATTCTAATGCCCTTGTATAATAATTTTTATATTCAATATAAACTGTTTTATTAAAGTTTTATTTATTTTTATAAACGTAAAAAATAATATTTTTTATATACAGTAGTTTTTATTAAAATATATTTTTTATTATTAAAAGTAATAAATAATAATAAAAAAAAAAAAAAAAAATGTAATTTTCCCTTTAAACTACCCTAAAATTATGTTTTTGTTGCAAAGCTATTTGCTTATATAAAAGTTGTCCCCCCCCCCCCCCCCCAAATCAGATGCTTTTCAGTCTGTTAATTTCATAAATAAAATAGAAATGTTGGCTAGTTTGTCCCTTCCAAAATTAAACCGGTTTTACTTTACTAGCTTAGAGAACAGGACAAAAACCTACCTTGGCAATGGGGCCCCCTACTGTTACTTTAGTATAGGGGTGCAGGGATAAACGAATTCCCTCCATCCATGCGACCAGTCCAGTGCAGAATCCCTTTGAAGGCACTTTTTTTGGGCTCCAATCACAAGCTGGCGTACAATGAAGGGTTCTTGTACTATACCTGACGATGCTGAAGGACCACCCAGAGCTTCAGGCTGAGGAAAGCGCCACTGGAGTGAAGGAGAAGGCAAATAATGCACCTTATCCTTTGACTAAACCGGCATTTGACCCTTGCAGTACAGGTAAGGGGTGGAGGCGGGGCGCCGCATTGCAAGGGTAGAGTTTGTCTAATTCCGGAGTTCAGCTTTAAGCTATACCTAGGCCATTGGTGAATAAACCTGCCCATAATGGAAATGTAATGATTGCTCTGGTCTTTAGGGGGAGCTCTAGTGGTTAGTGCTGCAAACCCGGATAGGTCAGGGCATCCATCGGCTCTGTAGTGGGGTGTTCTTGCCTTGCTGGAGACCCTAGAAAACCTAGGAAGCCAGAAAACGTCTCAGCCAAACAGACTCCGCCTACTGCGCAAATATCGCTCTTGGGCAGACTGACCCTTTAAAATTATGACCCCACCCCCTCCCATTTCGGATATCGCGGCCTCTCCAGTCACCAGACTAAGTCAATATATTATCAATTAAACTTTTATTAGAAGAAAATTACAAGTAAAGCATGAACAGTAGAACGTGGAATGGATGAAAAGTGCGGCACTCGCCTCCGGCGCCCTCAGACCCTCTTCAGGTGACTCACAAACGCAGCGTGACAGGCTACCATTATCCCACCAATCAGGTTCATGAACTCCTGGAAATTCAATTGTCTGTCCTGTTTCCCGTCCGTGCTGCCGTCCACCGACTCCATCAACCGACGCACGATGTTGGGGTCCTTCTGATTCTACAGAGGTGAACAGAAAACAAAGATTGAGACGCGAATCACACACATCTATGCAGATTTGATTCTCACAAGATCTGTAGTCTACTGTCTGTTTCAGGAACAGAAGCGTCACTAGAGGTCCTCAGTCTGATGGCCAGCATCATTCAACCCACTTCCTCTGAATCCAGGTCATCCCGGACAAGCCCCCCAGCCGGTGACTGGACAGTGAAAAAAGCAGAGCAGCAATGAGGTCATCCCGGACAAGCCCCCAGCTGGTAGATTGGACAGTGCAAAGAGAAGCAGAGCAGCAATGAGGTCATCCCAGGCAAGCCCCCAAACGGTGATTGGACAGTGAAAAGAGAAGCAGCGCAGCAATGAGGTCATCCCCGACAAGCCCCCAACTGGAGATTGGACAGTAAAAAGAGAAGCAGCGCAGCAATGAGGTCATCCCAGGAGAAGCCCCCAACCGGTGATTGGACAGTGAAAAAGAGAAGCAGCGCAGCAATGAGGTCATCCCGGACAAGCCCCCAACCAGTGATTGGACAGTGAAAAGAGAAGCAGAGCAGCAATGAGGTCATCCCAGGAGAAGCCCCCAACCGGTGATTGGACAGTGAAAAGTGAAGCAGCACAGCAATGAGGTCATCCCGGACAAGCCCCCAACTGGTGGATTGGACAGTGCAAAGAGAAGCAGAGCAGCAATGAGGTCATCCCGGACAAGCCCCCCAACCGGTGACTGGACAGTGAAAAAAAGCAGCGCAGCAATGAGGTCATCCCGGACAAGCCCCCAACTGGTGGATTGGACAGTGCAAAGAGAAGCAGCACAGCAATGAGGTCATCCCAGGCAAGCCCCCAACCGGTGATTGGACAGTGAAAAGAGAAGCAGCGCAGCAATGAGGTCATCCCCGACAAGCCCCCAACCGGTGATTGGACAGTGAAAAGAGAAGCAGTGCAGCAATGAGGTCATCCCTGACAAGCCCCCAACCGGTGATTGGACAGTGAAAAACAGAAGCAGCACAGCGATGAGCTCATCTGTTACTCTGCTCTCCTCTTATCGGCATGCTTCTTGTCAGCACAGGAACTAAATGGCTCCTTGTACTGCTTCTCCCTCTCCCAGTCTAAGCGCTGCTGTGTAGGGATTGCAAAAAGCTAATACCAGGTCACATTCAGGGACTTGCATGGCTTTTATGTAAAAATACATTAAAAAGATTACAGAACTGCATGCATTTGAACCGTATATCCGAGCCCCCCTTTTTTTTGGTTGGCCCCTCATTGACATGCTAAGGAGGATCTGCAATAAAAAATGTTTGGCTTATTTTCGTCGCAGTGAGGTCATCACTAGGTCTCTATGCAATGCAGGCAGATCATGGCTGGTGGGAGGGGCCAGTACATAGATTCCTCAAAACATCCCAGCACCAGGACTCCGAACTCCTCTCCAGGGCCCTCAGCCCTGATGCAAGCAGTTGGGACACTTTGGGCCCAATTTGGAGATTGTCACTTAGGGGTGTACTGACTTTTGTTGCCAGCGGTTTAGACATTAATGGCTGTGTGTTGAGTTATTTTGAGGGGACAGCAAATTTACACTGTTATACAAGCTGTACACTCACTACTTTACATTGTAGCAAAGTATCATTTCTTCAGTGTTGTCACATGGGAGGGGTGTACTTACTTTTGTGAGATAGTGTAAAACTCCAACTTTATGCAACCTCCCATGGTGAGAAACTCAGTGAAATCAGAGCTAAGCCATTTCAGTCCAGGAGAGGGGGGGGGGGGGGGGGGGGTGTTTCCTTTAACAGATAACTTAGCAAATGTCTCCATCTAATGGTGGGGAAGGTGTATTACACCTATTTTCTAAAACTACCAAAAAAGTAGTCAAGAGTTCCTTTTCTCAGAAGGGATTTTTTTTTCTCTCCGAGAAAAGGGGCAGAACTTCCCCTTTGAGTCACCCCCTTGTCTCCGCTCCTAACCCACCACCCAGTACCGTCTCCGCCCCTAACCCACCACCCAGTACCGCCCCTTCTAAAGAATAAAGAAACAAGTAACATTTGTTGTACTAAGTAATTTCTATGCAATTTAAAACAATAGGAAATGTCATTAAATAGATCCTGCAGCCAGCAAAAATAGACACCCCCCCCAGCAACAATAGACCCCCCACAACAAAATACTTACCCAGCTTCACTAGACTCCTGGCAGCAACAACAGATCTCTCCACAGCCAGCATCAATAGACACCTATCTCAACAGTAGACCCCTTCCAGCAACAACTGACCCCCCTCAGATACCCAAGACCCACCCATGCAACAGTAGATAGACACCGCCACCCCACCCAGCAACAACTCCCCCTGCAAATATAGATTCCCAGCATCAATAGACCCCTATCTCAACAGTAGATCCCTTCCAGCAACTACTGACCCCCCCTCAGAAACCTAAGACCCACCAATGCAACAGTAGATAGACACCGCCACCCAGCAACAACTCCCCCTGCAAATATAGATTCCCAGCACCAATAGACCCCTATCTCAACAGTGGATCCCTTCCAGCAACAACTGACCCCCCCTCAGAAAACATAAGACCCACCCAAGCAACAATAGATAGACCTCCCCAGCAACAATACCCCTTGCAAATGTAGATTCCCCCAGCATCTATAGACTCCACATCACACCCCAGCGTCAATAGACCCCCCATCTAAACAGTAGATTCCTTCCAGCAACAACTGACCCCCCCAGCAACAATACCCCTTGCAAATATAGATCCCACCTCACACCCCCAGCATCAATAAACCCCTATCTCAACAGTAGATCCCTTCCAGGAACATATGACCCCCTCAGCAACATAAGACCCAAACCCAAGCAACAGTAGGTAGACACCCCCACCCCAACAATACCCCCTGCAAATATAGATTCCCAGCACCAATAGACCCCCATCTTAACAGTGGATCCCTTCCAGCAACAACTGACCCCCCACCCCCTTTTCCAGCAACAACTGACCCCAGCCCCCCAGCAACAAAATAGATAGACCCACAGCAGCAACTATAGATCCCCAGCATCAATAGACCCTACACCACACCCTAGCATCAATAGACCCGTATCTCAACAGTAGATCCCTTCCAGCAACAACTGACCCCCTCAGGAACATAAGACCCACCCCCCAGCAACAACACCCCCTGCAAATGTAGATTCCCCCAGCATCTATAGACTCCACATCACACCCCAGCATCAATAGACCCCCATCTAAACAGTAGATTCCTTCCAGCAACAACTGACCCCCCCAGCATCTCTCCATCTGCTCTTTATCCCACAAGAAGCTCTCTTACTCCTATCCAAGTGGTCATTCAGCCTGACGTCCGAACTTTCCAGGCTGCAAGTTGTAGAAGAGGTTCCCCATCCCGCCTACAAAAAGTGCCAAATCTTCTTCCCATGTGAGTTTGATGGTGCCGCCCCCCCCCCCCCCCCCCAGCCTCCAGTGGGTTCTCTTGGTCCTTCAGGTAGATCCATCCACCCAGTACTCCTATCTGTGTCTGAAGTTCCCCGTTGTCCATAGAAAGCCCTTACTATGCGATGAGCCTGATCTCCCCATGTGAGTTACTAATTTACAATATTTCCCAGTACTAATAATGCTGCACTTAGTTTGGTGCCCCCCAGTGGGTTCTCTTGGTCCTTCAGGTGGATCCATCCACCCAGTACTCCCATCTTGGCCTGAAGTTCCCATTTGTTGTGAGACTTCGATCGGAAGCCCTTACTATGCGATGAGCCTGATTTTGACTGTCACCGTGTGAGTTGCCATATGCCTTTTCACGACAAGAATTGTTAATATACTACACTCAGATTGCGCCCTGCTGTTCTTTTCCATTATTCCTTTTCTTAGAGTCTCCCCAGTGAAAGAAACATGGAACCCATCTGGAAGATATTACAGCCAAGGTACGTACAGCGGTAAAGGAGTTGAGTTCCGTCTTCATAAATCCCTCGAACTCTGTGTAATCCATCTCATTTTTTGCGCCTTTCTTGCCGGCATAGTGTTGGTAGATGCGAACAATGCTTTCCATAGCAGATTCTATGTCTGTTGGTTTTGTGGCGGAGGGGGCGGGGTTCTGGGGAAAGATACGGCACACATACAGTCACAAATTGGATTCAGATGTTCTCAGATACTCCAAAAAGACAGCAACCAATATACACAAGGCAAAAAGTAAGTGAACCCCTCTCCAGATGACTGTTCAGGCGTTTCCAGTGAAGGGGACCCTTAATACTACATTGTATAAAGACCTTGTAGACCAGACAGACTCTCACCGCATGACTGTCCCCGGTGTACAAACCTAGCTCCATAAAAGACATGGTGTGACCAGCTTGGTGTGGAGGAACTCGTGTGTCCTGCACAGAGCCCCAACCTCAACCCTACTGAACACATTAGGGATGTTGGTTGCGAGACAACTTTTTTTTGAGGCCCAATCTGTGAGCCAGGTTTTCTTATCCAATATCAGTACCCAATGTTACAAATTCCCACACACACCCTCCAAAAATCTTTGGAAAGCCCTCCTAGGAGGAGCAGAGCCAGCTCCATTAAAGACATGGTTTGACCAGTTTGGTGTGGAGGAAAAAGTGGTCTGCACAGAGCCCCAACCTCAACCCCACTGAACAGGTTTAGGATGATTTGGAATGCCAATTGTGAGACCGGTCTTTTTTTGGTGCCAAACGTGAGGCCCAGTGTGTGAGCCAAGTCTTCATCCAGCATCCGTACCTAACCTCAAAATGAGCACAAATTCCCACAGACACCCTCCAAAATCTTGAGAAAAGCCTTCCTAGAAGGAGTAGAGCTAGCCCCATAAAGACATGGTTTGACCAGTCTGGCGTGGAGGAACTCATGTGTCCAGCAGAGCCCTGACCTCAACTCTATGGAACACCTTTGGGATAAATTGGAATGCCAGCTGGGTGTGGAGGAACTGGGGGTTCTTGGCTTCAGCCCTACCCAAACATCTTTGGGAGGAACTTGAATGCCAATAATAAGCCAGGTCTTCTCATCTAACTTCTTTGAAGCCCCGTTTCTGATTTTAGGCTGGGCAGTGGTGGGGAAAGTGCATACCGTATATACTCGAGTATAAGCCGAGTTTTTCAGCATGTTTTTTCATGCTGAAAGTGCCCCCCTCGGCTAATACTCGAGTCACTGGCTTCACTGTGCTTTTAAAAATGGCGCCGCTCGGCGCCGACGCGTCACTGCGCATGTGCGGCATGCCCGGGAATAGCCGAACGTGTTCGGGTCTTCCCGAGCATCGGCGGCGCATTTGCGGTGACGTACTATTGGCACCGGACGGCGCAATTTTTAAATCAAAAGGGGCTCACCGACAGGTAAGTGAGACTCCTCCACAGCCCCTGCATTGCCTCATGCAGTGCTGCGGGCATAGTACAGGACATTCTCCTGTACCATGCCCGCAGCACTGCATCTCCTGTGCCATGCCTGTACCTACAGTGCCATGCCTATACCTACAGTGCCATGCCTATACCTACAGTGCCATGCCTATACCATCTCCTGTGCCATGCCTATACCATCTCCTGTGCCATGCCTATACCATCTCCTGTGCCATGCCTATACCATCTCCTGTGCCATGCCTATACCATCTCCTCTGCCCTTACCATGACCTGTGCAATGCCTATACTATGACCTGCGCCATCTCCTGTACCATGCCCGCAGCCCCTGTTTTGTGTCTTGTAGTGATCCAGTAGCTGCTGAATTTCCCACCGTAGGCTTATACTCGACTCAATACATTTTCCCACTTTTTTTGTGGTAAAATTAGGGGTCTCGGCTTATATTTGGGTCGGCTTATACTCGAGTATATACGGTACTTCCCTAAAGTTGTTTAGTTGTCTCACAAGGTCTAAGAAAGGAAGCCTTGAAAGTCTAGTTACCTTAAAATGACTTCATACTATAGGAATGTCATTGTAAAAACAGACCATAGGGACACGTTAGGCCACTAATCTCCTTGCAGGAATGTGCTCGCTCGCTTTCTTAGAACGTAATTTTGCTCCAATGGGGGTGGGTTGGCCATTCCTTACACACAAGCCCTATATACTACAGTTATGACTTGAAATATTGAGTCTCGTTTTAGAGCTTGCCATCATGCATGCATCTGATCACCTGCCACGCCGCAGCAAAAGCAGGCAGGACCCTGTGGCAAAACAGCATCTTTAGTTAGGTTTTCTAATATTATTGTCATCTGTATCTGCCATTAATTATATGTTATTCTTAGAAGTACTTGTGTGATCTTTACACACATTAATTACAACCCCAAAAATGCTATCACCTATCTGTGATAAAATAGAAAGACCCTCTCAGAAAATGCTGTTGTGCTCATAAGTTTACACACCCTGGCAGAATTTATGATTTCTTGGCCATTTTTACGAGAATACGAATAACACAAAAACTTTTTCACTCATGGTTAGTGTTTAGCTGAAGCCATTTATTATCAATCAACTGTGTTTACTCTTTTTATATCATAACAGAAAATACCCAAAATGACCTGATCAAAAGTTTACACACCCTGGTGATTTTGGCCTGATAACATGCACACAAGGTGACACACAGGGGTTCGAATGGCTATTGAAGGTCACCATCCTCACCTGTGATCTGTATGCTTGTAATTAGTGTGTATAAAAAGGTCAATGAGTGTCTGGACTCCTGACAGACCCTGGCATCTTCCATCCAATGCTGCACTGACGTTTCTGGATTCTGAGTCATGGGGAAAGCAAAAAGAATTGTCTGTGGGATGTGCGGGAAAAGGTAGTTGAACTGTATATAACAGGAAAGGGATAAAAAAAAAAAAAAAAAAAAGATATCCAAGATATCCAAGGAATTGAGAATGCCAATCAGCAGAGTTCAAACTCTAATCAAGAAGTGGAAAATGAGGAGTTCTGGTGAAACCAAATCACGGTCAGGAAGACCAACTAAAATTTCAGCCACAACTGCCAGGAAAATTGTTCGGGATGCAAAGAAAAACCCATAAATACCTTCAGGTGAAATACAGGACCCTCTGAAAACATGTGGTGTGGCTGTTTCAAGATGCACAAAAAGGAGGCACCTGAAGAAAGATGGGCTGCATGGTTGAGTGGCCAGAAGAAAGCCATTACTATGCAAATGCCACAAAGTATCTCGCTTACATAGTAGTTGAGGTTGAATAAAGACAATAGTCCATCCAGTTCCCCCTGTGTAGGTGTGTGTAGCTGTAATCATCTCTCATACCCCTGAATGTTCTGATCCTTGAGATGCAAGTCTAAGAGTCTTTTGAAAGCCACCATACTTCCCGCAGAAACCACCTCTTGTGGTAGAGAATTCCACAATCTTGTAGCCCTAACAGTAAAAAAACCCCCACGTTGCCTGAGGTTAAAACGCTTCTCCTCTAATCGCATTGCATGCCCCCAAGTCCTCATGCAATCCTTGCGACTGAACAGCTTTTTTTCTAAGCTGAGATCCCCATTGAGATATTTATAAATTGCTATCATGTCCCCCCTCAGGCGTCTTCTCCAGGGAGAATAAATCAAGCGATTGCAGACGCTCTTCATAATTAAGGTCCTCCAATCCCCTAATTAGTTTATTTGCCCTTCTCTGGACTCTCTCCAGCTCCAACACATCCCTCCTGAGGACTGGCGACCAGAACTGGACAGAATACTCCAGATGCGGTCGGACCAGAGTTTTATAAAGTGGAAGGATTATAGTCTTATCTCTGGAATACATCCCTTTCTTTATGCATGCTAATATTCTGATGGCTTTGGCAGCTGCCGCTTGACATTGCATGCTGTTGCCTAATCTATCATCAACCAAGACTCCCAGATCTTTCTCCATTTTTGATTCCCCCAAGGGTTCCCCTCCTAACGTGTATTGTGCTTTTATGTTTTTAGTCCCCAAGTGCAAAACCTTACACTTCTCCACGTTAAACCTCATTTGCCATGTCGTTGCCCACTCTGTTATTTTGTCCAGGTCATTCTGTAGGATATCTGCTTCATGTTGTGCTGTTATTGCCCTGGCCAATTTTGTGTCATCCACCAAAACCGATATTGAGCTACTGATCCCGTCCTCAATGCTGTTTATGAATAAATTGCAATACACCAAACAGCACAGAGACAGGCCTCAAACCTTCTGCCACAAGCTCATTTGGAGTGAGGAGACCAAAAATTGAGCTTTTTGGCCACAACCATAAAACGCTACATTTGGAGAGGAGTCAACAAGGCCTATGATGAAAGGTCCACCATCCCTACTGTGAAACATGGAGGTGGATCGCTGATGTTTTGGGGATGTGTGAGCTACAAAAGGCACAGGGAATGTGGTCAGAATTGATGGCAAGATGAATGCAGTACGTCAGTGGTCCTCAACTCCGGTCCCACTAACAGGCCAGATTTTAAGTATTACCTTGGGGAGATGCAGACTAGAGTACTGCAATCACTGGAGCAGCAAATTATATCACCTGGGATGTATTTCAGTTATCTTGCAAACCTGGCCTGTTAGTGGGCCCTGAGGACCACTGCAGGATGTTATCAAAAAATACTGGAGGAAAATTTGCATTCATCAGCCAGAAAGCTGCGCATGGGACGGACTTGGACTTTCCAACATGACAATGATCCTAAAACACAAGGCCAAGTCCACCTGTCATTGGCTACAGCAGAATAAAGTGAAGGTTCTGGAGTGACCATCTCAGTCTCCTGACCTCCAATATCATTGAACAACTCTGGGGAGATCTCAAACGTGCCGTTCATGCGAGACAGCCCAAGAATTTACAGGAACTGGAGGAAGAATGGGCGGCTTTACCATCTGAGAAGATAAAGAGCCTCAGCCACAAATACCACAAAAGACTCCAAGCGGTCAATAATGTTAAAAGGGGGCAATACACGGTATTAGGAACTGGGGTGTGTAAACTTTTGATCAGGTCATTTTGGTCGTTTGTGTTGTCATTAGGATATAAAAAGAGTAAACGCAGCTGATTGATAATAAATTACTTCAGCCAAACATTGACCATGAGTGAAAGAAAAGTTTTTGTGTGATCATTCATATTCTCAGAAAAATGGCCAAGAAATCCTAAATTCTGCCAGGGTGTGTAAACTTATGAGCACAACTGTTATCTCCAGGAGGGAAGCTGGTAAGCATCTCCCGATAAACTTTCTTAAAATGCAAGGAGAGGATCCTTTTCTTATATCTAGATCTGCCCTAAAAAGGCATTCTGCTTTTATTTTTCATTCCAGGTATGGTCTGTCCCTTTAAAAAATTCTCCACACCGTACACTCTGGCTGTTGACTTTTGCAGAGTTTCTCGTGACACATCCGGTGTTATCTGCCGGATCTGCAAACCAGGATGATTCATCGCATCAACATACAAATACTGCTAAGCAACAAGTTTGGCCGTCGATGGAGCAGAGGCGGGAAAAGTTTAATAGGCAACTAGAGGGAGGAATTAGGCCGAGCGGGGCTTTGGCAGGCAATCAGGCAGAGCGGGGCTTGGGCAGGCAATCAGGCAGAGCGGGGCTTGGGCAGGCAATCAGGCAAAGCGGGGCTTGGGCAGGCAATCAGGCAAAGCGGGGCTTGGGCAGGCAATCAGGCAAAGCGGGGCTTGGGCGGGCAATCAGGCAAAGCGGGGCTTGGGCGGGCAATCAGGCAAAGCGGGGCTTGGGCGGGCAATCAGGCAAAGCAGGGCTTGGGGAGGAATTAGGCAAAGCAGGACTTGGGGAGGAATTAGGCAAAGCAGGACTTGGGGAGGAATTAGGCAAAGCAGGACTTGGGGAGGAATTAGGCAAAGCAGGACTTGGGGAGGAATTAGGCAAAGCAGGACTTGGGGAGGAATTAGGCAAAGCAGGGCTTGGGAAGCGGCCCCAGGGCAGGCAGCCTACCGGGAAATTTCCCGGTATCCCGGTAGGCCAGTCCGGCCCTGCTTGGGGAGGAATTAGGCAAAGCAGGGCTTGGGGGAGTAATTAGGCAAAGCAGGGCTTGGGGGAGTAATTAGGCAAAGCAGGGCTTGGGGGAGTAATTAGGCAAAGCAGGGCTTGGGGGAGTAATTAGGCAAAGCAGGGCTTGGGGGGAGTAATTAGGCAAAGCAGGGCTTGGGGGAGTAATTAGGCAAAGCAGGGCTTGGGGGAGTAATAAGGCAAAGCAGGGCTTGGGGGAGTAATAAGGCAAAGCAGGGCTTGGGGGAGGAATAAGGCAAAGCAGGGCTTGGGGGAGGAATAAGGCAAAGCAGGGCTTGGGGGAGGAATAAGGCAAAGCAGGGCTTGGGGGAGGAATAAGGCAAAGCAGGGCTTGGGGGAGGAATAAGGCAAAGCAGGGCTTGGTGGAGGAATAAGGCAAGCAGAGCTTGGGGGAGGAATAGGCAAGTAGCATACCTTTTGTGTTGGTGGCAACTTCAACAAGGCCTCATTGCAGGCCACCATCATCCCACCGATAAGGTTGAGAAACTCTTGAAAGTCAATCTCTCCATCCTGCTTCCCATCGACCCCACCGTCTACAGACTTCAATATTTTCCGCAGGATCTGTGGGTCCTTCTGGTTCTTGGGAAAGGAGGGTGTAAGAAGACGAGAGGGGTCATCAAAAACCATTAAAAAAAATATACAACACAGAAGGCAAGAAAACAAATGTTGTTGATTTTATTAATAGAGATGTGCAGGACGGAATTAAAAGGTTTTGTTAATTTTGTTTCATCGTATTCGTTGTTAGAACAAATTTTTATTTTTTGGGATTGGTTTCATATATTCGTTACTTTGACATGGAATTGGGGAAATCAAATCGGAATTGGGGGAAACCAACCATATTGCAATAAATATAGTAAGGTATGAAAATGGAAAAAATAAAAAAAATAAAAAAAAACACAAGATTTCTACTTCGACTGCTTTATAGAATAAAAAAATTAAACAGAAAAGAAAATATTTTATTTTATTTTATTCTATTATATTAAGCAGCCCAAGTAGGAATCCTCTTATTTAACTTTTATACTGCACTGTATTTATTGCAGTAGGTTTCCATTTTAAATTCAAATTAATTTTGTTATATCTTATTTCTGATTTGTTACTATAGTGATTCGGAAATTCAGATACACCCGAATAACGAAAAATTTTGTCAAAATTTCGATACCTAACAAAAACGTATTACACGTGTCCATCGATTATAGACACTTATCAGTCAAGGTTTCCGGTCCCTAATGTACGCTCCTTCTGGGTTCATATCCTGAGAGTCTTGTAGACCTTTATGGAATATAATGGTGCATGCAGGTTCAATAGGCAAGAAATGGTGCCAAATATTTTTTATGAACTTGCACCATGTATGCAAGATCTGTCCATTCCTTCTTAGTCTTGACTGCTGGGGCTTATACTATATGAGGTTTGATAAATAAAATTAGAACTTTGCTTGCTGTCTGAAATCCAATCCCCCCACCCAACACCAATGTCAGTATAGACTGCTCAGGCATGTAACCAGAAGGTCTTTGCACTGGAAAATCTATTTCACCAGCTAAACTGCCCCTGCCCCTCCAATCTTCTAGTCATCCTACCACAATCATTAAAGCCCCGTACACACGAGTCGAAATTCGACCGGGAATTTTCGTCCCAACGTCCGATCTGCTGATTTTCGGATTCCGACAACCGACTCCGACTTTTCGGCCGAAAAAATCCTGGTGTGCAGGCTATAAAATTTTTGTCGACCGTCAAAACACGTCCGATTTTCGTCTCATTAGTACAGATTTCCATGGGGAAAAATCTTATGAGCAAGACTGGGCATGCTCAGAGATGAAAGAACACAAAGAAAGCAATCCAACACATGACATCACTTCTGAAGTAGAATTCTGTCGTACGGGAAAATTCGTGTGCAGTCTAGAGCAGTGGTCCTCAACCCTGGCCTACAGGGCCCACTAACAGGCCAGATTTTAGGTATTACCTTGGGGAGATGCAGACTAGAGTACTGCAATCACTGAGCAGCAAA
Organism: Pelophylax lessonae; assembly: GCF_965119305.1. Taxonomy (NCBI): domain Eukaryota; kingdom Metazoa; phylum Chordata; class Amphibia; order Anura; family Ranidae; genus Pelophylax; species Pelophylax lessonae. The sequence goes on from NC_138780.1 coordinate 3,540,606, forward strand.
TGATATCACCTGGGATGTATTTCAGTTATATTGAAAATCTGGCCTGTTAGTGGGCCCTGTAGGCCAGGGTTGAGGACCACTGGTCTAGAGCACATTCCAACCAACAGACACCACTCTGGAAAAAAGACGGACGAAATTCGTTGCGTGTATACGAGGCTTTAGATCTTTCTTCTGGAATAGTAGTCCGCTCAACTCATTCATTCAAGAACCCTCTATCTTACAGTTTGAAGTGGTGCTCTTCCTGACCATCGGAACACCCCAAGAATTCAATTATTGCAGTTGCCCAGACTTGACATCTTCTGTTGAGGAAAGAGCAAAAAGGGACAAAAGAAAGAAGAGAAAAAAGGACAGAAGAGAGAAGACGAAAGAAACAGTGCCACCGGCGAGTCCTTTTCGAGTGATCTTCTACACTTTTTCAGCATGGTGGAAACCAGAATCACCCTTACCAGATGTGTGCAAAGAGAAAACTCATTTGGAGAGTTCTTTGGGGGACTTGGTGGTCATAAGGTCTTGTTTTAGCTTTTTGGAGAGTTCTTTGGGGGACTTGGTGGTCATAAGGTCTTGTTTTAGCTTTTTGGAGAGTTCACTGGGGACTTGGTGGTCATAAGGTCTTGTTTTAGCTTTTTGGAGAGTTCATTGGGGACTTGGTGGTCATAAGGTCTTGTTTTAGCTTTTTGGAGAGTTCTTTGGGGACTTGGTGGTCATAAGGTCTTGTTTTAGCTTTCTGGAGAGTTCTTTGGGGGACTTGGTGGTCATAAGGTCTTGTTTTAGCTTTTTGGAGAGTTCTTTGGGGGACTTGGTGGTCATAAGGTCTTGTTTTAGCTTTCTGGAGAGTTCTTTGGGGGACTTGGTGGTCATAAGGTCTTGTTTTAGCTTTCTGGAGAGTTCTTTGGGGGACTTGGTGGTCATAAGGTCTTGTTTTAGCTTTCTGGAGAGTTCTTTGGGGACTTGGTGGTCATAAGGTCTTGTTTTAGCTTTTTGGAGAGTTCATTGGGGTCTTGTTTTAGCTTTTTGGAGGACTTGGTGGTCATAAGGTCTTGTTTTAGCTTTTTGGAGGACTTGGTGGTCATAAGGTCTTGTTTTAGCTTTCTGGAGAGTTCTTTGGGGGACTTGGTGGTCATAAGGTCTTGTTTTAGCTTTTTGGAGAGTTCATTGAGGACTTGGTGGTCATAAGGTCTTGTTTTAGCTTTTTGGAGAGTTCATTGGGGTCTTGTTTTAGCTTTTTGGAGGACTTGGTGGTCATAAGGTCTTGTTTTAGCTTTCTGGAGAGTTCTTTGGGGGACTTGGTGGTCATAAGGTCTTGTTTTAGCTTTTTGGAGGACTTGGTGGTCATAAGGTCTTGTTTTAGCTTTCTGGAGAGTTCTTTGGGGGACTTGGTGGTCATAAGGTCTTGTTTTAGCTTTTTGGAGAGTTCATTGAGGACTTGGTGGTCATAAGGTCTTGTTTTAGCTTTTTGGAGAGTTCATTGGGGTCTTGTTTTAGCTTTTTGGAGGACTTGGTGGTCATAAGGTCTTGTTTTAGCTTTCTGGAGAGTTCTTTGGGGGACTTGGTGGTCATAAGGTCTTGTTTTAGCTTTCTGGAGAGTTCTTTGGGGACTTGGTGGTCATAAGGTCTTGTTTTAGCTTTTTGGAGAGTTCATTGGGGTCTTGTTTTAGCTTTTTGGAGGACTTGGTGGTCATAAGGTCTTGTTTTAGCTTTTTGGAGGACTTGGTGGTCATAAGGTCTTGTTTTAGCTTTCTGGAGAGTTCTTTGGGGGACTTGGTGGTCATAAGGTCTTGTTTTAGCTTTTTGGAGAGTTCATTGAGGACTTGGTGGTCATAAGGTCTTGTTTTAGCTTTTTGGAGAGTTCATTGGGGTCTTGTTTTAGCTTTTTGGAGGACTTGGTGGTCATAAGGTCTTGTTTTAGCTTTCTGGAGAGTTCTTTGGGGGACTTGGTGGTCATAAGGTCTTGTTTTAGCTTTCTGGAGAGTTCTTTGGGGACTTGGTGGTCATAAGGTCTTGTTTTAGCTTTGACTCTCTTCCACCAGTGGCTGATTTTGGCTTCCCAATAGATGTAGGTTAAAGAAGTATAGATTGGATGCTTCCAAGTAGTGACCCCCTTTTGTTTGCCTAATTGGCTACAACTGGTCAAAGCCAAGTTCTAAGCCAACAGGCAAGTACGTGTTGTGGACAGGCAGAGCCATAACACTACTAGGAGATCGGTGGAAGCAGTGAGATTCTGGAGTTGATCCTGGAGACCAAATGGGACCTTTCACTCGGTACGAACCCAATGCATTCAGAGAACTTACAACTACGTTTTGGGACAGCACATGCACAACGGGTTCTTGTGCTTCATAACTAATTTAAATCTCTAGAGGAAAGGTGGCAAAGTCAGAGAAAAAAAAAAACCACAAGGATCCCTCACTTGTGGGAGCGGAGGATCACCGACTCCCTTAGGAAGATGTTGGTGGTTACCAACAGATGGAACAGACACTAAATTTTGGAGGATGAACCTCTTGCACATTGACTCAACCATTCTGCCCCCAGTTTAGAGCTCTTCCAGTGATCAGACAAGGCTCGGGACGATAAAAGTCTCACATATCTCACACCGGTAGACGATGGCATAGAAAAATAGACTCAAAACATTATTGATCGCTCACCTTGGTGAATGAGCCCAGCTCAGTGTTCATGAACTGCTCAAACTCCTTGAAGTTCATGGAGGTGGTGTTGCCTTCCTTGCCGGCGTACCTCTGGAAGACTGTGATGATCTTCTCCATGGATCGCTCCATTTCCGTGGGGTTAGTCTGCTTTGGTTGAGCCTGGAATTAAAATAAATAAATATCATGAAATGCATTGGCAATACTCATGAACATACACCATCCCTGCACCCATACTGTGCCCATTATAAGGGGTTTCCACCATCCCTGTGCCAAGTTAGCAGGTCCGTCCACCTGCTGTGCCCATTATGAGGGGTTTTTACCATCCTTGTGCTGAGTTCCCAGGTCTGTACACCCGCTGTGCCCATTATGAGGGGTTCCCAACATCCCTGTGCTGAGTTCCCAGGTCTGTACACCCGCTGTGCCCATTATGAGGGGTTCCCAACATCCCTGTGCTGAGTTCCCAGGTCTGTACACCCGCTGTGCCCATTATGAGGGGTTCCCACCATCCCTGTGCTGAGTTCCTGGGTCTGTACACCCGCTGTGCCCATTATGAGGGGTTCCCACCATCCCTGTGCTGAGTTCCCGGGTCTGTACACCCGCTGTGCCCGTTATGAGGGGTTCCCAACATCCCTGTGCTGAGTTCCCGGGTCTGTACACCTGCTGTGCCCATTATGAGGGGTTCCCACCATCCCTGTGCTGAGTTCCTGGGTCTGTACACCTGCTGTGCCCATTATGAGGGATTCCCACCATCCCTGTGCTGAGTTCCCGGGTCTGTACACCCGCTGTGCCCATTATGAGGGGTTCCCACCATCCCTGTGCTGAGTTCCCGGGTCTGTACACCTGCTGTGCCCATTATGAGGGGTTCCCACCACCCCTGTGCTGAGTTCCCGGGTCTGTACACCCGCTGTGCCCATTATGAGGGGTTCCCACCATCCCTGTGCTGAGTTCCCGGGTCTTTACACCCTCTGTCAGCGAAGCGAAGGTTCTGGTTTTACGGCACGGCTGCTTTCACAGCTCTGCATGATCTCCGGATTCCAGAATGGCAGGTTCTATGTACATGTGAAGACGCGCCCGGGTGCGGACAGACAGACGGTCGGGGTGGGCGTTGGCTGGAAGCGGGAAAGCAATGACTGCTGTGTTAGAAAACACAAAAGCAATCAGTCGAAATTCAGCTCAGAAAAGTCTTCAGCCTCGTCCGCATACCGTACCCTTCCTGCACCCAACATAACCAAACCTGGGGACTTCCGACTTATCCACGGCTTTCAGAACCTGGCCCCCGAGGGCCACTCACAGGACTTCCGGAGATGAAGTAGTTGTCATCTTACTCAAATAGAACCTGTCACTCTTTCCACAAGGTTGAGTGATGCCCTGGAGCCAGCGCCATTTCCGGGAACCCAGTTCAATGTCTGGGATATTAGCGGCTCGCCAATATCTTCAGTTGACGTTCTACTACCGGGCCCGGCATTACCAAAAAAAGGGTCACATGCCCTTTTAGGGTGTGCTGGGAGCCCATTCATTTTGAATAGGCTTTCTTAACTCAACACACTGCAAGGAAGTCAATGGGCCCTAAAGGGTTACAGAAAAAAAAAACCCACCTCAGGCTGGGAGTTCACCAACCACCATAAAACCATCTCGCAGCACATTCCACGACATTCCCCCAGTCCTACCGGGTGGAAGCAATAATGAGCCCCCCCCCCAGCAACATCTTCTGAACTCTACAAAGCGAGCATAGGGGCCCCTGCAGGCCCGTTATTCCCTCTTTGTAGCGAGGCCAATAGGAGGTCTCCTGGAGGCCTGTAAGGTCTCAGTCCTGTCATTGTCCTTCATGCTGTGTGGATCCTCTATACCAGGGGGTCTTCAAACTGCGGCCCAAGGACTGGATGTGACCCTTCACCTGCCTTTATCCCAACCCACCCCCCCCCCCAATGATGGGGCACTACTCCCCCCCCACTGACACCAATGATGGGGCACTATTCCTCCCACTGGCACCAGTGATGGGGCACTATTCCTCCCACTGGCACCAATGATGGGGCACTATTCCTCCCACTGACACCAATGATGGGGCACTATTCCTCCCACTGACACCAATGATGGGGCACTATTCCTCCCACTGACACCAATGATGGGGCACTATTCCTCCCACTGACACCAATGATGGGGCACTATTCCTCCCACTGACACCAATGATGGAGCACTATTCCCCCCCACTGACACCAATGATGGGGCACTATTCCCCCCCACTGACACCAATGATGGGACACTATTCCTCCCACTGACACCAATGAAGGGGCACTATTCCTCCCACTGACACCAATGATGGGGCACTATTCCTCCCACTGACACCAATGATGGGACACTATTCCTCCCACTGACAGCAATGACGGGGCACTATTCCTCCCACTGACAGCAATGACGGGGCACTATTCCTCCCACTGACACCAATGATGGGGCACTATTCCTCCCACTGACACCAATGATGGGGCACTATTCCTCCCACTGGCACCAGTGATGGGGCACTATTCCTCCCACTGGCACCAGTGATGGGGCACTATTCCTCCCACTGGCACCAATGATGGGGCACTATTCCTCCCACTGGCACCAATGATGGGGCACTATTCCTCCCACTGACACCAATGATGGGACACTATACCTCCCACTGACACCAATGATGGGGCACTATTCCTCCCACTGACACCAATGATGGGGCACTATTCCTCCCACTGACACCAATGATGGGACACTATACCTCCCACTGACACCAATGATGGGGCACTATTCCTCCCACTGACACCAATGATGGGACACTATACCTCCCACTGACACCAATGATGGGGCACTATTCCTTCCACTGACACCAATGATGGGGCACTATTCCTCCCACTGACACCAATGATGGGACACTATTCCTCCCACTGGCACCAATGACGGGACACTATTCCTCCCACTGGCACCAATGATGGGACACTATTCCTCCCACTGACACCAATGACGGGACACTATTCCTCCCACTGGCACCAATGATGGGACACTACCAAGAAGAGCGAGGGCCCATTCACATTTGTGCATTGCGGCAATGTGCGCTAACATTCATCAGCTAATGCACATCACTGTAATGCACTCGCAGATTGTAAATGACACCCGATCGCACCACAACACATATACCGTACTGTACGTTTTTTTTTTAATCCGTTGAGGTGCGTTTGCAGCCAATGACCACTAAGACACTGCAATGGGTCAGGGCCTTGAGACTATTGTTTTCTGAGCCCACATTATTTTTCCCCTGCCCCACCCAGATAGTGATGTCATAAAAAAAAATATAATAATAATAATAATAATAATAATAACAATAATAAATATTTTAATAATACTAATGTTTTTTTATTTTATACTTTTATATATTTTGTTAATGTTGAGAATAATAATTAAAGTCTGTGTCACTCAACCCTCAGCTCCGCTTTCTCTACCAAACTCTGTGCGGCAGAGGAGTCCGCAAATCAACGTCTGCGTCGCCTCCCAAAAAAATAAAAATTAAATTAAAAAAATGAATCGTAATAACAAAAAAAAAAAAAAAAAAAAAAAACAGTTTATGGAAAGTATTTGCAGAGTTTGTCAGGAGGGTCGGCGCAGCCACACCCACCCAGCGCTCGCAGGGATCAGGAAGAGGTCAGTGAGTCAGGGGAAGAGGAGTGTCGCAACCGCAGGCCCGGGACCATCTGCCATCCGGGGAGAGAATTAGTCAGAGGAAGATGACAAAGCCGATCGAATATTTCTAGAACGAATCCCATGGAAGGTTAACCCCTACAAGGCCGCAGAGTCCTCCCTCCCCCATATATGAAGGGGGGGGGGAATCAAACCTTTCCTATTTTATACTGTAGATTCATATGATCTGATCAATGTTTATAAACATTGTATCTTTAATGTAACAATATACACACAGCTGTACTCCTCATTCATTGTACACTTCCTTCCCGGTGATTGCACTTTGCTGCTTTTCTGCTCTGATTGGCCGAGAGCAACAGTGCGGCTGATTGGTCTCATCTCAGCAGGGATGCCAGTGGAAATATGGAACAGCAAGGCTGTGCAGTGTGAAAGTCTCAGCTATTACATTTTAACACTTTCAGTGATACAACATACGGTGACACCAACAGTGACAACAATCAGTCGCCATGGCGACAACGGACAGGACAGATCAGTTATTGATCACAGAGGGACAGACAATGCAAACAGGGCGACGGCCTTGCTTTGCATTGAGGTTATCAGCCCCGCCCTGATTAAACAGCCGCCATAAATCACTGCGACCGTTACAGGTCAGGCCCCTGTCACCTTTATTGACTCTCCATTGGAGGGCGGATCTCATTGTTTATAATGTCCAGGATGAATGGTACTACAAGTACCAGCATGCCCTGTGGAGCAGCTATGAGATCTCTGGCCCCCCAAAGATCAAACTACACCCATTATTGTATTCTCTGAGCAATTCAAAACCAAACTTTGGATTGAGTGTGGTGGGGGGGGGGGGGCTGTGTCCTCAGTTGGCCATTTCTCCCTCACTTCCTGTCCTGGTGACCCCACAGGAAGTGGCAATTCTCCCCATTGGGATCCAGGCAGCAGTAAAACCCTGACAGGAGGTTCTAGAGGCTGGAGACCCGATATCAGAGAGTCAGCTCAGCAGACCAAAATCCTGAGGGGAGGGGAGGGGGGATCCTATGAAGGCGTGACTACATGCCATGGACAGACGATGGCAGGAAAACACCCCATTAGACCCCCCCCCCCCCCCCAACTACCTCTGGGGAACTTTGAGGGTTTTGAAAATGCAGACAGACCTCAACTGTTCCGGATGGACTAAAAATCCCAGCATGCCCCGGTAGTAGCATCATATCCATCAATAGATAGGAGTCCATGTTCTGGCCCTGCAGGGGCATGCTGGGAGATGCCATGGCAGTCAGGAATAGAGAACATGATCTGTACATACGATGGATGGATGGATGGATCTGTAGACAGAGATCCAATATTCTGTATATTGTATATAGAGATGGATACAAGGTGTGTACATAGGGAGGTAGGATGGATAGATACAATGGAAGGATAGATGGATAAAATGGGCATGATGGATACAATGAATGGTCAGATGGATATGATGGAAGGATAGATGAATGGATAGATACAATGGAAAGATAGATATAATAGAAGGATGGATACAATGGATGGAAGGATAGATTGATACAATGGGGAGAATGGATATGAGGACTATAATGGAAGGTTGGATGGGTAGAATAGATATGATGGAAGGACAGATACAATGGATGGATGGATACATAGATACGATGGATAATGGACGGATGAATAGATAGATACAATGGTAGGATAGATGGATGGATGGATGGATGGATACATAGATACGATGGATGAATAGATAGATACAATGGAAGGATAGATGGATACCATGTATATGATAAGTGGATACAATGAATGGATACGATGGAAGGAAAGATGGATGGATAGAATAGAGATGTTTATGATCGATGCAATGGATGGAAGGATACATACAATGGATATGATTTGGGGGGGGGGGGGGGGTTCTAAAACTGGAGCATGCAGAATGTGGTGCAGCTCTGCAGAGTAACCAATCAGCTTCCAGGTCTTATTAGCAAAGCTTAAACCGAACACCCTGAGGCTGGAAGCTGATTGGCCGCCGTGCACAGCTGCACCACATTCTGTGCACTCGTTTTAGGAAATCTCCCAATATACAGTATGTTCATGGATGGATACAAAAATCCTAAATGTCCCAACTATGATTAATCCATGAACATCAATTGTATCTACCTGTCCATCCATCCACTGTACCTACCCATCCATCCACTGCATCTACCCACCCATCCACTGCATCTACCCACCCATCCACTGCATCTACCCACCCATCCACTGCATCTACCTATTGCATCTACCCGTCCATCCATCCACTGCATCTACCCATCCACTGCATCTACCTATTGCATCTACCCGTCCATCCATCCATCCACTGCATCTACCCACCCATCCACTGCATCTACCCACCCATCCACTGCATCTACCTATTGCATCTACCCGTCCATCCATCCACTGCATCTACCCATCCACTGCATCTACCTATTGCATCTACCCGTCCATCCATCCACTGCATCTACCCATCCACTGCATCTACCCATCCATCCATCCACTGCATCTACACATCCGTCCATTTACTGCATCTACCCACCCATCCACTGCATCTACCCATCCAGTGAACCTACCCATCCACTGCATCTACCCATCCATCCATCCACTGCATCTACCCATCCGTCCACTGCATCTACCCATTCATCCAGCCACTGCATCTACCCACCCATCCACATCTACCCATCCATCCACTGCATCTACCCATCCGTCCACTGCATCTACCTATTGCATCTACCCGTCCATCCATCCACTGCATCTACCCATCCACTGCATCTACCCATCCATCCATCCACTGCATCTACCCATCCGTCCACTGCATCTACACATCCGTCCATTTACTGCATCTACCCACCCATCCACTGCATCTACCCATCCAGTGAACCTACCCATCCACTGCATCTACCCATCCATCCATCCACTGCATCTACCCATCCGTCCACTGCATCTACCCATTCATCCAGCCACTGCATCTACCCACCCATCCACATCTACCCATCCATCCACTGCATCTACCCATCCGTCCACTGCATCTACCTATTGCATCTACCCGTCCATCCATCCACTGCATCTACCCATCCATCCAACCATCCATTGCATCTACCCATCCGTCCATCCACTGCATCTACCCATCCGTCCATCCACTGCATTTACCCATCCGTCCACTGCATCCATCCACTGCATCTACCCGTCCATCCATCCATATATTGCATCTACCCGTCCATCCATCCATATATTGCATCTACCCATCCATCCATCCACTGCATCTACCCATCCGTCCATCCACTGCATCCACTGCATCTACCCATCCATCCACTGCATCTACCCATCCATCCACTGCATCCATCCACTGCATCTACCCGTCCATCCAGCCACTGCATCTACCCGTCCATCCATCCATCCATTGCATCTACCCATCCATCCACTGCATCTACCCATCCGTCCATCCACTGCATCTACCCATCCACTGCATCTACCCATCCACTGCATCTACCCATCCGTCCACTGCATCTACCCATCCGTCCACTGCATCCATCCACTGCATCTACCCATCCGTCCACTGCATCCACCCATCCGTCCACTGCATCCACCCATCCGCCCACTGCATCCATCCACTGCATCTACCCGTCCATCCATCCACTGTATCTACCCGTCCATCCATCCATCCATTGCATCTACCCATCCATTGCATCTACCCATCCATCCACTGCATCTACCCATCCGTCCACTGCATCTACCCATCCGTCCACTGCATCCATCCACTGCATCTACCCATCCATTGCATCTACCCATCCGTCCATCCTCTGCATCCACTGCATCTACCCGTCCATCCATCCATCCACTGCATCTACCCATCCATTGCATCTACCCGTCCATCCATCCATCCACTGCATCTACCCATCCATTGCATCTACCCATCCGTCCATCCACTGCATCTACCCATCCATCCACTGCATCTACCCATCCATCCACTGCATCCATCCACTGCATCTACCCATCCGTCCACTGCATCTACCCATCCGTCCACTGCATCCACCCATCCGTCCACTGCATCCATCCACTGCATCTACCCGTCCATCCATCCACTGCATCTACCCGTCCATCCATCCATTGCATCTACCCATCCACTGCATCTACCCATCCACTGCATCTACCCATCCGTCCATCCACTGCATCTACCCATCCGTCCATCCACTGCATCTACCCATCCGTCCATCCACTGCATCTACCCATCCATCCACTGCATCCATCCACTGCATCTACCCATCCATTGCATCTACCCATCCGTCCATCCACTGCATCCACTGCATCTACCCATCCATCCACTGCATCTACCCATCCATCCACTGCATCTACCCATCCATCCACTGCATCCACCCGTCCATCCATCCACTGCATCTACCCGTCCATCCATCCATCCACTGCATCTACCCATCCATCCACTGCATCTACCCTTCCATCCATCCACTGCATGGATTTCCTGTATCTGTAACAACTGATTGATAGAAGAGAAGCTCACAGACGGATACATTGTATATAGCAGGGAAGCTCACAGACGGATACATTGTATATAGAAGGGAAGCTCACAGACGGATACATTGTATATAGCAGGGAAGCTCACAGACAGATACATTGTATATAGGAGGGAAGCTCACAGACGGATACATTGTATATAGAAGAGAAGCTCACAGACGGATACATTGTATATAGAAGAGAAGCTCACAGACGGATACATTGTATATAGAAGGGAAGCTCACAGACGGATACATTGTATATAGAAGAGAAGCTCACAGACGGATACATTGTATATAGCAGGGAAGCTCACAGACGGATACATTGTATATAGAAGGGAAGCTCACAGACGGATACATTGTATATAGCAGGGAAGCTCACAGACGGATACATTGTATATAGCAGGGAAGCTCACAGACGGATACATTGTATATAGAAGAAAAGCTCACAGACGGATACATTGTATATAGAAGGGAAGCTCACAGACGGATACATTGTATATAGAAGAAAAGCTCACAGACGGATACATTGTATATAGAAGGGAAGCTCACAGACGGATACATTGTATATAGAAGGGAAGCTCACAGACGGATACATTGTATATAGAAGGGAAGTGTACAGACGGATACATTGTATATAGAAGGGAAGTGGGACTTCCTCTCCGGTGTACAGATTATTCTTATTTACTAAACAAACATTCCAAGCTGAACATTAGACTGACCCCTCCCCCCCCCTGGAATTTATAATCGAACGTCTTCAACAAAACACGACGTCCCCCTATATACACAGTGTATATATATATATATATATAGAGAGAGAGAGAGAGAGAGAGAGAAATGTAGACGATAAGGGAAACAAAAAATAAGATGCCAACTCCTCCGGAACCTTCCCTGAGTGCGGAGAAAGTTTGGGGGTTCCGGGGGGCTCTTACCATGGTGTCAGGAGGAGGAGGGGGCCGCCGTCTAGGTGCAAGGAAGGATCAGAGTTGCTGTAGTCAGGAAAGAAAAACTTTAAGAGGAGGGAGAGCCGCACCCATGGGCCCGGGGCCAACGCCCTGCCCAATTCTACATTCCTCCTCACTGATGAGCAGCGAGAGGGGGGAGAGCGCCTTCTCAGGTGACATACAGAACAACATTCTACCTTTCAGAAGGTGACCCCACAATCTTTCATATACTCCCCCCGGGGACACCCCACCTCCTATAAAGAGGACCGGTCTTCTTTATACCAGCTGCTGCACACAATGCAGTTTTATTCTCTCGCTGCAGAGAGATTTAACCGTTTCTTCGCCTGCTGCAGCTACATTTCATGCGATGGCAAAGAGTCCCATCTACGTCCTTACGTCACGGGAACGCGCATAACGTGTGCGCAGTGGCATCGATTTTGAATGGCATGCCTAACGAACGTTACGCCGCAACGCAACTTAGCGGCACATCTGGCTTTTGGAACGTTTTTCGGCATTGGTGGCGTGTTGAGTGTGACGCGCTGCCCCGACGCAATGCACATTGGTGAACAAACGTGAATGACCCCAACAGTCGCTGCTCACACCTCTGCGATTTCTCATGCGACAAATGGAATCCATTAATGTCTTAAAGGGGCCCATTTACATCTACGCAACACGCCTTTCTGGGTGTGTTTTGTCCACATAGACTTTAATGGTGGGGGAGAGCACACAAAAAATGCGGATGCGCAGTGGAGAAGTTCACACCCCCTATGCGTTGGCCGCTTGCTGGTGTTATACGCTGCGATGTGTTTCCAGATGCGCTGCGTTGTGGTTATTAAATGCGTTGCCTTTTGTTTTCTTTACTCTTTGCGCTTTTTTTGCGCATTGTGATGCGCTAAAATGTGTCACATGAGATAAACCGATTTGTGCCGCATCTCATTACAGCACACACTGACCATCCAATACTAAGGAAGCCCTTTGCGCTGTCTGTGTGTTGGACCTGCCCCCCCCCCCCCCTCATAGACTTCAATGGAGTTCACTGCAAAGTTTGCAAACGAGTATGCAAATTCTCTCCAGGAAGGGCTCACAGCCCTCTGGAAATGACATTGGCTCACTCCCCTCCAGGATAGGCTCACTCCCCTCTAGGAATGTCTCACTGCCCCCCAGGAATGGCTCACAGCCCCCAAGGAATGGCTCACAGCCCCCTAGGATTGGCTCACTCCCCTCTAGGAATGGCTCACAGCCCCCCAGGAATGGCTCACAGCCCCCTAGGATTGGCTCACTCCCCTCTAGGAATGGCTCACAGCCCCCCAGGAATGGCTCACTCCCCTCTGGGAATGGCTCACAGCCCCCTAGGATTGGCTCACCCCCCTCTAGGAATGGCTCACTCCCCTCTGAGAATGGCTCACAGCCCCCCAGGAATGGCTCACCGCCCCCCAGGAATGGCTCACAGCCCCCCAGGAATGGCTCACATCCCTCCAGGAATGGCTCACATCCCTCCAGGAATGGCTCACTCCCCTGTAGGAATGGCTCACAGCCCCCTAGGATTTGCTCACTCCCCTCTGGGAATGGCTCACAGCCCTCTGGAAATGGCGTACAGCCCCCCAGGAATGGCTCACTCCCCTCTGGGAATGGCTCACATCCCTCCGGGAATGGCTCACTCCCCCCCAGGAATGGCTCACTCCCCTCTGGGAATGGCTCACAGCCCCCCAGGAATGGCTCACTCCCCTCTGGGAATGGCTCACTCCTCTCTGGGAATGGCTCACAGCCCTCTGGAAATGTCGTACAGCCCCCCAGGAATGGCTCACTCCCCTCTGGGAATGGCTCACTCCTCTCTGGGAATGGCTCACAGCCCTCTGGAAATGGCGTACAGCCCCCCAGGAATGGCTCACTCCCCTCTGGGAATGGCTCACAGCCCTCCGGGAATGGCTCACTCCCCTCTAGGAATGGCTCACTCCCCTCTGGGAATGGCTCACAGCCCTCCGGGAATGGCTCACTCCCCTCTGGGAATGGCTCACTGCCCCCCCCCCCCCAGGAATGGCTCACAGCCCCCCAGGAATGGCTCACTCCCCTCTGGGAATGGCTCACTGCCCCCCCCCCCCAGGAATGGCTCACAGCCCCCCAGGAATGGCTCACTCCCCTCTGGGAATGGCTCACTCCCCCCAGGAATGGCTCACTGCCCTCTGCACAGGGACTGTCTCTCGTTACTCAGTAACAGATCGCATAAACATTTGCTGAGACCATCACATGTGTGGTGAGAAGGGCGGGCGCAGTTTCCTTTGAAGTGTGACGCAGGACGGTCACATGGCACCAATCGCTCGGTTTGTTGCTGCAATTTTAATGTTTTCTGGTTAGTTTTTAATGTGGAACACCAGAAAAAATGGTTTCCTGTGGATTTACCTTCACTTCCTGTCCTGGTGACCCCAGTAGTTATGGGTAGAGTGGGGAGAAGTTTAGAACCTCTGTACAATGGGTGGGGGATATTTCTTCACTTCCTGAGCTGGTGACCCCATTAGTTAATAGTAGAGAGGGTTAGAACCCTGTGTACAATCGGTGGGGGGATTTACCTTTACTTTCTGTCCTGGTGACCCCCATTAGTAATGGTAGAGTGCGGAGGGGATTAGAACCGTTGAACAATAAGTGGGGGGATGTTTCTTCACTTCCTGTCCTGGTGACCCCCATTAGGTATTGGTAGAGTTAGAAGGGGTCATAACCTCTGAACAATGGGTGGGGGGGATATTCCTTTACTTCCTGTCCTGTGACCCCCATTAATTATGGGTAGAGTGGGTTAGAACCTCTGTATAATGGGTAGTGTTGGGATTTACCCTCACTTCCTGTCCTGTGGCCCCCATCAGTTATGGGTATAGTGGGGAGGGGGTTATAACCTCTGTACAATAAGTGGGAGGATATTCCTTCATTTCCTGTCCTGGTGACCCCCATCAGTTATGGGTGGAGTTAGAAGGGGTCATAACCACTGTACAATGGGTGAGAGGATATTCCTTCACTTCCTGTCCTGGTGACATCCATTAGTTATGGGTAGAGTGGGGTGGGGTTAGAACCTCTGTAAAATGGGTAAGGTTGGGATTTACCTTCAATTCCTGTCCCGGTGACCCCTATTAGTTATGAGTAGAGTGGGGAGGAGTCAGAACCTCTGTTCAATGGGTGGGGTTGAGATTTACCTTATATCCTGTCTTGGTGACCCCCATTAGTTATGGGTAGAGAGGGTTAGAACCTCTGTAAAATGGATGGAGGGATATTCCTTCACTTCTTATCCTGATGACCCCCATTAGTTATGGGTAGAGTGGGGAGGGAGTTAGAACCTCTGTCCTGTGGGTAAGGGGATATTCCTTCACATCCTGTCTTGGTGACCCCCATTAGTAATGGGTAGAGAGGGTCAGAGCCTCTGTACAATGGGTTGGGTTGAGATTTACCCTCACTTTCTGTCCTGGTGACCCCCATTAGTTATAGGTAGAGAGGGCTAGAACCTCTGTACAATTGGTGGGGGGATTTTCCTTCACTCCTGGTGACCCCCATTATTAGTTATGGTAGAGTGGAGAGGGGGTTAGAACCTCTGTACAATTGGTGGGGGGATTTTCCTTCACTCCTGGTGACCCCCATTATTAGTTATGGTAGAGTGGAGAGGGGGTTAGAACCTCTGTACAATTGGTGGGGGGATATTGCTTCACTCCTGGTCCTGGTGATCCCCATTATTAGTTATGGTAGAGTGGAGAGGGGGTTAGAACCTCTGTACAATTGGTGGGGGGATATTCCTTCACTCCTGGTCCTGGTGACCCCCATTATTAGTTATGGTAGAGTGGAAGGGGGTTAGAACCTCTGTACAATAAGTAGGGTTGGGATTTACCCTCACTTCCTGTTCTTGCGACCCCCTTTAGCTATAGATAGAGTGTGGGGGTTAGAACCTCTGCTCTGAGGATAAGGGGATATTCCTTCACTTCCTGTTCTGGCGACCCCCTTTAGCTATAGATAGAGTGTGGGGTTAGAACCTCTGTTCTGAGAGTAAAGGGATATTCCTTCACTTCCTGTCTTGGTGACCCCCACAGGAAATGAGGGGAGATCCCTCCATACGTATGTACACTCCTTACTTCGAATAGACGATAAACCAATGGAAAGGTCCCATTATAAAGCTCTGATTATGGAGGAACAGGCCGTGTCACGTCTCCGGGGACGATGTCTGGGCCGGTTCTGCCACTGTTAGACTTCCATGGGGCAGGTTATAACCCGCGGCGCGCCCCACCCCTATACCGCAGAAAGTATGTCGATGTTTATACAGCTCTTCACCAGAGGATCGCCCCAGGGGAAGGATCTGCTCCACTGCTGGAAGGACCGGTTCCTTCATTCATTATTCATCTACCAATCGTCACTCCCAGAACTCTGACAGATGTCACAATGACCTCATCTGATGGAGATTGTACAATCAGATTGTACGGTGTATGGCTAGAATCTGTGAAAAGTGTGGCTGCATTTGTATTCACCCCCCTTTACTCTGATACCCCTAACTAAAATCTAGAGGAACCAATTGCCTTCAGAAGTCACCTAATTTGCAAATAGAGTCCACCTGTGTGTAATGTAATCTCAGTGTAAATACAGCTGTTCTGTGAAGCCCTCAGAGGTTTGTTAGAGAACCTTAGTGAACAAACAGCATCATGAAGGTCAAGGAACACACCAGACAGGTCAGGGATAAAGTTGTGGAGAAGTGTAAAGCAGGGTTAGGTTATAAAAAAAAATCTCCCAAGCTTTGACCGTCTCACGGAGCTCTGTTCAATCCATCATGGTAAAATGGAAAGAGTATGGCACAACTGCAACTTTACCAAGACATGGCTGTCCACCTAAACTGACCGGCCGGGCAAGGAGAGCATTCATCAGCGAAGCAGCCAAAGTTCCAGTCTCTAAAATGTCTTTTAAAATCAGGTTTAGTGACTTGGCTAATATTGCGCTAAGCTCTCTGAGGACTCATGGATGTAAGCTGACTGGCCTGTAGTTGCCTGGTGTACATCTAGACCCAAATTTAAATATTGGAACCGTATTTGCTCTACGCCAATCCACGGGTAATGCTACAGTCAATATATGTCTTTAAAAATCAGGAAGAGAGATTTGGCTATCACCGAGCTAAGCTCCCTGAGAACTCATGGATGTTGGCTGAGTGGTCTGTAGTTGCCTAGTGTACATCTAGACCCAATTTTACAATATTAGTACCACATTTGCTGAACGCCAGTCCACGGGTAATGTTACAGTCAATAAAGTGTCTTTAAAAATCAGGAAGAGGGACCTGGCTATTATCGAGCTAAGTTCTCTGGGAACTCATGGCTGTAGGCTGAGTGGTTTGTAGTTGCCTGGCATACATTTAGACTCCCTTTTTGAAAATTGGTTCCACATTTGCTCTATGCCAATCCATGTTACAGTCTAAAAAGCGTCTTTAAAAATCAGGAAAAGGGACTTGCTATTATCGAGCTAAGCTCTCTGAGAACTCATGAATGTAGGCTGACCAGTCTGTTGTTGCCTGGTATACATTTAGATACCTTTTTTAAATACTGGCACCACATTTGCCCTATGCCAATCAATGTGTACCATTCCAGTCAATAAAATGTCTTTTAAAATCAGGAATAGTCACAAGGCTATCACCAAGCTAAGCTCCCTGAGGACTCATGGATGAAGGCTGACTAGTCTGTAGTTGCCTGGCATACCATTAGACCCCCCTTTTTGAATATTGGTTTCACATTTGCCGTATGGATAACGGTGGATACCGTTCCAGTCAATAAAGTGTCTTTAACAATTAGGAATAGTGATCTGGCTATTATCGATCTAAGCTCCCTAAGGACTCATGCATGTAAGCTGACTGGTCTTTAGTTACCTGGTAGACATCTAGACCCCTTTTACCCCTTTACAATCATGGCACCTCTAGGGGCTCACTCAGAGTGATGCTCAGACCCGGCCCTCCAGGGCTTTGCATATAGAAGACATAGGAGTTTCATCACATGTTGAAGCACATAAACCAGGGATCCTCAAACTACGGCCCTCCAGCTGTTGCGGAACTACACATCCCATGAGGCATTGTAAAACTCTGTCATTCACAGACATGACAAGGCATGATGGGAATTGTAGTTCCTGAACAACTGGAGGGCCATAGTTTAAAGACCCCTGACATAAACCGTAAAGATAAAGCACACGGTAATGAGATGCTGAGTGCGATGCTTTATTCTAGAATCTATACATACTACATAGAACATACATAGAGGCGTATTCTCTGAGCCCATTCCAGCTCAGGGCAGACAATTCCTGTTGACGAATAACCTGGCATGTAGCTTCAGTTTAAAATTCTTGAGTTAGGACATGATGAACTGGCACTGGTGCTCCAGGGACCTGATGAGCTGGCACTGGTACTTCAGGGACCTGATGAGCTGGCACTGGTGCTGCAGGGACCTGATGAGCTGGCACTGGTACTTTAGGGACCTGATGAACTGGCACAGGTGCTCCAGGGACCTGATGAGCTGGCATTGATGCTCCACATGTCTGATGAGCTGGCACTATTGCTCCAGGGACCTGATGAACTGGCACTGGTGCTCCAGGGACTTGATGAGCTGGCACTGGTGCTCCAGGAATCTGTTGAGCTGGCACTGGTGCTCCAGGGACCTGATGAACTGGCACTGGTGCTAAATGGACCTGATGAACTGGCAATGCTGCTCCAGGGACCTGGTGAGCTGGCACTGTTGCTCCAGGGACCTGATGAGCTGTCACTGTTGCTCCAGGGACCTGATGAGCTGGCACTGTTGCTCCAGGGACTTGATAAACTGGCACTGGTGCTCCAGGGGTCTGATAAACTGGCACTGGTGCTCCAGGGGTCTGATGAACTGGCACTGGTGCTCCAGGGACCTGATGAACTGGCACTGGTGCTAAATGGACCTGATGAGCTGGCACTGGTGCTCCAGGAACCTGATGAACTGGCACTGGTGCTACATGGACCTGATGAGCTGGCACTGGTGCTGCGGGGGAATGTGGAACAGGAACCTGTGGCACAGGGCCCTGCCCCTGATGAATTGGTCCTGATGTTGCAACAGGTTGGGGAACTGGCACTGGTGCTGTAGGGTCATGGTGAGCTTGTACTTGCACCACAGAGACCTGAGAAGCTTGCTGTGGTGTTGGTTGGGACTGAGCTGGCACTGATACTGCATGGGTCAGAGAGACCGGCACTAGTGTACAATGACCCTGGGGAAATGCCACTGGTTCTGCGTTGACCTGAGGAATTGGTATGTGTGGCACATGGGCATTAGGAGCTGGTTCTGAAGTTGCAACAGGCTGAGGAACTTGCTGTGGTGCTGCTGGGGCCTGAGTTGGCACTGGAACTGCATGGGTCTGAGAGACTGACACTGGTGCACCATAGCCCTGATGAACTGGCAATGGCGCTGTGGGGGAATATGCAATGGGAACTTGTGGCACAGGCTGCTGAGGAGCTGGTCCTGAAGTTGGAACAGGCTGAAGAGCTTGCACTAGTGCTGTTGGGTCATGGTGAGCTTGTACTGGCACCACAGAGACCTGAGAAGCTGGCTGTGAAGCTGATGGGGCCTGAGCTGGCACTGGTACTGCATGGGTCTGAAAGACTGGCACTGGTGCACTATGGTCCCACTGATAAACTGGTGCTGTAGGGAAATGGTGAGCTTGTACTGGCACCACTGAGAACTGAGATGCTTGCTGTGGTGCTGTTGGGTCATCAGCTGGCACTGGTACTGAATAAGTCTGAGAGACTGGCACTGGAGCACCATAGCCCTGATGAATTGGCAATGACGCTGTTGAGGAATATGGAATGGAAACTTGTGGCACAGGCTCCTGAGGAGCTGGTCCTGAAGTTGGAACAGACTGAGGAGCTGGCACTGGTGCTGTAGGGCCATGGTAAGCTTGTACTGGCACCACAGAGACCTGAGAAGCTTGCTGTAAAGCTGGTGGGGCCTGAGCTGGCACTGGTACTGCATGAGTCTGAAAGACTGGCACTGGTGCACTATGGGCCCCCTGATAAACTGGTGTTGTAGGGAAATGGTGAGCTTGTACTGGCACCACTGAGACCTGAGATGCTTGCTGTGGTGCTGTTGGGGCATCAGCTGGCACTGGTACTGAATGAGTCTGGGAGACTGGCACTGGTGCACCATAGCCCTGATGAACTGGCAATGGCGTTGTGGGGGAATATGGAATGGGAACTTGTGGCACAGGTTCCTGAGGAGCTGGTCCTGAAGTTGGAACAGGCTGAGGAGCTGGCACTGGTGCTGTTGGGCCATGGTGAGCTTGTACTGGCACCACAGAGACATGAGAAGCTGGCTGTGAAGCTGATGGGGCCTGAGCTGGTACTGCATTGGTCTGAAAGACTGGTACTGGTGCACTATGGTCCCACTGATAAACTGGTGCTGTAGGGAAATGGTGAGCTTGTACTGGCACCACAGAGAACTGAGATGCTTGCTGTGGTGCTGTTGGGGCATCAGCTGGCACTGGTACTGAATTAGTCTGAGAGACTGGCACTGGTGCACCATAGCCCTGATGAATTGGCAATGACGCTGTTGGGGAATATGGAATGGAAACTTGTTGCACAGGCTCCTGAGGAGCTGGTCCTGAAGTTGGAACAGGCTGAGGAGCTGGCACTGGTACTGTAGGGCCATGGTGAGCTTGTACTGGCACCACAGAGACCTGAGAAGCTTGCTGTAAAGCTGTGGGGGCCTGAGCTGGCACTGGTACTGCATGGGTCTGAAAGACTGGCACTGCTGCACTATGGCCCCCCTGATGAACTGGTGCTATAGGGGAATAGTGAGCTTGTACTGGCATCGCAGGGACCTGAGATGCCTGCTGTGGTGCTGTTGGGGCATCAGCTGGCACTGAATGAGTCTGGGAGACTGGCACTGGTGCACCATAGCCCTGATGAATTGGCAATGACCCTGTTGGGGAATATGGAATGGAAACTTGTTGCACAGGTTCCTGAGGAGCTGGTCCTGACGTTGGAACAGGCTGAGGAGCTGGCACTGGTGCTGTAGGGCCATGGTGAGCTTGTACTGGCACCACAGAGACCTGAGAAGCTTGCTGTAAAGCTGGTGGGGCCTGAGCTGGCATTGGTACTGCATGGGTCTGAAAGACTGGCACTGGTGCACTATGGCCCTGATAAACTGGTGCTGTAGGTAAATGGTGAGCTTGTACTGGCACCACTGAGACCTGAGATGCCTGCTGTGGTGCTGCTGGGGCATCAGCTGGCACTGGCACTGAATGAGTCTGGGAGACTGGCATTGCTGCACAAGAGCCCTGATGAACTGGCAATGGCGCTGTGGGGGAATATGGAATGGGAACTTGTGGCACAGGTTCCTGAGGAGCTGGTCCTGAAGTTCCAACAGGCGGATGAACTGGCACTGGTGCTGTAGGGGCATAGTGAGCTTGTACTGGCACCACAGAGACCTGAGATGCTTGCTGTGGTGCTGTTGGGGCATCAGCTGGCACTGGTACTGAATGAGTCTGAGAGACTGGCACTGGTGCACCATAGCACTGATGAATTGGCAATGACGCTGTTGGGGAATATGGAATGGAAACTTGTTGCACAAGTTCCTGAGGAGCTGGTCCTGACGTTGGAACAGGCTGAGGAGCTGGCACTGGTGCTGTAGGGACATGGTGAGCTTGTACTGGCACCACAGAGACATGAGAAGCTGGCTGTGAAGCTGATGGGGCCTGAGCTGGCACTCGTACTGCATGAGTCTGAAAGACTGGCACTGGTGCACTATGGCCCTGATGAACTGGTGCTATAGGGGAATAGTGAGCTTGTACTGGCACCACTGAGACCTGAGATGCTTGCTGTGGTGCTGCTGGAGCATCAGCTGGCACTGGTACTGAATGAGTCTGGGAGACTGGCATTGCTGCACAATAGCCCTGATGAACTGGCAATGGCGCTGTGGGGGAATATGGAATGGTAACTTGTGGCACAGGTTCCTGAGGAGCTGGTCCTGAAGTTGGAACAGGTTGGGGAACTGGCACTGGTGCTGTAGGGCCATGGTGAGCTTGTACTGGCACCACAGAGACCTGAGATGCTTGCTGTGGTGCTGCTGGGGCCTGAACTGCCACTGGTCCTGCATGGGTCTGAGAGATGGGCACTGGTGCACCATAGCCCTGATCAACTGGCACTTGTGCTGCGGGGGAATGTGGAATTGGAACTTGCGGCACAGGTTCCTGAGGAGCTGGTCCTGAAGTTCCAAAAGGCTGAGGAACTGGCACTGGTGCCGTAGGGGCATAGTGAGCTTGTACTGGCTCCACAGAGAACTGAGATACTGGCACTGGGACTGCTGGGGCCTGAGCTGGCACTGGTACTGCAGTTATCTGATGAGCTGATAATTGTGGTACACGGATCAATGTAACTGGCACTTGTGCTCCAGGGACCTGATAAACTGGCACTTGTGCTCCAGGGACCTGATCAACTGGCACCGGTGCTCCAGGGACCTGGTGAACTGGCACTGGTGCTACAGGGACCTGATAAACTGGCACTGGTGCTGCAGGGACCTGATAAACTGGCACTTGTGCTCCAGAAACCTGATGAACTGGCACTTGTGCTCCAGGGACCTGATGAACTGGCACTTGTGCTCCAGGGACCTGATGAACTGGCACTGTTACTGCAGGGACCTGATAAACTGGCACTTGTGCTCCAGAAACCTGATGAACTGGCACTTGTGCTCCAGAAACCTGATGAACTGGCACTTGTGCTCCAGGGACCTGATGAACTGGCACTTGTGCTCCAGGGACCTGATGAACTGGCACTGTTACTGCAGGGACCTGATAAGCTGGCACTGGTGCTCCAGGGACCTGATAAGCTTGCACCGGTGCTCCAGGGACCTGGTGAACTGGCACTTGTGCTCCAGAAACCTGATGAAATGGCACTTGAGCTCCAGGGACCTGATGAACTGGCACTGTTACTGCAGGGACCTGGTGAACGGGCACTGGTGCTACAGGGACCTGATAAACTGGCACTTGTGCTCCAGAAACCTGATCAACTGGCACTTGTGCTCCAGGGACCTGATCAACTGGCACTTGTGCTCCAGGAACCTGATCAACTGGCACTTGTGCTCCAGGGACCTGATGAACTGGCACTGTTACTGCAGGGACCTG
Organism: Pelophylax lessonae; assembly: GCF_965119305.1. Lineage (NCBI taxonomy): Eukaryota > Metazoa > Chordata > Amphibia > Anura > Ranidae > Pelophylax > Pelophylax lessonae. The sequence goes on from NC_138780.1 coordinate 3,563,517, forward strand.
ATAAGCTGGCACTGGTGCTCCAGGGACCTGATAAGCTGGCACTGGTGCTCCAGGGACCTGGTGAACTGGCACTGGTGCTCCAGGGACCTGATGAACTGGCATTGTTACTGCAGGGACATGATGAACTGGCACTGGTGCTGCAGGGACCTGATGAACTGGCATTGTTACTGCAGGGACCTGATGAACTGGCACTGGTGCTGCAGGGACCTGATGAACTGGCACAAATGCTGCAGGGACCTGATGAACTGGCACTGATGCTCCAGGGACCTGATGAACTGGCCCTGGTGCTGAAGGGACCTGATGAACTGGCCCTGGTGCTGAAGGGACCTGATGAACTGGCACTGATGCTCCAGGGACCTGATGAACTGGCCCTGTTACTGCAGGGACCTGATTAACTGGCACTGCTGCTCCAGGGACCTGATGAACTGGCACTGGTACTGCAGGGACCTGATGAACTGGCACTGGTACTGCAGGGACCTGATGAACTGGCACTGGTGCTGCAGGGACCTGTTGAACTGGCACTGATGCTCCAGGGACCTGATGAGCTGGGACTGGTGCTACAGGGACCATATGAACTGGCACTGGTGCTGCAGGGACCTGATGAACTGGCACTAATGCTCCAGGGACCTGATGAACTGGCACTAATGCTCCAGGGACCTGATGAACTGGGACTGGTGCTGCAGGGACCTGATGAGCCAGCACTGGTACTTCAGTGACGTGAGCCACTGTCACAGGTGCTGCAGGGGTCTGAGGAACTGGTACTGCTGCCACATGGACCTCAGGTGCTGGCACCTGTGATTTAGGACCCTTATTAGCCTGCACTGATGCTGCAGGGTCCTGGTGAGCCAATACTTGTGGCACAGGGACCTGAGAAACTACTGCTGGGACTGGCATTGCAGGGGTCAGAAGAATTAACATTACTGTAACATTGACCTGAAGGACTGTTGCTGGTATTGCAGGAGTCTGTGGAATTGGCACAGGGACTGCAGGGGCCTGAGGAACTGGCACTGGTACTGCAGGAGCCTGAGGAACTGGCACTAGGAATAGAGGATACTGTGGAACTTGGACTGCAGGGGCTTGAGGAGCTGGGACTGCAGGATTTTGTGGAACTGGGACTGCAGGGGCCTGAGGAACTGGCACTGGGAGTGCAGAGGTCTGTGGAACTGGCACTGATGCAACATTGGCCTGAGGGACTGGCACTGTTACTGTAGGGGTCTGAAGAACTAGCACTGGTGCAACACAGAGCAGAGGAACTGGCACTGGGGCAATGTGGACCTTATAAGCCTGCACTGCTGCTACAGGAGCCTCAGAACTTGTCAATGGGACTGTAAGGATCTGTGGAACCTGAGGAGCTTGCGCTGACACTGCTGGTGCAATTACTGTAAAAACCTGAGGAACCATAACTGGGACTGATGCAACATGGGACTGAGGATCTGTCAGTGGTGCTGCAGGGGCCTGAGGAAATAGCACCGGTGGAATATGGACCAGTGGACCTGGCACTGGTACTACGAGGACCTGTGGAACTGGCTCTGGCACTGCAGGGTGCTGAGGAACTGCCACTGGTACAACATGGACCTGTGGAACTGGCTCTGGCACTGCAGGGTGCTGAGGAACTGCCACTGGTACAACATGGACCTGTGGAACTGCCTCTGCCACTGCAGGGTGCTGAGGAACTGCCACTGGTACAACATGGACCCGTGGAACTGCCTCTGCCACTGCAGGGTGCTGAGGAACTGCCACTGGTACAGCATGGACCTGTTGAGCATGCACTGCTGCTGCAGGAGCCTGAGAAACTGCCACTGAGTCTGCAGGAACTCGAAGAGCTAGGCTTGGGGCTGTAGGGACCTGATGGACTTCCACTGGTGCTACATGGACTCGAGGAGCTGGAACTGGTGCTACATGGACATGAGGAGCCTGCACTGGTGCTGCAGGGTCCTGAGTAACTGGAACTGGTGCTACATGGACATGAGGAGCCTGCACTGGTGCTGCAGGGTCCTGAGTAACTGGAACTGGTGCTACATGGACTTGAGGAGCTGGAACTGGTGCTCCATGGACTTGAGGAGCTAGTACCTGTGGTACAGGAACATGAGGAGCTAGCCCACATGCCAAAGGGACCTGATAAAATACTGCTGGGGCCTGAACTGGCACTGGTGAGCCATGAATTTGAGGTACTGGCACTGGTGCTCCAGGGGCATGGTGAGCTTGTACTGGCACCACAGAGACCTGGGTTACTTGCTGTGGTGCTGCTGCTGGGGCATGAGGTGGCACTGGTACTGCATGGGTCTGAGAGACTGGCACTAGTGCACCATAGCCCTGGTGAACTGGCACTGGTGCTGCTGGGGCATGGTGAGATTGTCCTGGCACCACCAAGACCTGAGAAGCTTGCTGTGGCGCTGCTTGGGCCTGAGCTGGCACTGGAACTGCATGGGTCTGGGAGACATGCACTAGTGCACCATGCCCTTGATGAATTGGCATTGGTTCTGCAGGGACCTGATGAATTGGTAGAGCTGGTACTGCATGGGTCTGAGAGACTGGCATTAGTGCACCATAGCCCTGATGAACTGGCACTGGTGCTCCAGGGGCATGGTGAGCTTGTACTGGCACCACAGAAACCTGGGATACTTGCTGGGGTGCTGCTGGGACATGAGCTGGCACTGGTACTGCATGGGTCTGAGAGACTGGCACTAGTGCACCATGTCCTTGATGAATTAGCATTGGTTCTGCAGGGACCTGATGAATTGGTAGAGCTAGTACTGCATGGGTCTGAGAGACTGGCACTAGTGCACCATAGCCCTGATGAACTGGCAGTGGTGCTGCTGGGGCATGGGGATCTTGTCCTGGCACCACCAAGACCTGAGAAGCTTGCTGTGGTGCTGCTTGGGCCTGAGGTGGCATTGGTACTGCATGGGTCTGAGAGACTGGCACTAGTGCACCATGCCCTTGATGAATTGGCATTGGTTCTGCGGGGACCTGATGTATGGGTAGATGTGGCACAGAGGCATGAGGAGCTAGATTTGATGCTGCAACAGCCTGAGGAACTGGCACTGGTAGTGGATGTTGCTCAGGTAAGTGCACTGGTAACACAGGGGTCTGATAAGCTTGCAATGGTGCTGCAGTGTCTTGGGAAGCGGGCATTTGTGGCACAGGACCTTGATGTGCTGACACTGGTGCTCTAGACTCCTGAGGAACTGGAACTGATCCTGCAGGGACTTGAGAGGCTGGCACTGCAGGGACTGGAGAAGCTGGCACTGCAGGGACTTGAGAAGCTGGCACTGCAGGAACTTGATAAGCTGGTGTTGCAGGAACCTGAGGAGCTGACACCAATGGCATTGGTACCAGAGGAGGCAAATCTTGTGGCACAGGGACTTGAGGTGCTGGCATAGTTACTGTAGGTCCCTGGGGAGTATGTACAAGTGGTACAGAAGGATGAGAAGTTGGCACTGAGACAACAGGGGCCTGTGAAGCTGGCACTGGCATTGTGGGGACCTGAGAAGCAGCTGGCTGTAAGCTTTCCCATGAACAAACACATGGATGGCCAACTTGCTGAACTTGAGCTGGGACTTGTGGTGCAGGTGCCCGAGGAGACCCGACTTGTGGTGTAGGAGCCTGAGGATCTACTGGTTGTAAGCTTCCCCATGAGGAAACAGATGGTTGCCCAGCTGTCTGAGTTGGCACTTGCTGAACTTGAGCTGCCAAACCTTGCTGTCCTTGGGCAGATGGTGTGCCAGGTGCCTGAGCTAGTGGTTGAGCTGGTAAACCTAGCTGTCCTTGGGCAGATGGTGTGCCAGGTGCCTGAGCTGGTGCTTGAGCTGTTGCACCCTGTTGACCCCGAGCCTCTATTGGAAGCAGTGCTTGCTGTGGAGGTACTTGACTTGGATCTTGGACACTTGGTGGCTGCTGTGATGGTGGTGGACCGCCAGCTGTTGCTTGATGATTGGCAGAAGTTGGCTGTTGTGCAATACAAGGTAGAGATCTTCTGGCTTTGCTCAGATGCTTGTAGTATGCCTTGGCGACCACACTCACCAACGTGATGTATTCTTTAAAGCTTATTTCACCGTCCCGGTTTTTGTCCACTGCTTTCCAAACGAGGCCGATAGTCTCTGCGTCCCCTGAGTTCTGTAGGAGGAAAGGGAGGAAAGGTCAATGCCTTCATTTGGTAAATTAGTCGGAGAGTCTACTGTTTTCAGCGACACATGCGTACATATCTGTGACGGTGTTCACCGTCACTGGAATTTAAGGACAGATGGGTGATGGTTTGGATTGCTTCAGCAAGGTCTCCATATAGAAATATTGAGATTTGCTCCCATTTGCCATGAGGTCTGTGATTTCTGAGTGCTGTGTGTGTTACATATCTTTCAGTGTCAGAGAGGCTTTCCTTTTGTTTGTGTATTGGGAGGGAATGTGGATTGCCCTGTCTCATGCTGAGTGCTGATGACCTCCCATTGTTCTGTGTCTGGCTATTGTGTACATTGATTGCCCCCTGGGGGCTTCTGTCTCATTACACATAACAGTCCTTCTAATCAAGCTATCGGACCAATCCCTGCTGACTCATTTTCAAGTCCTCATTTGCATGGCTAAGGAGGACCTGAAGGAGAACTGCATGTACTTTGCAATTGACCAATGGGAAAGCGGTTGTTGGTGGCAGGATGTTCCAAATTCTGTATAAAAGTGTGTTGTGTACTTCCAATAAAGGTCGTCCTGTTTGAACTTACATACAGCCTGCCTGGTGTTTGTTCTAATGGATTCTGAACGGCACATAGCTCGGATCCCGGAGCCTGGGATGACCAAACCATCAGATGTTGCGATCTGCAAGCTGACTCACTGGTAGCAGAGTGTCGGGAGAGCGGAAGCAAGCGAGCAAGGGTCTCGTCACAATATCTATACACCACCACTCCACGACTTGTCTCCAACCCTCACCGCACATGCACACAGTTCACCATTGCTGAAACTGTAGGTCTTTAACGGGACCTAAATATGGGACCTGCCAATGCCGATGCACTTATATAATAAATGTCATGTCTTCTATTTGCTGAAGTTCTATTCAAAAGCAGAACATCGTTTTCATGACTCTGAAAGAGACCTAAGCTGTATCCTCTGCCCTTTGCGGATTGGCAATGTTGGATCAATCAATCAATCAATCAATCAATCAATCAATCCCACCCATTTCCAATGTTCTACTCACCTGGATGGCCTCAGACAGCTCCTCCTGTATGAACTGCTCCATCTCTGCAGGTTTTAGGTGCTGACCATGACACGGCTGGAAATATTTCTCGTAGATTTGAACGAGTGTCCTAATAGCTTGCATGAGGTCAGACATCTTGGATGTTGTTCTCTAAAACCTACAAATGTTAACAATGAAAATGTTCACAATTACTGATTTGTATAGTTGTTAAATAATAATAAATTGTAATAATAATAATGATGTGTGAGAGGAGGTGCAGAATGGGGTATGGAAAGAGGTATGGAAGGAGGTGTAGAATGAGATATAGAAAGAGGTATAGGATGAGGTATGGGAGGAGGTGAAGGATGAGGTATGGAAGGCGGTGTAGGATGAGTTATGGGAGGAGGTGTAGGATGAGGTATGGGAGGAGGTGAAGGATGAGGTATGGGAGGAGGTGAAGGATGATGTATGTAAGGGAGGAGGTGTAGGATGAGGTATGGATGATGTGTGGGAGGAGGTGTAGGATGAGGTATGGGAGGAGGTGTAGGATGAGGTATGGGAGGAGGTGTAGGATGAGGTATGGGAGGAGGTGAAGGATGATGTATGTAAGGGAGGAGGTGTAGGATGAGGTATGGATGATGTGTGGGAGGAGGTGTAGGATGAGGTATGGGAGGAGGTGTAGGATGAGTTATGGGAGGAGGTGTAGGATGAGGTATGGGAGGAGGTGTAGGATGAGGTATGGGAGGAGGTGAAGGATGATGTATGTAAGGGAGGAGGTGTAGGATGAGGTATGTATGATGTGTGGGAGGAGGTATAGGATGAGGTATGGGAGGAGGTGAAGGATGAGGTATGGAAGGCGGTGTAGGATGAGTTATGGGAGGAGGTGTAGGATGGGGTATGGATGATGTGTGGGAGGAGGTGTAGGATGAGGTATGGGAGGAGGTGTAGGATGAGTTATGGGAGGAGGTGTAGGATGAGGTATGGGAGGAGGTGAAGGATGATGTATGTAAGGGAGGAGGTGTAGGATGAGGTATGGATGATGTGTGGGAGGAGGTGTAGGATGAGGTATGGATGATGTGTGGGAGGAGGTGTAGGATGATGTATGGATGATGTGTGGGAGGAGGTGTAGGATGAGGTATGGATGATGTGTGGGAGGAGGTGTAGGATGTCTTACCTATATCTCCTTTCATTACTCCTCCCACATCTTCTATAACTCCTCCTACATCTCCTTCCAGAAGTAATTTCATATCTCTTTCTATAACTCCTACCACATTGTCCAATGAGATTTCAGAATACTGCAGGATGGAGATGTAGGAAGAGTTATGGAAGGAGATATAGGAAGGCTGCAGAATGGAGATGTAGGAGGAGTTATGGAAAATGTAGGAGGAGTTATGAAAAATGTAAGAGGAGTTATGGAAAATGTAGGAAGATTAATGGAAGATTTAGAAGAAGTTATGGAAGGAGGTGTAGGATTACTGCAAGATAGAGAGATGGGAGGAGGTTGGGATGATATGGGAGGAGTTATGGAAAATGTAGGAGGAGTTATGGAAAATGTAGGAAGATTAATGGAAGATTTAGAAGAAGTTATGGAAGGAGGTGTAGGATTACTGCAAGATAGAGAGATGGGAGGAGGTTGGGATGATATGGGAGGAGTTATGGAAAATGTAGGAGGAGTTATGGAAAATGTAGGAAGATTAATGGAAGATTTAGAAGAAGTTATGGAAGGAGGTGTAGGATTATTGCAAGATAGAGAGATGGGAGGAGGTTGGGATGATATGGGAGGAGTTGTGGAAAATGTAGGAGGAGTTATAGGAGGAGTTATGGAAAATGTAGGAGGAGTTATAGAAAATGTAGGAGCATTAATGGAAGATTTAGAAGAAGTTATGGAAGGAGGTGTAGGATTACTGCAAGATAGAGAGATGGGAGGAGGTTGGGATGAGATGGGAGGAGTTGTGGAAAATGTAGGAGGAGTTATGGAAAGTGTAGGAGGAGTTATGGAAAATGTAGGAGGAGTTATGGAAAATGTAGGAGGATTAATGGAAGATTTAGAAGAAGTTATGGAAGGAGGTGTAGGATTACTGCAAGATAGAGAGATGGGAGGAGGTTGGGATGATATGGGAGGAGTTATGGAAATTGTAGGAGGGGTTATGGAAAGTGTAGGAGGAGTTATGGAAAATGTAGGAGGAGTTATGGAAAATGTAGGAGGATTAATGGAGGATTTAGAAGAAGTTATGGAAGGAGGTGTAGGATTACTGCAAGATAGAGAGATGGGAGGAGGTTGGGATGATATGGGAGGAGTTATGGAAATTGTAGGAGGGGTTATGGAAAGTGTAGGAGGAGTTATGGAAAATGTAGGAGGAGTTATGGAAAATGTAGGAGGAGTTATGGAAAATGTAGGAGGATTAATGGAAGATTTAGAAGAAGTTATGGAAGGAGGTGTAGGATTACTGCAAGATAGAGAGATGGGAGGAGGTTGGGATGATATGGGAGGAGTTGTGGAAAATGTAGGAGGAGTTATGGAAAATGTAGGAGGAGTTATGGAAAATGTAGGAGTTATGGAAAATGTAGGAGGATTAATGGAAGATTTAGAAGAAGTTATGGA